>NC_053038.3:218323941-218626971 GCF_002575655.3 Aegilops tauschii subsp. strangulata
CCCGCTTCCGATCTATCCCTCTAGCCTAGCCCCAAACCCCCTCGTCGCCGGCATGAGCTCCGGCGAAGCACCGCCTCCCCTCTGATCTCGATCCCCTTCCCTCTCTCCTGACTGGTGGGGCCCAGTGTCAGCATCACCACTCGCGCCCGAAGCGGTACGAGTGGAGGCGCACTCCCACTTTATGGCTTCGACGTCACCCCCCCAGGAGTTTCTATTTATTCAAATTTAATTCAAAAATTTGACTAAACTTTGACCAGCCACCATTTCTAAACCATAAGTCCAAATGAATTGATTCTTTTTGCATTGTCTTTGTTATAGAAAGCTCTAGCATCACACCAAAAGGTGGATTTTTCCTTGCTGTCTAGAATTTCTGGTGATTTTTAGAATGTGTTTTGACATTTATTTTTGTGGTTTTAAAATGTTTTCAGAAGGAGGATCTTGCCTTGAAGCTAACCAGGAGGAGTGTGACCCTCCTCTGCACTAAGGCAAGCCACAACATCATTTGGATGGTGTTATTTCAATATCTATGATTTTCTACTTGAATATGAGTCTTTATGTGCATTTAAAATTAGATAAATTAATATGGTTAATTGCTTGTTGTTTTATGATGCTTGATGTGCTTGTTTTCGCTTCTGGTTGAGTTCATAGAATTGTTTGGCTAAGTAGAGTAAGATTTTGCACTAGATATTTTGTTATTGAAAGTTATGGTAGCTATTTTTGCTAGTAATAGTTTTCAACTAAATGATGAACTAATAAAAATGTTGTTTGTAGATAAAAATGAGTTATAACCAGAGAAGTTTCTGATCTTAGTATTGCAAGATAGTTATGTTGCTTGTTTTGATCCATGCTTAAGAGTTGCTTGCTCTGTGTGACGAGTAGTTGCATGATTTCCGGTATGATGCCATGTTAGTAATCAAAAGTTTTTCTGAAAGTTAATACTTGATTAAGTTCAACCTAAATATGATGTTGATCACATCATGGTGCCACTGAATCGGGTTTTTAATTCAGTGCGACCACATTTACCTAATGGGAAGGTCTTGATTCGGTCCTTTGTCGCGGCTCTCACCGGTGCCTCCCGCGAGGGAAGGTTATGTGCGTGCATACCCTGGCCCGGTAGGCAGCCATAACCTTGTGTGCTCGTTTTGTTTTTATGGTACCTTGTCCCCGTTTGGGACCGTTTTGCCACGACGGTGGCAGTTGGTGTCTTTGGTAGACACGAGGCCACCCAAGACCTAGCCCTGAGAGGCAGATGGTCGGAGTGGCCCGGGAGAGTGCATGGCAAAGGGAGGGTTTCGTCGGAATACCTTGGTCCACCTGAATGGGAGTACGAGGCCAGGTATTCCATAGTGTGGGTAAAGTGCGCTACCTCTGCAGAGTGTATTTAATCTATCGATAGCCACGCCCTCGGTTATGGGCAAGACTCGGGAGTAAGTCACACCATGGATCAACTTTTACAATTAATCTTTCAAACTAGTAACTGTTGTGATGCATTTTTTCGTGGTGAACCTTGAACACTCGAGGTGTTCATGAGTGATTGGTTTCAGGTGTGACCCCAGTGTGGTCACCGTTTGGTTACGAGGTAATCGTCTGGTAAGCGAGTCTGTGTGACTCGGTGCGCTGTTTGGTTGCTTTGCATAGCTTTGCATTTGTAGCAATTTCTTGCATTAATTTAACTTGATTAATTATCATGATATTGTCTGTCATCGTGCTTATGTTTGTTGTGAGCTTGCAAGTACATTCAATGTACTGACCTGGCGTGTCATGCTAGCTTTCAGGCAAGTTGATTCGCATCGGAGCGCATCTCGTGTCTAGGTCGTGTCCACGTCGGTGTCCCTGTGCCATGGAGTTCCACTACATCGTTCTTCCGTTGCCGCGTAGTTTCGTGTGATCGAGGCCCCAGCCATGTTCATTAAAATAATGTACATACTGTCCAGCAGCACCGTGTGTGCCGCTTGGCCTCGAATCTCGATGTAATATCAGACCTTTGTACCATGCTAGTATCTATAAAGCGGTTATTTCTGTACCATGTTGTTGTGTATTGCCAGACGACTCTATCTCTGGGCTGGCAATGCAGGGTAAACCGGTTGCTCTGAGCCGGGGTGCCACAGCGCTTGGTATCAGAGCCGCGCTGATTGTAGGACACGCTAGACCGGTAGTGCGTTAGTAAAATGGTAGATAATTTCGTTTGAGTGCCGGTAGACATAGGCATTGGTTGTTGCCTTGCATGCATGACTTATTGTTGTTATTACTAACCGTATGGTTGGTGAGTGTAGATGGCACCAGTACCGATCTTGTACCATCCTGAGCCAGCTCCGTGCACATCGCCGCACCTGCTTCAGAACGTGTGGCGACGACTCTATCCAGAGGGTGCTGGTCCAGAGTATCGGGTGTATCGCGAGCTGCTGGCCGGTGCATTGTATGAGTATTATGCTGAGGTCACTCTACACCACAGTTCCCCATCCGGCGCTTCCAATCGTTCATCTAAGGGTGGCCTTGCTTCTACGCCATCTCAGGCGGTTCAGTTTGCTACTATCGAGGCTCTTGTAGACTTGCGCTACAATGAGGTTCGCATGCACACCCACCCTGGACTTTTCTTCTACCCATCTCTGCACGAGAATGGGTGTATCCGCTTTCCTTTGATTAATCCGGCGTGCGATCGTCCCACTAGCCACCTTGCACGCTACATCACCGCTAGCTATCTCCTTAACTACGAGTTAGCTCGGGAGCTCTCACGCGCTTGCGCCGCTCTCACTGCTGCTCGTATAAGGAACCCTCTTCCCGCTGTCATCTACACTTCTGCTCCTCCCACCTCCGTTCCTACGACGACCTCGCAGGGTACCGTTAACCCTTTGACGGTGAACCCTCGCAGCGCTCCCGCTGCATGGTCATCTCTTGTCGCTACTCCTGCCGCTCCTATGCTTAGATCCCATCCCCCGCCTGCCCCTGAGGGAGAGCCCTCAAGGCAGCATCAGCGCACCTCTCTTCCCCCGAAGGTCTCTACTATCAGTTCAGGATCTGGGTCCGGCTCAGGAGACGAGCCTACAGCAGCACCATCCGAGCAGTAGATCGTTAGAGTATCGTGGTAGTCATGAGCATGATGTATGGCTGTAATCGCACTTGTCATGATGCGTAGTTTCATGTACGAGGGTAGTAGACCCATTGCGATGTTTATTTTCATGTTGGGACTATGTATAATTATGTTGGACTCTTTTTCGACTTGGTTTTATTCGCTGCTTTCTTCCAGGATTTGTCATTGGTTTTTCCCCCATTTTGGAATTTTCTCATCATGGTTGTTATGTATTGGGAAAACGAAAAATAGGATGCCACGTGGAGGCAGCGGCAGTCAAGCTGGTGAAGATGTCCCTGTCCGTCGTTCCGCAAGACAGGCAGGACATTCCCCTGAACCACCTCCGCCTCCACCGCCACAACCGCCTTCCACCGAGCAAATCCTGCGAATATTGGAAGAAAGAAGGAGCAACGATCTGCTGGAAATACTGAAAAGTGTACAAGTTATGGTTGGGCAGAATAGAAACCAGAATGGCCATCATTCCAAGCTATCAGATTTTTAGCGAACCAAGCCTCCCAGTTTCAGCCATGCTACTGATCCTTTGGACGCCGACGACTGGCTAAGGACTATTGAAAGAAAACTGGAAATTGCTCGCACAGACGACGGAGACAAGGTTCCCTTCGCAACGCATTATCTCGAAGGAGCTGCGGCTATATGGTGGGATAATGCCAAAGCAATATGGCCTGCCGACGAGGAAATTACTTGGACAAAATTCAAGGATCATTTCTGTAAATATCATATTCCCACCGGAGTCATGAAGATCAAGCAACGCGAATTTCTCGCTCTCACTCAAGGCAGCATGACCGTCGCCGAGTATCTGAATAAATTCAACCATTTGGCCCGCTATTCTCTCCATGATGTGGCCACAGAAGAGCGGAAGATCAACCGATTCCTTGGAGGCCTACATCAACATCTCCGGTGCACTCTCAGTATGTTTGATTTCCTGGACTTCCTGACTCTGGTGAACAAGGCCCTCATCGCCAAGAGGGAACACAAGCTCCTGCACGACAACAAGCCAGCTGCTAATGACCACAAGTGCAAATTCGAGCCCAAGAAGGATATGCAACCAGTGCAAAAGGCTCGTACATGGCAACAGACTCAGGTGGAGTACAAACCCAATTGGCAGCAGAACGTCAACAAGACTACTACACAAGTCAAGAATGTCGTGACCAGCCCGGTGCGCGACGATTGCCAGCGCGACAATTCGTGCTTCAGCTGTGGTCAAACCGGACACTACGCCCGACAGTGTCCCAAGAACACTAAGCACGTCGCTCCATTTCAGCCGCAAGTCAACTACATGGAGTAGTATTCCGCCCCCGATATAATCCAAGGGCAAGTTCATCACATCTCCGCAGACGAAGCTCAAGAGGACCGAGAAGTCGTCATTGGTATGTTTCTCGTTAACAACATACCCTCCATAATTTTATTTGACTCTGGGGCTTCCCACTCTTTTATTTCGCGGAGTTTTGCTTCACAAAACAATTTTTCTTGCTCGATTTTGGGAAAACACATGCTGGTACAATCCCTGGGATCCCTCCTCAGAAGCAATCTCGTCTGCCGAAATTTGGAGATTGACATCAAGGCCGTCAAGTTTCCAAAATCGTTGATAATCATCGATTCCAACAAATTGGATGTGATTCTGGGCATGAGTTGGTTAACCCAATACCAATTCTGCATCAGCTGTGCGACCAGAGAAGTTACTGCGAAAAATATGGGAGGTCGCACTACCAGTTTTTATGCCCGCAAGCGCATCCCCACAAAGGATATGGTTTTCGCAGCCGTGACAGAAGAGGTGGAATTAATCCCAGTGGTCAGTGAGTATCGAGATGTATTTCCTGAAGAATTGCCCGGCATGCCACCAGACCGGGAATTGGAGTTCGCTATTGACCTAGTGCCTGGAACCACCCCGATACATAAGAAATATTATCGGATGCCCTCCTCAGAATTGGTGGAATTAAAGAAACAACTGGATGAGATGCTGCAAAAAGGATACATTCGTCCAAGCTTTCCCCATGGGGATCACCAGCAATCTTCATGGACAAAAAGTATGGCAGTCTACGAATGTGTGTAGACTGCCGACAGCTGAATGAAGTCACCATTAAAAACAAGTATCCACTGCCGAGGATTGACAATCTGTTTGATCAACTCAGTGGGGCCAAAGTATTCTCAAAGATTGATTTGAGGACAGGATATCAACTCAAGATTAAGAAGGAAGATATTCCTAAGACCACGTTCACCACTCGGTACAGTCTTTACGAATACACTGTTATGTCCTTCGGCCTCACCAACGCTCCTACATTCTTTATGCATATGACGAACAAGGTGTTTATGGACTTCTTGGACAAGTTTGTGGTGGTGTTCATTGATGACATCCTCATTTACTCCAAAAGCAAGGACGGACATAAGGAACATCTTTGCGCAGTTCTACAACGGCTTCACGATCATCAACTGTATGCCAAATTCAGCAAATGTGAGTTTTGGCTCCAGCAAGTGGGATTCCTCGGACATATCCTCTCGGCAGAAGGAATCTCGGTGGACCCAAGCATGGTAAAAGATGTACTTGATTGGTCCGCACCCACCACCGTCTCAGAAATCCGGAGTTTCCTTGGACTGGCCGGATATTATCGCTATTTTATCGAAGGATTTTCCAAGATCGCCAAGCCAATGACTAAGCTCCTCAAGAAGGACAAGAAGTTCGTATGGACTGAAGACTGCGAACGGAGCTTCAATGAGTTAAAACCAGACTGACATCAGCACCCTATTAACTCTTCTAGATATCTACCGCAGTTTCGATGTTTACTGTGACGCCTCCAGAAAAGGACCGGGGTGTGTACTCATGCAAGATGGCAAAGTGGTGGCCTATGCATCTCGCCAACTGCGACAACATGAAGGAAACTATCCTACTCATGATTTGGAATTGGCCGCAGTGGTGCACGCTTTGAAAATCTAGAGACATTATCTGATTGGAAAGAAGTGCCGGATATTCACCGACCATAAGAGTCTCAAGTATATATTCACTCAGCCCGACTTGAATCTTCGACAGTGAAGATGGCTCGAGTTGGTTAAGGACTATGACCTCAGAATAAATTATCACCCGGGCAAAGCTAATGTTGTGGCTGACGCCCTCAGCCGCAAACCAGCCAACCTCAATGCCCTAATGGATTCCTTGCCTCCAGAGCTCTATGAAGAAATCATGCATCTAAATCTGGTAATCACCGACGCCCGTCTTACCAATATATTGGAAGTTGCTCCTACTCTCGAAGAAGAAATCCGCATAGCTCAAGCGGATGATAAGGTGTTACGGATATATGTTCAGAAGCTGCACCAAGGGCAAGCACCGGATTTCACTATGGATCAGCAAGGTTCGCTAAGGTTCCGAGGAAGACTTTGCGTACCCAACCAAGACAGTCTGAAGAAGAAAATATTGGCGGAAGCACATGAAGCACCATACTCAATTCATCCCGGTGGTACCAAGATGTATGAGGATCTTCGTCAGATATTTTGGTGGGATGGAATGAAGAAAGACATCGCGTATTTTGTGGCCTACTGCGATATCTGCAATAAGGTAAAGGCGGAACACCAAAAACCCGCCGGACTCCTCCAGCCTCTGCCGGTATCCCAATGGAAATGGGGCGATATTTGCATGGATTTCATCACTGGATTACCAAGTTCTTATCGAGGAAACGACGAGATATGGGTCATAGTGGACACTCTAACCAAGGTGTTACACTTCATACCCATCCGGACCACATACCGTGCAAATCAACTTGCACCGCTGTATGTATCAAGAATCGTCAGTCTGCATGGAGTACCCAAGACTATCACCTCCGACAGGGGATCTCTATTCACATCCGCATTTTGGTCCCGACTTCATCAAGCCTTGGGCACCGCTCTGAAGTACAGCACGGCTTACCATCCTCAGAAAGATGGACAGACTGAGCGACTAAATCAAATACTCGAAGATATGCTCTGGGCATGTACATTGGCCCAAGGAACCAAGTGAGAAGACTATCTGCCCTACGCCGAGTTTTCCTACAACAACAGTTTCCAGGCCAGCTTAAAGATGTCACCCTATGAAGCCCTGTATGGCCGGAAATGCCGCACCCCATTAAATTGGTCTCAAACCGGAGATAGCCGTATTTTCGAGACTGATTTAATGCTCGAAGCAGAAAAGCAAGTCAAGGAAATCCGAGAGAGACTGCAACTGGCCAAATCCCGACAGAAGAGCTACTATGATGCCAAACATCGCCAGATCAGCTTCGAACCCGGAGAACACGTATATCTCCGAGTCACCCCTATGAAAGGAGTCAAGAGGTTTCATACCCGAGGAAAATTGGCACCCAGATATATCGTTCCATTCCCGGTCATGGCCAGAGTCAGAACAGTTGCCTACCAGTTGGAATTGCCGCCAGAATTGTCAGAAGTACACAACGTGTTTCACATCTCACAGCTAAGAAGATGCATCTCGCCAACGGAGAAAAGGACTGATATGTCAGAGATAGAATTGGCTAAGGATTTGACTTATGAGGAAAAGCCAATCAGAATATTGGATCAGACAGAAAGGGTCACTCGCAGCAAAGAGATAAGATTTTACAAGGTTCAGTGGGAGCATCACACCGAGGAAGAAGCAACCTGGGAAAGAGAGGATTTTTAAGGACTGCATACCCAGAATGGTTTTCCCAAGCAACCGAATCTCGAGGACGAGATTCATCCTAAGTGGGGGAGGTTTGTGACAGCCTGGATTTTGCCTTCTCTCTTTTTACCGGACTTGCCTTCTCTCTCTTTCCGGACTTGGTTTTCATCGTGGTTTTTGCCCTGATTTGATTCGGATTTTTGGATCAATTCAAATGGTCTTGTCACTTGGGCATATCCTTGGCTTTCACCCAAGTGACCTATCTACCTTATTCCTCCCACAAATTCCCAAAATAATAAAATGAATATTTTTCCTAAAAGGAAAATATTCATTTTTCTCTCTAAAGCTCATTTCAGAACTTTGTGCTCCAAAGCAAACACAATTTTTCTTGCTCAGAAAAATCTGAGATAATTCCTAAATATTCTTAGGACCATGGCACATCTTCCCATGCAAAAATATTGCATCACTTCTTGTAATATTTTTGCTGTAGAAAATATTTTCACTTCGGGACCAGAAATGCACTTTGTACAGCAAGTGCATTTTTCCTTGAGCTTTTGGCCTTGAGATTTCTTGATCTTAAAGACCTTCCTAAGAAACCCTAAACCCCAGGAGATTAGCCCTAATGGCCTTCTAGAAGGTGGCCAAACTTGGCGACCAAGTTTCTGACCAGAAACTTGCCAGCTTGGTAGAGTCGCGTCTGGTCGGCCTGGGTATGATCCATCACCTCTCCTAGACGTAGCACTGCCCGGTCGAGCTTGTAGACAAGGTTTGGCCGCTCTTGGCCGTCATTTTGGCCATGCCAGCTTGGTGACCGTGCGAGGACACGACGCCTGGCAGCGTCTCGAAGCGCTCTGGCCGGCCCTTTGCGTTCTGTTTCGCGCGTGTGCATGCAAGCGCTCGCCTCCGACTGCCGCAACGTGCCACAACCCTCGACCCATCACCCATGACCCTTCCCTGGTGCTCGTCGACGTCGGAGTCGCCGCAGCAAGCTCGGTCAAGTCGCGGCCAAAACGGCACAGTGCGCGCGTGTGCTTGTCCCCATCTGAAACCGCCTCCTATGCTCGTCCGCGAGCGTGGGCAAGCGCCGGCGTTGATGCTGCACCTTGTCCCCTCGCATTGGAGCCTCTCATCGACCTTTGCCGCATGTCCAGAGCGCTCCGGTGGCGACACGCCCCCCCCCCCCTGCTCCGGCTATATAAAGCCACCCCGCCTCCCTCGCTAGCCACGCACCACTCCACACCACCTCCACGAACACGTAGACGAGCAGAAGCCCGGTCGGGAAGGCCTCTGGCCGTCGCCCCGACCCGAGGACTCCGACGATCCCCGCAGGCCAGCTGCCGCTCTCCAGGGCCTCTCGAGCTCAAGCAGCTGCTTGGGCAAGGCCTTGGTGGTCCGCTGGAGCTGCCTAGACCCCGCCAAGCCCTCGGAGCTGCCTCTAGCCACCGTCTTCCACCTCTCCGGCGAACCCCGTCCGCCACCAAAGCTTGCGAGCTCGACTGCGACCAGCTCCGTCCACCTTTCGCCAAGCCACGGGTACGGGCAGGTGCGCCGCAAGCCCCGCTTCCGATATATCCCTCTAGCCTAGCCCCAAACCCCCTCGTCGCCGACATGAGCTCCGGCGAACCACCGCCTCCCCTCTGATCTCGATCCCCTTCCCTCTCTCCTGACTGGTGGGGCCCAGTGTCAGCCTCACCACTCGCACCCGAAGCGGTACGAGTGGAGGCGCACTCCCACTTTACTCCTTCGACATCACCCCCCCCCCAGGATTTTCTATTTATTCAAATATAGTTCAGAAATTTGACTAAACTTTGACAAGCCACCATTTCGAAACCATAAGTCCAAATGAATTGATTCTTGCTTCATTGTCTTTGTTACAGAAAGCTCTAGCAGCACACCAAAAGGTGGATTTTTCCTTGCTGTCTAGAATTTCTGGTGATTTTCAGAATGTGTTTTGACATTTATTTTTGTGGTTTTAAAATATTTTCAGAAGGAGGATCTTGCCTTGAAGCTAACCAGGAGGAGTGTGACCCTCCTCTGCACTAAGGCAAGCCATAGCATCATTTGGATGGTGTTATTTCGATATCTATGGTTTTCTACTTGAATATGAGTCTTTATTTGCATTTAAAATTTGATAAATTAATATGGTTAATTGCTAGTTATTTTATGATGCTTGATATGCTTGTTTTAGCTTCTGGTTGAGTTCATAGAATTGTTTGGCTAAGTAGAGTAAGATTTTGCACTAGATATTTTGTTATGGAAAGTTATGGTAGCTATTTTTGCTAGTAATAGTTTTCAACTGAATGATGAACTAATAAAAATGTTGTTTATAGATAAAAATGAGTTATAACCAGAGAAGTTTCTGATCTTAGTATTGCAAGATAGTTACGTTGCTTGTTTTGATCCATGCTTAAGAGTTGCTTGCTCTGTGTGACGAGTAGTTTCATGATTTCCGGTATGATGCCATGTTAGTAATAAAAAGTTTTTCTGAAAGTTATACTTGATTAAGTTCAACCTGAATATGATGTTGATCACATCATGGTGCCACTGAATCGGGTTTTTAATTCTGTGCAACCACATTTACCTAATGGGAAGGTCTTGATTTAGTCGTTTGTCGTGGCTCTCACCGGTGCCTCCCCCGAGGGAAGGTTATGGGCGTGCATACCCTAGCCCGGTAGGCAGACATAACCTTGTGTGCTCATTTTGTTTTTATGGTACCTTGTCCCCATTTGGGACTGTTTTGCCACGACGGTGGCCGTTGGTGTCTTTGGTAGACACGGGGCCACCCAAGACCTAGCCTTGAGAGGCAGATGGTCGGAGTGGCCGGGGAGAGTGCATGGCAAAGGGAGGATTTCGTCGGAATACCTTGGTCCACCAGAATGGGAGTACGAGGCCAGGTATTCCATAGTGTGGGTAAAGTGCGCTACCTCTGCATAGTGTATTTAATCTATCGATAGCTGCGCCCTCGGTTATGGGGAAGACTCGGGAGTAAGTCACACCATGGATCAACTTTTATAATTAATCTTGCAAACTAGTAATTGTTGTGATGCATTGTTTCGTGGTGAACCTTGAACACTCGAGGTGTTCATGAGTGATTGGTTTCAGGTGTGACCCCGGTGTGGTCACCGTTTGGTTACGAGGTAACCATCTGGTAAGCGAGTCCGTGTGACTCGGTGCGCTGTTTGGTTGCTTTGCATAGCTTTGCATTTGTAGTAATTTATTGCATTAATTTAACTTGATTAATTATCATGATATTGTCTATCATCGTGCTTATGTTTGTTGTGAGCTTGGAAGTACATTCAATGTACTGACCTGGCGTGTCATGCCAGCTTTCAGGCAAGTTGATTCGCATCGGAGCGCATCTCGTGTCTAGGTCGTGTCCACGTCGGTGTCCCTGTGCCATGGAGTTCCGCTACGTCGTTCTTCCGCTGCCGGGTAGTTTCGTGTGATCGAGGCCGCAGCCATGTTCATTAAATAATGTACATACTGTCCAGCAGCACCGTGTGTGCCGCTTGGCCTCGAATCTCGATGTAATATTAGACCTTTGTACCACGCTAGTATCAGTAAAGCGGTTATTTCTGTACCATGTTGTTGTGTATTGCCAGAAGACTCGATTGCTGGGCTGGCAATGCAGGGTAAACCGGTTGCTCTGAGCCGGGGTGCCACATTGTATCAGCATATAAATGAAAAAGATGAACCTTGCCGGGAACCCGTGCATGTGTATGTCCATGCAGAGGCGAGATGCCTCTTTAATGTAAATAAATGAGTTTTCCCCGGAATGCTATCCTGCCAGCACCCTTTTTGTCTGCCAGAGAGCCGCATCTAATGGGTTACAGACAAAGGGACCATCTCCCCTGCCAACTTCTTTCCACCAAAGGCCACTGCGACCACCCTGACTGAAGCTGTGTTCAAGTCATGGATGGGAGCACCTAAGTCTCAAAAGAGTGGCGAAGATTTCTCATGCTCAAGTTAAAGCCTTACAGAACACTAATGGACAGGAGGTAAAACTTATATGTTTGGCTTGCCGGGGATCGCTGTGCCGGGCATCCTTCTCAACTCCTTGTCGAAGCCAAGTCCACGGCAGGAACCTGCAGCTTCATGTGGGTGAGAATGAATGCAGGTTGCGATCCTATCTATATGCATATGCAAATGCTCATGAAATGGTTATGCAGTGATCTTGGAATGCTCATGCATGCATGCAGTCTTGGTCGGGGGCCCTGAGGGAGTCATGGACTAAGGGGTCCTCGGGCGTCCGGCCTGTTAGCCAGGGGACGGACTGATGGGCTGTGAAGATACGAAGACCGAAGACTCTACTCGTGTCCGGATGGGACTCTCCTTGGCGTGGAAGGCAAGCTTGGCTACCAAATATGAAGATTCCCTTCTCTGTAACCGACTTTAGGTAACCCTAGGTCCCTCCGGTGTCTACATAAACCGGAGGGCTAGGTCCGTAGAGGAGGACAATCATAATCATAGTCATACAGGCTAGACTTCTAGGGTTTTAGCCATTACGATCTCGTGGTAGATCAACTCTTGTAATACTCATATTCATCAAGATCAATCAAGCAGGAAGTAGGGTATTACCTCCATAGAGAGGGCCCGAACCTGGGTAAACATTGTGTCCCCCGTCTCCTGTTACCATCAACCTTAGATGCACAGTTCGGGACCCCCTACCCGAGATCTGCCGGTTTTGACACCGACATTGGTGCTTTTTTCATCGAGAGTTTCGCTGTGACATCGAAAGATAGGATCGATGGCTCGCCTTGTACTCAAGGACGATATCACCTCTGGAGGAGCGCTGGCCCCAGGCCAAACCCTCCGACTGGGCGGCTTTACCATGACCGCCCGTTCGGGCTTTAAGCCAATGATGACTTCTCGAGTCATCAAAAATCCCCTCCATGTTAGCTCCAAATACTCCAAACAGATGGATCTGGCGTAGTTGTCATGTTTAAACGAGCTCTTAGATCGTATCGCCGCCCTGGGGTCGCCATAGACTATGATCGGATTGGGCTTAAACCCGACCAGAGAGAAATTAAAACTCCACCGATCACCCATCAGATAGCGGTAGTAGAGGAGTGAGACGACAACTCTTCCTCTATATTGAGGACGAACTATGTTCGGATCTTCGATCTGGAAGAACCAGACACCCGCCGGCAGAAAGACACGCCTTGTCCTCCGAACATAGAATCGGACGACAAGCCTAAAGAATCAGTTGATATCCCGGAGCCCGAACTATTATGTTCGGAAGTCCTTCAGACTCCGGATCCCAAATTGAGTCAGGGTTCGGATTCAAATCCACCCACCCACCCAGATATAAGCGCTCTCATGGGCATACAACAGCAGTCTCAGGAAACGGTGCATCACTTCTGGGCCAGATTCCTCCTTGTCAAAGACAAGATTAAAGATTGTCGCGACGAAGACGCGACCTCAGCGTTCCGCAACAATTGCACGGATGAAGGAATTCTCAACGCCATCAACCGCCATCGCGTATCACACTTTGCAGACTTGGCAACCATAGTACACAAGTACTGCGCAATGGAAAGCGCTTGGAAAGCTCAGGCAACCCACTGGGAACCACCGGTGCCCACCCAACCACTCGTTCAGGCGAAAAGGACGCACCCTCGTGACACGCCTGGCCCAATAGTAAAGAAATATAAGCCCATTACTAGGCACGGAACCGTTCTGGAGGGATGGCTCGATGGGCCATGCAGAATACACTCAACACCGGATACAATATCAACCCACAGCCTTAGAGCATGTTGGATACTCCGGCAAGTGGCCAAGAGCGGCGAGGATATCCTCATCAAAAACGCCCCAGAGCGACACCCCCCAGAAGACGACGACCTCAGAGTATTGACGGTCTTCGAGACCTTCGCTTCAAACAATAGGCGCAAGAGGGCACCCCGCGACCTTGTCGAAGTCTGCCAAATTGCAGCAATAAACCCTTCGAACGACACAGCTATAACTTTTATTGCCGGTGCCGAACCAAAATTCAGGACAGTCTGGGCACCAGCCGCCTTGGTCCTCAGTCCGATTGTGGACGGCTTTCGGCTCACCAAAGTTCTCATGGATGGTGGCAGTGGACTAAACCTCATTTATGAGGATACACTCAGCAAAATGGAAATAGATAGGAGCCGCATCGAGCAAAGTAGCACGACCTTCCGAGGAATTATTCCCAGTCGGGAGGCGTGATGCGCGGGAAAGATCACGCTCGACGTGGTATTCGGCACACCGAAGAACTATCGGTCCAAAGAAATAACCTTCCAAGTGGCCCCTTTCAACAACGGATATCACGCCCTATTGGGACGAGATGCGTTTACACGCTTCGAAGCCATACCTCATTACGGGTATATGAAGCTCAAGATGCCCGGGCCCAACGGCATAATCACTCTCGCCAGTGATCCGGACATAGCACTCCGCGCCGAAAATAAAACTGCATCCCTGGCCCTTGAGGCATTATCTGAAGCCCTCGCGGCTGAAGAGTTAACCGCACTGCGCTCCACGGTGGATAGGGATGATGTAATCCTGGACAAACGACCCAAGTCCACCTCCTTCAAACCAGCAGAAGAAATAGTCAAATTCCAAGTCCACCCAACGGACCCCAAGAAGACAGCATCTATCGGAGCACAACTGGACACCACGGTCGACGCCGCGCTACGAGAGTTCCTGCGCGAGAACTGGGGTATATTCGCCTGGCACCCTTCTGATATGCCAGGAATCCCACGCAGGTTGGCCGAACACAGCCTCAGTATATTGCAGGGATATAAACCAGTCAAGCAAACACTGCGATGCTTTTCCGAACCCAAACATCAAGCTATGGGGGAAGAGCTAGCCAAGCTAATGGAGGCCGGATTCATTAGAGAAATAAAACACCCGGACTGGCTATCAAACCTAGTGATGGTGCCAAAGAAGGATAAATCCTGGCGCCTGTGCGTCGATTTCAAAGACCTCAATAAGACCTGCCCTAAGGATCCCTTCCCCCTCCCCCGCATCGACCAAATCATTGATGCCACCGCAGGACACGACTCACTGTGCTTCCTCGACGCATATTCCAGATACCATCAAATCAAAATGAAGGAATCCGATCAAGCTGCAACAGCATTCATTACCCCATATGGGCCATTCTGCTTCAACACCATGCCCTTCGGGCTCAAAAACGCCAGGCAACCTACCAACGCATGATTCAAACATGCCTGGAGAAACAGATCGACAAGATAGTTGAAGCATACGTGGACGACGTCGCCATCAAAACTAGGCACGTCGAGTCACTAATAGACGACTTACGTCTCACATTCGACAACCTCTGTGCATATGACATCAAGCTCAATCCGGAAAAGTGTGTTTTCGGTGTCCCCGCTGGAAAACTGCTGGGCTTCATCATTTCCAATAGAGGAATTGAAGCAAATCCAGCCAAAATCCAAGCTTTGTCACAATTGGCTACACCAACGGACCTTAAACAGGTCCAAAACTCACTGGTTGCATGGCAGCTTTAAGCCGCTTAATCTCCAGATTGGGAGAAAAGGCATTGCCACTCTATCGCCTTCTACGGTGCACCGGTCACTTTGAGTGGACGGATGCGGCAACGGCCGGACTGGAAGAAATAAAAGCCCTTCTAGCGAGCAACCCAATCCTGGCCACACCGAACATCGGCGAACCCATGTTATTATACATATCGGCAACACACCAAGTGGTGAGCGCCGTGCTCGTCGTGGAACGAGAACAGGACGGACATAAATTCCCGCTTCAAAAGCCAGTATACTACGTATCCACTATCCTCACACCATGCAAATCCCGGTACCCTCATTATCAAAAGATAGCATACGCGGTCTTCATGGCATCCCGGAAGCTACGACACTACTTCCAGGAGTGTTCGATCATGGTGGCTTCTGAAGTACCACTCAATGACATAATAAACAACCGCGATGCTACGGGTAGGATTACCAAATGGGCCATTGAGCTCCTAACATACAAACCGCGTCGAGCCATTAAATCCCAAGTACTGGCTGACTTCGTTGCCGAATGGACAGAGGCCGAACTCCCTAAAGAGTACGTCACATATTCCAACTGGGTTATGTATTTCGATGGTTCCAAAATGCTGGCAGGACTAGGAGCGGGCGTCGTTTTAACATCCCCCACTGGAGACGTAGTCCAATACGTACTCCAAATATTATACACAGACTCCAATAACGCAGCCGAATACGAGGCCTTATTGCATGGTCTCCGGATGGCTGTCTCCATGGGCATACAACGCCTGGAAGTGCGCGGGGACTCAAACCTCGCAATACCTCAAATAAATGGAGACTTCGATGCCAAAGATCCGAACATGGCGGCTTATCATAATGCCGTCCTAAAAATGTCGGCTCGGTTCGAGGGGCTCGAGTTTCATCACGTGGCCCGAGAAAGTAATCAAGCGGCGGACGTCCTTGCTTGCATCGGCGCCAAGCGCGACCCCGTCCCACCTAACATCTTTCTGGAAAGGCTTTTTAAGCCATCCGTGGTGTGGCAAGGGGAGAGCAGCAACACTAGTCCGGATCCGAACACAACCCCAGATTCCGAACACACCGATATCATCGGGGGGCTCGGCCACCGAAATAACACCGTCGGCCCATCTCATTACGGCAGTCATTGCCCCATGGACTGAACCCTTCTTGGCCTACCTTAATAGGAAAGAACTCCCTAAGGATCAGAATGAGGCCCGCCGCATTGTCCGGCGTTCGAAGGCCTACAAGGTTCACGGCGGAGAGCTCTACAAGGAAAGCGCTACCGGAGTGCTTCAAAGATGTATCTCCGAGGAAGAAGGGCGGTAGCTCCTGGCTAAAATTCATGCCGGTCTCGGCGGGCACCACGCCGCAGCTCGGGCCCTTGTTAGCAAGGCCTTCTGTACAGGTTTTTATTGGCCGACGGCACGAGCAGATGCACAGGACCTTGTCCAACGTTGCGTCGGATGCCAACTCTTCGCCAACCAAAGCCATATGCCCCCCACCGCCCTACAAAGAATCCCCATCACCTGGCCTTTCCCGGTCTGGGGGCTCGAAATGGTCGGACCCCTTGGAGGAAGCCACAAGAAAAAGTATTTGCTGGTCATGGTGGATAAATTCACTAAGTGGATAGAGGCCAAACCAGTTAAAACGGTTGAGGCCGGGCCGGTGATAGAATTCATATCCGGTGTTGTACACCGTTATGGTGTTCCACACAGCATCATCACCGATAACGGCTCCAATTTCACAGCCGATGAGGTGAAAACCTGGTGCGCTAATCTGGGCATTAAGCTCGATTACGCCTCTGTCTATCACCCGCAAACAAATGGTCAACTCGAACGAGCCGATGGTCTTATTATGAGCGGCATCAAGCCTAGACTAGTGCGGTCTTTGAAAGAATCAGACAAGCATTGGGTTGAGGAGCTCGACTCTGTACTCTGGGGGCTGCGGACCATGCCCAATCGCACTACCGGATATACACCTTTCTTCATGGTGTACGGCGCAGAGGTAGTGTTACCCTGCGACATTATTCATGACTCACCTCGAGTGCGCATGTACAAAGAGAGAGAGGCCGAGCTTGATTGACAGGACAGCTTAGACGCCCTGGAGGAGGAGCGCGACGTTGCAAAAGCCCATTCCGCATTTTATCAGCAGCAGGCTCGCATGTATCAAAGCAGAGAAGTGCGGGCCAAGACTTATAATGTTGGCGAACTTGTTCTACGCCTGTCGGAGAAGAAAAAGGACAAACT
The DNA here is from genome assembly GCF_002575655.3 of Aegilops tauschii subsp. strangulata. NCBI lineage: Eukaryota > Viridiplantae > Streptophyta > Magnoliopsida > Poales > Poaceae > Aegilops > Aegilops tauschii. The sequence continues at coordinate 218,341,363 of NC_053038.3, forward strand.
CAAGCCCAAGTGGGAGGGTCCCTTCATCATTGACGAAGTTCTCACCGGAGGAGCGTACCGCCTGCGCGATGCGTCAAACAATCGCCTAGAGCCGAACCCCTGGAACGCGGCCAGACTCCGAAGATTCTATGCCTAGCGCCGAACTCTTTGTTCGTATCCTTCTCCCTATTGTTTTTATTACTTTTTCCTCTCTTTTCGCCTTTTCCTTTTCTAGCCTTAAAGCTTTTCGTGCGGCTAAACTGTGCACCTGTGACATACACATACTCAAATGTGTACGTCAGTTATACCTGGGGGCTTCTTTGACAGAAGCTTATTATTGTTATTTTTCGAGCATCAAGCTCATCACATATGCGCGTTTTCCCCATATATACCTTTTCTTCGCCATTATATGCATTGATATGACTTAAGTTTTGGCCAAGCTGGGTTGCCTGGCTCCTGTGCTTATGCCCTACGTTCCCGTTAGTTCGGCTAAGGCATAAAGGGAGCACCTCCGCGATTGTTACTGCCGGGTCATCCGGATGTGTACCTCAGACTGGGTGAAGCCGAAAGCTAGCGTTCTTAAGGGAATATTCGGTCGGCGAACTAAAGATGTTTTTACATTCATTAAAACATGAACCCCCAGATGTTGAATATCCTGTGATTTTTTCAATCACAGTTCGGACATGCACACTAACGCATGCACACCCAGGGAAAGGAACCGTTAACGGAACTATTCTCTCTGGAAGATGTTTCTTACGATCACAATGTAATATAACATAGCTAGCCGGATACAATTTGTCTGTTCAAGAAACTATGACCCCTACGCCTGGTTTCCATGCATACTCTAGTTTATTTTTGCCGCTCAGGTATTTGGAAACACTCGGCACCTTCAGGTCCGGAGGTCGAAGCGAAAAGGTCTACCATGACAATCGCTTTACAATCCGGCTAGGGACAACTTTGTCAAGGAAAGTACATAGTCACTTGGACTCATAAATTTCCTCCTCTATACCGTCCAGCAGGCTGTCTAACTTACAATCATGCTGGGAATACTTGGCGGCTACTTCCACTTGGTCATATACCCAATTAATGGGAACTTCTTTTCCATCTAACCCTAGAGGTCCGACCCGGGCCATATGATTTGGATCAAGCTTGGTATACCGTGTTTTTACCATGGCCCAGGCTTCTCGTTCACCTTCCCGGCAGGCCGATATCTTCCATAATCGGAAGCGCCGCCACGCTCCCTTGAATAGCTCTATAAGCTCCTCCATTCTTCCCGGAGGGGAGGCGGATGGCCATAAGGCCTTGGCCACATTGCGCATCGCCTGCCGAGCTTGCTCGTGCATTTGCGACAGCTCTTGTAGCAGATCGCCCGAGAATCCGGACATCTCTTCGGGGCGACCGAGCAGTACACCTGCAGACATAACTCTGTCAGTCCCCTTCATCTCCGAATTACTCGAAGGTAAGTTCGACCACATACTGAATATGCCACCACACAGCCTCTTATTCTCCTTCACGGATTCAGCCAGCTGGGCCCGTACATCTTTCAGTTCTTCGCCCAGCTGAGTGTGGGCATCCTGCAGCTTGTTTTTCTCGTCTCTGACTTGCGTCAGCACATGTTCACCCATGGCCATCAGCCTTTTGGCTTCTTGTTCTTCCGCCTGGGCGGATTTTAGTTGCTCCTTCAGCTGATCTGACGATCCTGTCATAGGATGAGCAACAGTGTTAGCATTGCCAGTATATAATTATGTTTTCTCGATGGAGGGGAACATTACCAGGTGAGGCCTTCTTGGATTTCTCGAGTTCGGCGGTAGCAGCAGTTAGCTGGAACCGACACTTTTCTAGTTCCTGAGACAATAAGTTGTTCTTCTCTGTCAGCACCTGGTTATACAAATGATCCTTAAATCAGTTGTATCAACTGCTTCAAGTCTCAGGGGCTACTGGTATACAATTATCAGTTTTTGTACAATAAACTTACCCGCATATCTTTCAAATGCTGGTCTGCGGCTCTGGTAAGCCCATCTCGAGCAGCTCGGATGTATGCATCCGCTGAGCTAAAGGCATTGAAGGCCTCTTTTGTAAAACTGGGGTCGCGAAGAACGGCCCTCCGACGCCGATGACCCATGACGCTCTCCACTTCCGAGTTTGTGACGGATACATCATCCGAATCCTCAGACGGAGGACAATCCGGCGTCACTCCCGTATCAGCCCCTGCCTTTACGGCGGGATCTGGATCTCGACTATGGGGAGTATGATCGGCCGGACCCCCGGACATAGTCCGGTGAACTCCTTTTCTGATACAGAAGAAACAAAAAGTCACAGTTGGATGCAACTGCCAAGGGGCATATTCACAAATCAATACCTCTTCGATGAAGGCTTGGCCGTGTCTTCGTTTTCCTTCCTCTTCGAAGACTTGCCCGACGTAGGGGCCGCTCTCTTTGGAGTTGCCTCCTGGGTAACACGGCGCGCCGAATGCCTCCCCTTTTGAGCACGAGATAGTGCGGTGGGTGAGGTAGAACGAGGGAACTCTTTCGGAGGAGGTGTCTCCTAATTACTTACGTGTGAAGCAGGTAGTAGACCGGGATAATCGGCAGTGATGTCCACTTCCATGCCGTCATAGCTCGCCTGGTAAAACACCCCATCCTCGAGCACCACGAATATATCCGGATCCTCTTCGAAACCCGGGTCAAGGTCCCGATTGTGGCCCTCTGGCTGTGGGGCGGGGCTGTAAAGCCCATCGGAGATCTTTCGCCAGTGCTATTATAAATGGACAGATTAATATTCATTGAAAGTGGTTTAGGGAGCAGAGTGAGAAGAGCAGAGGGGTTGGAACATACCCAGCTAGGAGGATTGTACATGGAAAATCCATCTCCGCGCTTAATATGAAGAAATTCCTCTTCCTCCCCTTTGAACAGTTCGGCCAATATTTTGGCCAGAGCGGCGGGGGTGTCCGGACCCTTCCGGCCGCAGCAGGAAGTGTCATCCTCCCCATTGTAGTGCCACATGGGAAGCCCTCGGTATAGGAGTGGTTGAACCCCCTGTACTATGGAAGTCGCCATTACTTCAACTATTGATAATCCGGACTGGGCGAGCGTCTTTATCTTGCTCATGAGTTGACGAACTTCCGCACTATCTTCCTCCTCAAGGCTCCGAGGGCGCCAGCTGTGGCGTTTCTTCAACATAACGCTTGTGAACTCGGGAAGACCCTTCCGAACTGGGTCAGGAAGTGCGACGTCATCGATATAGAACCATTCTAAAGGCCACTCTTCGGATGCCTTCTTTGGTGTGCCGGACAGGTATCCGGTCTCGGCGATGCGCCATATTTTGGCTCCGCCCACCTCAAATATCGATCCCTCGTGGTTACGCGGGACGAGGTAGAATAGCTTCCTCCACAATTCAAAATGGGCCTCGCAACCCAAGAATAACTTGCAAAGGGCGACATAACCAGCGATATGCAGGATGGAGGCAGGAGTGAAGTTGTGCAGTTGGAGGCCATAATACTCCAGAAGCCCCCGGAGGAACTGATGAATTGGAAATCCGACGCCTCTTAGCAAGTAGGGAACGAAGCACACTCGTTCTCCCCCAGATGGCTTGGGGAAATTCTCCGCCTGGGTCTCGCCATTGAAGGAGGTCAATCCTGCCCGAACAGGGACCAGGTCCGCAGGGGGAAGGAATCCCTGTGTTTGCAGCTTCACCAGCTGACCGTGGGATACGGAACATCTCTCCCACTCGCCTTTTTCTGGGCCACAGGGACGGGAGGAAGAGCTGGGAGTGCTAGCCATGCTGGAATGGTCTTTCCTAGCGAAGGTCTGAGGATTTTTTTCGTGTGGTGTTGAATGGATCTGAGATCCAATCTCTTTAATAGACGCTCTCTCTTACATGGCTGGGGTGTTATGTGCAAAAATACCCTGACCTCCCGCATTCGCTCGACACATGGAGGCTGAAGTCGTTGATACACAGAAGCCGAGGGGTATGACATTAAATTGAAGGCCGAATACATCTCTTTGAAGTCATTGGAGGAGGAACCCGCCTTGCAATGCCGAAGACAATCTATGCGCCGGACACCTCATCATTGAAGCCTGGTTCGGGCGCTACTGAGGGAGTCCTGGATTAAGGGGTCCTGAGGCGTCCGACCTGTTAGCCAGGGGCCGGACTGATGGGCTATGAAGATACGAAGACCGAAGACTCTACTCATGTCCGGATGGGACTCTCCTTGGCGTGGAAGGCAAGCTTGGCTACCAAATATGAAGATTCCCTTCTCTGTAACCGACTTTATGTAACCCTAGGTCCCTCCAGTGTGTATATAAACTAGAGGGCTAGGTCTGTAGAGGAGGACAATCATAATCATAGTCATACAGGCTAGACTTCTGGGGTTTTAGCCATTACGATCTCGTGGTAGATCAACTCTTGTAATACTCATATTCATCAAGATCAATCAAGCAGGAAGTAGGGTATTACCTCCATAGAGAGGGCCCGAACCTGGGTAAACATTGTGTCCCCCGTCTCCTATTACCATCGACCTTAGACGCACAGTTCGGGACCCCCTACCCGAGATCCGCCGGTACTGACACCGACAGGCCCCCCACAACACTTCTCTATTTTCTCTTGCACAGGGGAATCACCCTGGCTCTGTACAAGGGGTTACATGCAGCTGAGGCAAGGCATGTACAAATTGGTGGCTGCCGGGCAGGTCCCGACAGCCGCTCCTTACGGGTTGAACTCACGGAGATGCTAAATATTCCATGAGTTTTGCAACTGAGTGCCATCTCCGGCCTCCAGATGGACTGTGCCAGGTCTGGTGACTCGTACTACCCGGTAAGGGTCTTCCCACTTCGGTGACAACTTGTTTGTACCCTTGGCGGACTGAACGCGCCTAAAGACAAGGTCACCTTCCTCAAAACACCGGGCATGAACCCTGCGGCTATGATAGCGACGCATGGCTTGCTGGTAGCGTGCAACATGCGTAGCAGCCCGGAGACGGTTCTCCTCGAGTAGCACAGTGTCGTCACGCCGGTGCTGATCTTGCGCTACTTCATCATAGGCAAGCACTCGAGGCGACCCGTAAATGAGTTCCGTGGGGATAACTACTTCTGCCCCGTAGACCAGGGAGAAGGCAGTATGCCCGGTAGCTCAGTTTGTTGTTGTTCTGAGGGACCAGAGAACTAACGGCAGCTCCTCGATCCACCGCGTGTCGTGCTTCTGTAGCGTATCAAAAGTTCTTGTCTTGAGTCCACGCAGCACTTTAGCATTCGCCCTCTCAGCTTGTCCATTGCTCCGGGGGTATGCCACAGAGGCAAATGAGATCTTGCATTCGAGGGCATGAACATATTGCATGAAGGCGTGGCTCGTGAACTAGGTGCCGTTGTCGGTGATGATCCTTGCCAGAACTCCAAAACGAGACACCAATTCTTCAAGAACTTGATAGCTGACTGAGCAGTCACCTTTCTCACGGCAGTCACGTCCGGCCACTTTGTAAACTTGTCGATGGCAACAAACAAGAATTCAAAGCCCCTGATTGCTCGGGGAAAGGGTCCGAGGATATCGAGCCCCAGACCGAAAATGGCCATGATAGAGGGATTTTTTGAAGAGCTTGGGCAGGCAGGTGGGTTTTCTTGGAATGGAATTGGAAGGCTTCACATTTGGTGACTAGCTCGACCGCATGTTGGAGGGCTGTGGGACAATAGAATCCTTGCCGGAATGCTTTCCCAACTAATGCCCTTGATCCAATGTGGGAGCCGCACATGCCTTTGTGTATCTCAGCCAGCAGTTCCTTTCCCTCTTCCCGGCAGACACACTTCAGTTTCACACCGTTGGGCCTCCTTCTGTATAGAGTGTCATTGACAAACTGATACATACTGGCCCTCTGGGCTACATTTTCAGCTTCATCTTGGTCGCCGGGAAGCTCTCCGGTTTGGAGGAAGTGGACAATGTGCCTTGTGCAAGTTGGAGCCTGTGGCTCGGCAACGAGGACTAGCGGCACCTCCTCTGCTGCGGGAGCACATGCCTCTTTCGCGGGGTCTATAGGCCCGGCTGGAGGGGGTGGTCCAGCAGGCTGTGAGGAGTTGTTTCCGGCAGGGTCTCTGCCGGGAGTGGACGACTCTACTGGGAGAGGCTTACCGTAGTCCATTTTTTTCCTTTTCTGGGCCATTGTCGCTGGGGATACGGAGGGCTGAGTGAGATGGAGAACAAAAGTCCCTGGTTCCACAGGAAGCTTCTGCGCACCACACTTTGACAGATGATCAGCTATGCTGTTTTCCGCACGGGGCACGTGCTCTGTTTGCAATCCGTCAAAGTGCTCCTCCAATCTCCTCACTTCCTTGATGTATGCCTCCATCAATGGACTTTGGTAATCCTTGTTGACTTGTCTCACCACAAGCTGTCAATCTCCTCGAACGATCAGCTTCTTAATTCCCAGTTCAACTGCAATCCTGAGCCCGGCAAGGAGCCCTTCATACTCAGCTGTATTGTTGGTCGCTTCTTTCCGGGCAAAATGCATTTGAACGATGTACTTCAAGTGCTCCCCGGAGGGGGCGACAAGAAGCACGCCAACTCCTGCACCTTGTAGGGAAAAAGCACCATCAAAATACATAATCTATTCTTGGGACGATTCCTTGCCGAGGATAATTGTCTCTGTTACTTCCTCATCAGGGGTTGGCGTCCATTCTGCAATAAACTCTGCCAATGCCCTACTCTGAATAGTTGATCTGCTCTCAAACTTCAAACCAAAGCTGGATAACTCCAAAGCCCACTCCACTATTCTGCCAGTAGCCTCAGGTTTTCGGAGTATCCTTTGCAACGGAAAACGAGTAACAACCGTGATCTCATGGGCTTGGAAGTAGTGGTGAAGTTTCCTTGAGGCCATAATCAGACCAAAGATCAACTTCTGCACGCTAGAGTATCTTGATCTAGCCCCCTGTAACAAGGAGCTGACGAAGTACACTAGGCGCTGCACCACTTTCTTCCTTGCCATGTCCTTGGGGTTGCTCTCGTTGCCATGCTCATTGATGTCCTGATCCTTCTCTGACTCTGCCGGTCTCTGCTCACTTACTGCATCATCCACTTCTCGCTGTGCTACCAAGGCCGCACTGACCACTTGGTTGGTTGCCGCCAAGTATAGCAGCAATGGCTCCTGGGGCTTGGGAGCAACCAAGGTAGGCACAGAGGACAAGTAGGCCTTCAACTCTTGCAAAGCTGCATCTGCTTCTGGGGTCCACTTCATAGGACCTGCCTTCTTCAATATTTTGAAGAACAACAAGGCACGCTCGGCAGACTTGGAGATGAATCTGCTTAGCACGGCAACACATCCTGTCAGACACCTCACATCCTTAACTGTCCTTGGTGCTTGGATCTGCTCGATAGACTTGATCTTGTCGGGGTTGGCTTCGATCACGCGATGGGATACAAAGAATCCAAGCAACTTGCCGGAGGGGACACCAAATACCCACTTCTCCGGGTTGAGCTTCAGATTGATCTTGCGCAGATTAGCAAATGTCTCCTCCAAATCTTGAAGAAGGGTGGCCTTATCCTTGGTCTTGACCACAATATCATCCATATAGGCTTCTACGTTTCTTTGCAACTGTGGCTCAAAACCGATCTCGACTGCCCTTACAAAAGTGGTCCCGGCACTCCTTAATCCGAATGGCATGCGAACAAAGCAGTACGTACCACATGGAGTGATGAACGACATCTTCTCTTCATCTTCCTTGGACATGAAGATTTTGTGATACCCAGAGTATGCGTCCAGAAAGGAGAGCAAATCACACCCTGAAGTCGAGTCCACAATCTGGTCGGTACGCGGCAAGGGAAACGGGTTCTTCGGGCAAGCCTTGTTAAGATATGTGAATCTATGCAAATCCTCCACTTCCCATTAGCCTTCCGAACGACTACTGGATTTGCCAACCATGTGGGGTGCAGCACACCTCTGACCAAACCAGCTGCCTCAAGTTTCTTGATCTCTTCCGCAATGAACTGTTGTCTCTCCAAGGCCTGCTTCTGGACTTTCTACTTGACAGGTCGGGCATGTGGGCAGATAGCAAGGTGGTGCTTGATTACCTCCCTGGGAACACCGGGGATCTCAGATGGTTGCCAGCAAACACATCGATATTCATCCACAAGGAGGTAACAAGCGCGCTTTCCTATTTGTCATCGAGGGTGGCGCTGAGAGTGAAAGTACCATCAACGCCAGCCAGCCCTGTCGGGACCTTCTTCACTTGGGGTATGGCGGCCTTGGATCTCCTGCTGTTAGAACACTCTGCACGTCGTCAACGGGTGCCGTGCACTCGTTGGGGGCATGCTTCCGGGACTCTTTGCTGGAGTCCCTACAATCTCTCTTCTTTCCTTTACTTTCCTTGGTGGCCGCCGTCCACTAGAATCTTTATGACCTTGAGGTTGCTAATTGTTGGGGAGACCAACAATGGCAAACACCCTACCGCAGTGGTACGGCCAGGATGACCCCCCTCGTCAAAGATGATGGGCGTACGGGGCACTTGAGCGTCTTCCGGGCCTCTGGCACTGGTTCGACGGCGTTGACTTCTCGTGCCCACCGCTTGGGCTGGCAGTGAGAAGTGTGCAGAGATGCACCTCCGTCAATGCACAGGGCGTCTGTGGCCTTCTGAAACTCCTGCTCACTGGTTTCCTCTTCATCCCCTCCATCACTCTCATCATCACAGGTTTCCTTCTCTCGACCACTGGCGGGCTTTCCTTGGTTCCAAAAGGGTTTGCCGGGGCGATTTACTTCACGACCTCGGCCCTTACCACCAACAACATTCTAACCCTTTTCCTTATCACGCTTCTCATACTCTGCTCTCTGTTTCTTGATAAGTTGTTCAACCTGATTACACTCTTGAAGGTCATGGCCCTTGGTCCAATGAATCTTGCAGTACGGCCCATTTCCTTTCCCAGCCTTCTCGGCAGCGGCGGCTTCCTGGCAATCAGTTCACGCGACAGCTTCCTTGCCGGGGGCCTCAGCTTTTGCCTTCTTGCCGGTACTAGGCATACCCGATCCTTCAACAATCATCACTACCTTATCTCTCCGCATCTTACTGTGCTTCTTGCCCTTCTTCTGACTGGTTGATTCGTCCTCATCCTCTGAATCAACGTTGGTGTAATCTTCCTCTCCGGGCAACTTTCTTCCCTCCTCCATCCAAGCACATTTATCCACTAACGTGTAAAGCTCCTTCACAGTCTTAGGCAACCGCATGTTCATCTTGGAATGAATCCGGCGGTTGCGCACATTGGACTAGAAGGCAGCTATTACGGCTGCCGGATGCATATTCGGGATATTTCTATGAACTTTGCTGAATCTCTGTAAATACTTACGGAGGGTTTCTCCTTCCTTCTGCTGGAGAAGCTGCAAGTCGCTAGGCCTGGCAGGTTCTTGATGACCGCCAGTAAAGGCGCCAATGAACTCGTGGCACAGGTCAGCCCATGACGAAATGGAGTTCTCTGGTAGGTGTATCAGCTAAGACCTCACATTGGACTTGAGGGCCAAAGGGAAGTAGTTGGCAAACACCTTCTCATCTCTTCCCCTGGTAGCCTGAACAGCGATGGTGTAGATGCTTAGGAACTCTGTCGGGTCCAGCCTCCCATCGTACTTCTCAGGTATCTCTGGCTTGAATGTGTGAACGGAAGGCCAACAGACTTGCCGCAGCTCTCGTGTAAAGGCAGGGAAGACAACCTCGAAAGGTAGGCACTCGCCAACATCAAGCGCAGGCTCGTCGATGTTGAGGCCGTCGCACTCGTCGGTCCGGCGGAGGTCGTCGCGGCGTTGCTTGATGATGACGCATGTGTCTTCTCTCCGCCTATCCTCTGGGGCTCGACATTGGCCTGGACGTGCTCAAGGGTCAGAAGAGGCCATTGAGACGTTGTGGGGGTCTTGATTCTGTTGCGCTCGCGCTGGCTGCCGCGGTGGGGACTGCACCGTGGGCATGGCTCCTTCCGTACGGTCAGTAGCGTGAGTTGTTGCTCTCGTTTAGGGAGCTCGTGGCGGGCTAGCTCGCCGTGAGCCCCCAGCTTCGGTGAAACCGAGCAGGCTCTGGATGGTGGCACGCCATTCGTCCATTTGCTCGGCTGCTGGCGGAAACCTCAGCAGTAGCAGAGCTCGTGCCGTGGCCTCCGAAGCTGTGCTTGGCATGGATGATGATGAAGTCGATCGCACCGTCGCTCAGCTCCTAACGGTGCCAGCGGAGGTAGCACTGCGCCCCCGCTGTTGCTGCGGGGCGACCACCTGGAGGCGCTCGAGGGTCAGCAGCTCCGTCGGGCGCAGCGGCTCGGTCGGCCCGTCCTAGGTGAGGTGCACGCGCTGCGACCACACCCGTGGTAGGGGCGGCCGGAGGGCGGCGGTTCGCCCCGGTCCGAGCGCCGTTGTTGTGGCCGTGCCCGTCGGTGGGAGAGAGGGGCGCAAATGGAGTAGCCCCCTCACCTGTACCTTGGGGAGCGTGGCCGTCGGATCGGTGTTGCTGATGCTGCTCTCCTCCGGTGCCCCCTGCTCCTGCATCAGCCACAGCGGAAGTGGTGACGGTGCCGCCTACTCCGACCACATCTCCAGCAGCGTGTGCATCCTCATCTGCCTCTGCAACCCCCGCAGCTCTGGAGGCCGCGGGCGGCGGAGCCTTCGAGGTGGATGGGTGAGCTGAAGGACCGGATTTCTTCTTGGGCACCATGGTCGATGGCGTTGTCGAAGATGAAGATGGTGATGAAGATGACGCGCTGCACACGCCTTCAAGTTCGCACAAGCGAGCCCCCTACCTGGCGCACCAAAGATGTCGCGGGAAACCACGGCCACCTATGGGACCAGGAGGCCCCTTTGCTGGTTCGGCAGGTGGACGCTGCGTTGCACAAAGAGCAGACGAGCGTGGGACAGAACGGTAGATATCACGCGGGCATTTTACCCAGGTTCGGGCCGCTGCGAGGCGTAAAACCCTACTCCTGCTTTGGTGGATTGATGGTGGAAAGGTGGTGGAGGAGCATAGTTCACTTGCCCGGCAAGGGTTGCCTCAGGGCAATAGTGGTTACGCGCGTATGGGGGTCTGAGTTATCCAACCTTCTAACCCTTCCTATGGTTGCGAGGGGCCTCCTTTTATAGATCAAGGGGTCACCACAATGGCAAAGTAGTCATTACGCACTGATAAGATCAACAGTGCTATCATACCTGACTTTGCGGGCTGATAGGGTGCATTAAATGCCCCGCCTAATGTCACATAGTTGGTTGCCCGGCAAGGCTTGCCGGGCTATCTTGCCAGCTCCGTTCCTGCTTGCTTGACATGTCACAGGACGGGTGTTGTCTGTGGGTTTTTCGTGTAGGGAGAGGCAGCCATGTGGTGAATGGCTGCCACTTAGTCACTCTGTGGCTTGACTCCGCACTGATCGACGACGTGGGTCGTGGTGGAATGGTTGGTGAGGTGGTTTTGCCTTCGCGAGCCCCGGCAGGCCTTGCCGGGGCGCTTTGGTCGCCTGCTTCTGGGGGTGGCCTCGCCCCTTGCCAGGCTCGCCTGCCCAGCAAAGGAGGCCTTTTTCTTGACGATATCTTGCTTCTCTGGCTTGATCTTGGTCCCTCTGATCTGCATGTTGGTCCTTCGAATCTCTTGGTCCTTTGTACTCTGACTTGGGCTAGTGCTTCAATCTTGTTCCTGTGCCTATGCATAGTCTGGGCAATAGACCCAGGGTTTGGTGCACCGACACTCAATGATTCTTTATCCTCTGCCTGCATCTGAAGCTGAATCATAGCTAGTTGTGCCTCTCGAGGACCATACCTACTTGACTAATAACCTTGGAGCTAGACCCTTCTTGGAAATCGATGTCAAAGGGGGAGAGAGATGCACATCAAAGCTCATTTACAAATCTCTTCTATAGCAAAAAGGGATACCCTAAAGGGAGAGAGATGCATTTTATAAGAGGATAGAACTCTACATGTTTCTAAGAGGGGAGAAACATGTACTTGATCCTAGTTGTTCTATTTGCTCTATTGTTACCTGTATTTGCTTTGATTTCTGCTATTTGCAACATTTTTTGCTCTAATTTGGTCTCACCCTACCTACTCCCATTATCCAGTGCTAAGATTCAGGGGGACAGGCAGATCAAGTTTAGGGGAGAAAAATCCTGGAATTCTATTCAAATCTTCATTTGATCCTTTTGGGGACATGGTTGCACCTAAAGAAGTATTTACCTAGTGATACTCTCTTCTATACATGTCATCCCAATCTTCGCATTCTTGATGGTCTTGTTTCTCTTTCTTTGAAGAAATTCCCTTGTGTTATCTAACCTTGCTTTCTCAAGCTAATCTCTTCAGGAAATTTCTCAAGTACCTCAAGGTAAGTATATACATCACACTCATATGCATGATGATCTCTTGCTTGTTGCACGTATTGTTTGCAAGATAGAATCATGGACATGAAGAAACTACATTCTCATTCTTTTGCTCTGATGCATATAGCCAAGATACATGTAACACATTACAAATTCCTTCCTATTGCGCATTCACATTCCAAAAGCTATTATCAGTTAAATGGTGGCACACTTATTGGGGGAGCATATGCATGTTACATGTTTTATCAAAACTTTCATACATTTTATGTTACATCCTTATTTGAAGCTTTGATGTATGTTTCGATCAATTACCAAAAAGGGGGAGATTGAAAGCACACTTGCTCCCTTGGTGGTTTTAGTAATTCATGTAAAGATACATATTGTTGGACTAACACTTTCATCAAGTATATTTCAGAAAAGTTCAACATTGGAATGGCAAGGACATGAGATTGTGGACCCCTTCAAAATATTAAGGACCTGGATTGGCAAAGCTTTGATACTCTGCATTTTTTAAGTGATCCAAGCTCACATTGGGTCCATAGGAAAGCCAATACTACAAAAAAGGGATGATGTTTTGATCATGACTCAATTTCTCAAGTGCTTGAATGTATTGCTCCAAAAACCCTCAACCACCTTCTCTAGATCACTTTTGTCCAAACCCTAAAAATACAACTTAGCCCCACCGAAATCTCCACATTCACACCCAACGAGTTGACCCTATACTATGCCAGATCCAAACCCTAGAGTTTCAGTCTCACCAAGATGATGATCGATCCCACCGATTTGCAATTACCAAGTTTCTGTAACCTAGTCGCTTCACTTCAGAATTACTAAGTTGAACCAATCGGGATTACCAAAATATAGTCTCACTTAGGTCATCACACATCGGTCCCACCCAAAAGCCCAACATTCAAATCTTTAACACAGGTCAACCTCACAATTCAAGCATCATGCCACTCACCTCTCTACCAAGTTTCACCTAATTTGGAGTTGGTTTGGTTGGGATAAAAAATGCTTCAAGTTTGACCCTAATTCAAACTTGGAATATTTTTCTACCTTTAAAAATTCCCAAATCAATTTTATTAAATGCTACACAAATTCAGGATCTTGAGAATATTGTCATATTTCTAAAAATCCTTCCCATTCCCCCCGTGCTTTTCCTTTTGTTTTCTATCTGAAGAAAATGGGAAAAGAATAGCAGCAGCAGCAGAGCAGCCCAGCATCAGCACCCCCTGGGCCTCGGCATCCCAGGCCGGCCCAGCGCGCCAGCCAGCCCGCTCGCTCACCCCTCCTTGACTTTTCTCACCCGCGCGCGCCCACATCCCCGCTAGCCCGCCTCCACGTGGCCATCCCGGCCCCGCTCGTCAGCGCCTACCCTGTTCCCCGCACCCACCTTTTCCCTCTACTCTCGCCGTCGCCATGGGGACCGCGAGCACGAGAGCGCGTGAGCTCACGCCGCTCACCCTAGCCCCTTTTAAGCCCCCACTCCTTGTCCCATGCCTCTCCTAGGGTTTCCCTCGTCCCCCGCCGCTGTTGCCTGGTAGGTATAGCCACCAGATCGATCACGCCATCGCCGCCCCGAACGCATCTAGGAGTGCGTCCTCATCACTGGCGTGCTCTCTGTCGACTCCAGCTTCCCAAAACATGTCCATCTTCCTCCTTGACTTCGTCTACATCCCCGACATCCACTACTTCGCCGCGGGACGCCAAGACGTCGTGGTTTTCTTTCGCTTCTTCCCTGCGGTGCCCGCAAGTGTTCGATCGCCGTCACCACCTTCTCCGACCTCCTCTCGAGTAACCAAGCACACCACCGTGCTTGTGGTGAGCATGCGCTCCTCCCCATCCCCTTTTCCCTCTTGTTAGCGTGCTCTGCAGTAGTTTGCCACGAGCACCCGAACGCGCCGCCGTCGGGCCTCGTCTCCGGCGAGTGCCCCGACCTCCTTAGCTCTTCTGCGCATGCCCATCATGATCGCTGCGTCGCATAGGCCGGATCCACGCGATCAGTAGCTTGCTCAAGCCTTTCGCCTCGTCACGTTTGAGCTCATCACCGCCGCCTCTGTTCGTCATCGCTGGCGTCACCTCCGTCGTCGTCCGGTGCGGCTAGTGGCACCCACGAGCGCGGGATCCGCCTGCGACCTCGTACCACCCTTCCGCCAAGCCATTTGGTCACCGGAGCCACTCCGGCAAGGTCCCGCCGTCCGCTGTCCACCCCGACGAGCCCTCCTCTGTTTTTCCCTTGTTTCAGGCGCGTCTGTGTCACCGCCATGTGGGCCGTCGCGGGACCCACCCGTCAGTCTCATAGAGGACCAGGTCCCACATGTCATCCCCTCTCCCCTTATTTTATTTTCTTTTATTTTAATTCGATGGAATATTCCGTTTCAGGAAGTGGAATCTTTCCATTTCGGGCTAGTCCATTTCTGGACATTCCAGTTTTGGAAAATGCTATTTCTGTCTATAGTCATTTTAGGCAGTGTTTGACTTATTGCACTTGTGCTGATTTTCTACAGCAACCCCAACATATTATATATGTTTTTGGGGTAGAAAAATCCCACCAATCCAATGCTGGCATTAGTTTTTGTATCTGAGCAAGTTCATGAACATGGCATTTTACATCATGACGTTGTTTTGTCATTTTTGTGTGATTTAATTCAAGCATGCTATGGGGTATCTTGGCACATGTGTAGCTTCTTTTTCATGTCTACTCCATGCTAGATTTATTTCATGCCATGATATGCTATGTAGTGAGTTAATCAAGCTTGTAAACGTGCCTACATGAATCTGTTTTTGCCACACTAGTAATTTTCACTTAGTTTGCTAGAACTGTTGTCATTTGCATTTTTGCCATGTTATTTGAGACCTGTTCGAGTGAGTTATAGCAGTAGCTCAGTGTTCATGTTTGGGTGTTGTAGCATATTTAAACCTTGCATCTAAGTGGCCATGTTGTTGTTTTAAGCAGTTTGCATAATTCTTGTTTTGCTTGTCATTTGCAAACCGTGCATCCGTTGTCGGTGATCCTTATATCAATATCGACCGAAATCACCCCTTCTTTCCAGTGGCAAGCTTGGTTTTCCAAGCTTATGCCTTGATCAACCTTTCCCTTCCGGAGTACCCATATGCATTGCACATCATATCTTGCATTCCATGCCATGTCTTGCATCATGTTGCTTGTGCATTGCGCCGTGATTGATTGTTGTTCCGTTGCTTGTGTTCTTGCTTTGGGTAGAGCCGGGAGATGAGTTCATGAACGAGGAACCTGTTGAGTACGCTAACAAGGAGCAAGCTTTCGACAACTCTGAGAACTTTGCAGGCAAGATGACCATTACCCTCGATATCACTTCTATCTTTGCCTGCTAGTTGTTCGTTCTATCGCTATGTCGCGCTACCTACCACCTGTTATATCATGCCTCCCATATTGCCATGTCAAGCCTCTAACCCACCTTCCTAGCAAACCATTGTTTGGCTAAGTTGCCGCTTTTGCTCAGCCCTTCTTATAGCGTTGCTAGTTGCAGGTGAAGTTGAAGCTGGTTCCATGTTGGAACATGGATATGTTGGGATATCACAATATCACTTATTTAATTAATGCATCTATATACTTGGTAAAGGTTGGAAGGCTCGGCCTTTTGCCTGGTGTTTTGTTCCACTCTTGTCGCCCTAGTTTTTGTGATACCGGTGTTATGTTCCTTGATTTTGCGTTCCTTACGCGGTTGGGGTTATGGGACCCCCTTGACAGTTCGCTTTGAATAAAACTCCTCCAGCAAGGCCCAACCTTGGTTTTACATTTGCCTCACCTAAGCCTTTCCCTTGGGTTTTTGCGAGCCCGAGGGTCATCTTTATTTACCCCCCGGGCCAGTGCTCCTCTGAGTGTTGGTCCGAACTAGAGTCCTGTAACACCCCGCATGTAACTTGCCATATTTGTAACTCCGACTCTTGCCATTTCCGGCTATGTGTTATGATATTCCCTCCGTTGTCGGGTTTTGTCTTTCGTTTTGTATTTTGTCATGTCATGCATTTGCATATCATGTCATCATGTGCATTGCATTCGCATACGTGTTCGTCTCATGCATCCGAGCATTTTCCCCGTTGTCCGTTTTGCAATCCGGCGCTCCTATCTCCTCCGGTGCACCCCTCTTGTTTTCTTTCATGTGCGTGTGTCAAACTTTCTCGGAATAGACCGAGGCTTGTCAAGTGGCCTTAATATACCACCCGGAGACTACCGGTCAAGTTTCGTTCCATTCGGAGGTCGTTTGGTACTCCAACGGTTAACCGGGCATCCGCAAAGTCCATTTGAGTGTCCAGCAAAAACCCCCTCTAAAACCAGCCCAAAACCCACCAAACTCTCTTCCATGCTCTTGGTCGTTCGATCACGATCGTGTGGGCGAAAACCGCACCTCATTTGGAGTCGCAGACGAAACCCTAGCTCCTCGCTCTGCGCCGCGCCGGACGCGTCCGCTCCGACCGGACAACGTCCGCCGCCCGCCCCGTCCAATCCCGTGGCGACACGTGGCCCGCCTCCGGCCTCCCGCCGCCGCGGTCCGCAGGACCGCCGCGCCCGTTCCTCCGCCGCCTGCTCCTCGCCGCGCCGCCGCCGTGGCCCCGCGCCGCCCCGCCGGCGACCGCGTCCCTCGCCGCCGGCCGTGTGCCTCGCCGCCGCCCCGGCGTCGCCGGCGCCGCCCTCCAACGCCTCCGGCCGGCGCCCCCTCCTCCGGCCTCGCCGCTCCCTCTCCCTCCTTCCTCGCCGGCAACGGCGGCCCGAGCCCGAGCTTCCCGAGGATCCCCGATCCAGATCCAACTCTCTGTACGTGAGCGTTGACCTTCTCGCCCCTCCTTTTTTTTCTCCAAGTCCTGGAAAATCTATAGCAAGTGCCTCTATTCGTATAGCTATAACTCTGTGCATGTAGCTCCGATTCGCGCGTGTAATATGTCAAATTGTTCATCTCATGATGCTCTTCATTTCGTTCAATTGCACCATGTTCATTAGAGGTCATCTTGATGCCCAAAGCTCTGTTGGAAGAGGGCTAGTTGCTGTTATTCTCTGGTTCTTGACAGAAATTGGAGATTTGTCATTTTTGTATCATTTAATCTGTGCATCTTTTGAGCATGAGCTCTACATGTGTTTTGAATTATGCCATGCCATATTTGCAGTGGTGTAGTCTATATATTTTTGTGATCTCTGTGGTGACTAGCACAAGCATGCAAAGTAGGCCCCGTAATATTTCTGATTTCAGGGACGGTGATTTCTCGAAGTCTGTCTGCTGTAATTTTGTTGCCATGTAAACTTGATGCTACAGAGAGATCCATGCATATTTTGGAGATGTTCAGTAAGGATGTTTTGTAGATACAGTTGTAGTTGATCTATTACTGCAATTTTTTGCAATTATGGAGTGCCATAGCATGACTCAATCTTGCTCTACTTTTGCTATAAAATATTTCTGGCAGATTCTTAACATGATATGCAACTTTGCCAAGCTTATTGTAGTTGATCCATACATTCTATGCTTGTGTTCTTGCCATGGATAGCTTCATAAACATGCCATCTTGCTGTAGGTATGCTTGGGTTGTCATGCATTGCTCTGTAGTGAGTGCATCAAGCTCACAAAGAGGCCTACATATTAATATTTCTGCCATGCTCTGTTTTCTGCAAAGTCTGAAACCTGATAACGAAACTTGCTATGTTTACATGCTTGCCATCATATCTTCTGGTCCTTTTTGGTTTATGGTCAGTAAGGGACTTTTGTCATGTGCATTTAGTAGAACACTGCCATGCCTTGTTTTGCTATGTTAAGTTCCTGTAGCATGTTGATTTCGTGGTCTGAACATTGCTACCTGATGCTGTTTTCTGCCATGTCCAGTTTTTCACCAAGTCTGTGAACCTGTAATCTTTTGCACTTTTGCCATGCTTGTTTGGGCTTGATATGTTGTGAACTAGCCGTAGCTCAGTGTTCATCTTTTGTCAAGCATCTCCTGTAGATTACTGCCATATGCTTTGTTGCTACGTTGGGGTGCTGTAGCATTGTTGCTTGTTGCATTTTAAGTGCTATCTTGCTGTTAATCGCAGATTCGCGTCATTCTTGTTTTGCTTGCCATTTGCAAATCGTGCATCCGGTTCCGGTGATCTTTATATCGATTTCGACCGAAATCATCTCATCTTTCCAGTGGCATGCTTGGTTTGCCAAGTTTCTGCCATGTTCATCATTTTCCTTCCGGAGCACGCATATGCATCGCATATCATATCTTGCATATGATACATGTTTTGCATCATGTTGCTTGTGCATTTCTCGTTGTTGATTGTGGTTCCGTTTGTTTGTGTTCTTGTCTTGGGTAGAGCCGGGAGACGAGTTCGTGAACGAGGAACCTGTCGAGTACGCTTACGAGGATCAAGCTTTCGACA
Source organism: Aegilops tauschii subsp. strangulata (assembly GCF_002575655.3). NCBI lineage: Eukaryota > Viridiplantae > Streptophyta > Magnoliopsida > Poales > Poaceae > Aegilops > Aegilops tauschii. Next base: position 218,360,030 of record NC_053038.3, read on the forward strand.
ACTCTGAGAATCTTGCAGGCAAGATGACCACCCCTCGAAATCACTTCTATCTTTGCTATGCTAGTTGTTCGCTCTATTGCCATGCTCGCTACCTATCACTTGCTATATCATGTCTCCCATTTTAGCCATGTCAGCCCTAACCATCCTTTCCTAGCAAACCGTTGTTTGGCTATGTTACCGCTTTTGCTCAGCCCCTCTTATAGCGTTGCTAGTTGCAGGTGAAGTTGAAATTTGTTCCATGTCGGAACATGGATATGTTGGGATATCACAATATCTCTTATTTAATTAATGCATCTATATATATTTTGGTAAAGGGTGGAAGGCTCGGCCTTATGCCTGGTGTTTTGTTCCACTCTTGCCGCCCTAGTTACTGTTATACCGGGATTATGTTCCTTGAGTTTGCGTTCCTTACACGGTCGGGTGATTTATGGGACCCCCTTGACAGTTCGCCTTGAATAAAACTCCTCCAGCAAGGCCCAACTTTGGTTTTACCATTTGCCGCCTAAGCCTTTTCCCCCGGGTTTTCGCGAGCCCGAGGGTCATCTTTATTTTAAACCCCCGGGCCAGTGCTCCTCTGAGTATTGGTCCAAACTGTCAGTCGCCGGTGGCCACCAGGGGCAACTCTGGGCTGGCCTATCGGAAGCTTGGACAATCCGGTGTGCCCTGAGAATGAGATATGTGCAGCTCCTATCGGGATTTGTCGGCACATTCGGGCGGCTTTGCTGGTCTTGTTTTACCATTGTCGAGATGTCTTGTAAACCGGGATTCCGAGACTGATCGGGTTTTTTCGGGAGAAGGTTTATCCTTCGTTGACCGTGAGAGCTTATGATGGGCTGAGTTGGGACACCCCTGCAGGGTATTATCTTTCGAAAGCCGTGCCCACGGTTATGAGGCAGATGGGAATTTGTTAATGTCCGGTTGTAGATAACTTGTCACTTGACCCAAGTAAAATACATCAACTACGTGTGTAGCCGTGATGGTCTCTTCTCGGCGGAGTCCGGGAAGTGAACACGGTCTGTGTTATGTTTGACGTAAGTAGGTGTTCAGGATCACTTCTTGGTCATTGCTAGATGACGTCCGTTCCGTTGCTTCTCTTCTCGCTCTCATTTGCGCAAGTTAGCCACCATATATGCTTATGCCGCTGCAGCTCCACCTCATTACACCATTCTCCCCTATAAGCTTAAATAGTCTTGATCTCGCGGGTGTGAGATTGCTGAGTCCCCGTGACTCACAGATTCTACCAAAACAGTTGCAGGTGCCGACGATGCCAGTGCAGATGACGGCGTCGATCTCAAGTGGGAGTTCGACGAGGAACGTGGTAGTTACTATGTGTCTTTTCCTGATGATCAGTAGTGGAGCCCAGTTGGCACGATCGAGGATCTAGCATTTGGGGTTGTCTTATTTTCATCTGGATTTTGACCGTAGTCGGTCTATATGATTGTATTTTGGATGATGTATGATGATATTTATGAATTGTGTGAAGTGGCGATTGTAAGCCAACTCTTTATCCCATTCTTGTTCATTACATGGGATTGTGTGAAGATGACCCTTCTTGCGACAAAACCACTATGCGGTTATGCCTCTAAGTCGTGCCTCGACACGTGGGAGATATAGCCGCATCGTGGGCGTTACAAGTTGGTAATCAGAGCCTTCCCCGACTTAGGAGCCCCCTGCTTGATCGAATCGCTGGCGTTGTTGAGTCTAGAACAAAAATGTTTTGAGTCTTAGGATTATATATATCGGAGAGTAGGATTCTTTTTACTCCTCAGTCCCTTCGTCGCTCTGGTGAGGTCTCCTGACGTAGAAGTTTTGACTATTCTCTCCCCAAATTTCACTAAAAAAAAATTTTAGGATCACGCGGGTATCTTGGAATCGTTCCGATGGTTTTGTGACGAGAACATTGTTCTTGGTGCCTCCTGACATTTAGGGGTTGTGGCAGTGTCCCGGGGAGTTGAGCTCCGAGGTGTTGTCGTCACAATTTTATCGTTGCAGTTCTGGAATACCTGAGTTTCGCCGACATCGAAATCTCTTTTATGCAGTTGTTGGTGAGATCACCTCGACGCCACCCAGTACTGGGGCGGGAGTTCGGGAGTATTGCCATAACTTGTATAACGGATGTTTTTCGAAGGTTGAGGTAAACGATTTCCGAAGTTTTCTTGGTTATGTGTTGACGGATGGATACAGCTGGATCTAGGGATTGTTAGTTTGGGTGATATATTTTGTGTCCCCTGTATCCCCTACACCAGATTGCATAACCAGAAAGTTTCGGGAGTTTATAAGTGGGAATTCAAGTAGCCTTAGGATATCTTTCCGACAGACGCATGATATGAGATTGGGGTTCGACGTCTAGTGGTCCGCCTTTCCACGGTTGATTTTACAGTGATCTCGTAGTGTCTTAGAGAGTCCATGGCTTGCCGACTCGGGGACGCTTCGTATGTCATGTGCACAGCCTTGTACATGATGGTGCTGTACGATTGAGCCCGTGTGGGCCCCACCACGAAAACTTCGGACGAAATATCTATCATATGTTTGTTCCGGCTTATTCTGTAAGCCAATACTTTGCGTTTTATATTGTGGTTTTCGAGTTGCTTCGAATTCATATGTTCACTCCATATCTTTTTCAAGTGGCTTCTCAACTTATGGAAGTGTGATGATTTACTACGGAATTCATTCGTTCATCTTCGTTCAAATGTTTATTGTGAAGACTATATGTTGCAATTTCTATCCGTTGATTCTACTTATATGTTTGTCTATCAAGATGCTAACGGATGTCACCCTCTTCAGGATGGCTCCGCCAACGCGTCAGAATCCGGATCGCAATGAAGGGAGTCAAGCGAACCCTCCGCCACCACCTCCACCTCCGGAGGCATGGCAAGCAATCATGGCATCCACCAACACCAGTGCTCAAATGATTCTGCAACTCTTGCAAGAACGTACTCAAGGGCAAGGCAATCAAGGCAATCAAGGTCAAGGCAACAATCAGTTTCACTTTGCCACTCTCAACCAGTTTCTCGCAAATCAGCCCAAGTATTTCAGCTACTGTGCCGAGGCCACGGATGCCGATGATTGGCTCGTGGACATCAACAAGCATTTTGAATGTAGCAATGTCAGGCCTGAGGACTTTGTCAAGTTCGCTTCTTTCCAGCTCAAGGATCAAGCTGCTGATTGGTATCAACAATACAAAGATTCCAGAGGAGGTCGTGTGATCACTTGGACTGACTTCTGTCGGGACTTCAAAGCGCACCACATTCCACAAAGTGTTGTTGAGAGCAAGCGTGAGGAGTTCCGCAATCTCAAGCAAGGCAACATGTCTGTGTATCAATACAACATTCAGTTTCAGAAACTTGCTCGCTTCGCTAAACAAGACATTCCTGATGAGAAGAGCATGATCTATCACTTCAGAGGTGGCCTTAAAGAGGATCTGCAGTTAGCTCTCGTTCTTGTTGAGCCTACTCAGTTTGATCAATTCTACAATATGGCACTGAAGCAAGAGGCTGCTCAGCTCAAGTGTGAGGCTTCTAAGAAGAGAGTCAGAGACGCAGTTCAGTCTTCTTCTTCCTCACTTGTGACAGCTAAGCAACAGAAGTTCTGGTTGCCTCCTCCTCCTCCGTTTCGTCAGCCTTATCAGCAGAAGAACAAAGGTGGCCATGGTTCTTCCAACTCTTCCAACTCGGGCTATCAGAACAAGTCTCAGAATCAAGTTCCTAAGTCCAATGCTCCTTATCACCGTCCACTCTCAGAGGTGACTTGCAACAAATGTCAGCAGAAAGGTCACTATGCTAACAAGTGCTTCAACCAGAGGCGTCTTCCTCCTCCTCCTCCTGTCAGATCTTCCAGCAATGCAGTGGTCAAGCATAATCCAAAGTCTGCAAAGGTGAACATGATGAATGCAGCTCAAGCGGAGGAATCTACTGATGTGATAATGGGTAATCTCTCAGTTAATGATATTCCTGCAAAAGTTCTTTTTGATACTGGTGCATCGCTTTGTTTCATGTCAAGACCGTTTTTTGCCAAGCATGAATTGCATTTCCAAGGATTGCCTAGGCCGTTAGCAGTTGTCTCTCCGGGAAAATGCCTGAATGCAAGTTCCATGGTTCCGAATGTTACCATCAAGATGGGCGACTATAAATTTCAGTCTTCTCCAATTGTTCTTGGTGACTCGGATATTGATCTTATTCTCGGGATGGACTGGCTTTCTAAGCCCAAGGCTCAACTTGATTGTGCTGCCAGGGAAATTCAATTGACACACTCGTTTGAGGATGTGATTATTTTTGCCGCTCGTGATGAAACCATTCGGTTTTTCTCTCTCAATGAGAAGGGCGAATTGAATGCCATCCCTCAAATTCCAGTCGTTTGTGAGTATCAAGATGTCTTTCCAGAAGAGCTTCTGGGTATGCCTCCTCATTGGCCAGTTGAGTTCGTTATCGAACTAGAGCCTGGCACTGAACCCGTTTGCAAGCGTCCATACAAGCTTGGACCTAACGAGCTGAAGGAATTGAAGAAACAGCTCGATGAACAAGAACGTCTGGGTTTGATCAGACCGAGTTCTTCTCCATGGGGTTGTGGTGTTCTTTTTGTCAAGAAGAAGGATGGCACGGACCGACTTTGTGTCGACTACCGTCCATTGAACAAAAAGACAATCAAGAACAAGTATCCACTTCCCAACATCAATGAGCTTTTTGAGCAACTCAAAGGGGCTAAAGTATTCTCGAAGCTGACCTTCGTATGGGTTATCATCAGATTCGCATTCGTGAAGAAGATATTCCCAAGACAGCATTCAGAACAAGCTTTGGTTCTTATGAATATACTGTCGTGTCTTTCGGCCTTGTCAATGCTCCTCCAGTGTTCTCTCGGATGATGAATTTCATCTTCAACCCCTATACCAATGAATTCGTTCTGGTGTATCTCGATGATATCTTGGTCTTCTCCAAGAATAAGCAGGATCATGCCAAACATTTGCGATTGGTGCTCGACAAGCTCAGAGAGTATCAATTCTATGCGAAGTTCTCCAAATGTGAGTTTTGGCTCGATGAAGTTCTTTTCCTCGGTCACATCATCTCTGCCAAGGGCATCGCTGTTAACCCCGAGAAGGTGTCCGCAGTTGTGGATTGGGAACCTCCTCAAAATGTCAAGCAGCTCCTCAGTTTTCTTGGTCTTGCAAGCTATTGCCGAAGATTCGTTGAGAATTTCTCCAAGATTGCAAAGCCTCTTTCCAACCTCCTACAGAAGCATGTGAAATATGTTTGGTCTCCTGAGTGTGATGTTGCTTTCAACACTCTCAACGAGAAACTAGTCACAGCTCCTGTCTTGACTCCTCCTGATGAATCCAAGCCGTATGAAGTTTTCTGTGATGCTTCTCTCCAAGGTCTCGGTGCTGTGTTAATGCAAGAGAAGAAAGTTGTGGCCTATACCTCTCGTCAGTTGAAGCCCAACGAGAAGAACTACCCCACTCACGATCTTGAGTTGGCGGCAGTTGTCCATGCATTAATAACGTGGAGACATCTCTTGTTGGGAAGACAAGTGGACATTTTCACCGATCACAAGAGTCTCAAGTATATCTTCACTCAGCCCAACCTCAACCTCAGGCAGACTCGATGGGTCGAAATGATTCAAGAGTACAATCCGGGTATTGAATATACTCCAGGCAAAGCAAATGTCATTGCAGATGCTTTAAGCAGGAAGGCTTATTGCAACAGCTTAATTCTCAAGCCTTTCCAACCGGATCTTTGTGAAGCTTTCCGCAAGCTGAATCTCCAAGTTGTTCCTCAAGGCTTTCTTGCCAACCTCATAGTCTCTCCTTCTTTGGAAGATCAAATTCGTGAGGCACAACTCCTTGATGCCATGGTGAAGAAGGTGAAACGTGGTATCGACAAGGGTCTTTCCAAATACAAGTGCTATCGCATTGATGACAGAGACACTTTGTTCTTCGAGGACCGGATTGTGGTTCCTAAAGGTGATCTACGGAAAGTCATAATGAACGAGGCGCATAATTCTCCCCTGTCCATTCATCCTGGAAGTACGAAGATGTATCATGACCTCAAGCAGTCGTATTGGTGGACTCGAATGAAGCGAGAAATTGCTCAATTCGTGAATGAATGTGATGTCTGCCGAAGAGTGTAAGCAGAACACCAACGACCAGCTGGTCTCCTCCAACCTCTTGCTATCCCAGAATGGAAGTTTGATCATATCGAAATGGACTTCGTGACTGGATTTCTCAAGTCCAAGCGCGGAAATGATGCTATCTTCGTTGTCATTGACAAGCTCTCTAAAGTGGCTCATTTCCTTCCTATCAAAGAATCCATCACAGAAGCTCAGCTGGCAGAGCTTTACACCTCCAGAATTGTCTCTTTGCACGGCATTCCACAATTGATTTCTTCTGATCGTGGAAGCATCTTCACCTCTAAGTTCTGGGACTCCTTCCAGAAGGCCATGGGCACAAACATTCGCTTCAGCACAGCTTTCCACCCTCAAACTAGTGGCCAAGTCGAGCGAGTCAATAAAATTCTTGAAGATATGCTCAGGGCTTGTGTCATTTCCTTTGGCATGAAATGGGAAGATTGTCTTCCATATGCTGAATTCTCCTACAACAACAGTTTCCAAGCGAGTTCGGGCAAGGCCCCATTCGAGATTCTCTATGGCAGAAAGTGCCGTACTCCTCTCAATTGGTCAGAGACTGGTGAACGCCAACTTCTTGGCAATGACTTAATCACAGAAGCTGAAGAAATGTGTAAAGTCATCCGTGATAATCTCAAAGCCGCGCAATCGCGCCAGAAGAGTTACTATGATAGTAAGCATCGTGATTTGGCTTTCGAGATCGGAGACCATGTCTACCTCCGCGTCTCTCCAATGAAAGGCACTCGTCGCTTCGGTATCAAAGGGAAGCTTTCCCCTAGATACGTGGGTCCTTTCAAGATCATTGGCAAAAGAGGCGACCTTGCCTATCAACTTGAGCTTCCTTCCAACTTCGCGAACGTGCACGACGTGTTCCACGTGTCACAGCTCCGCAAGTGCTTCAAGATGCCTGAGCGCACTATCAACTTCGAAGAGATTGACCTCCAAGAAGATTTGTCTTATCATGAGCACCCCGTTGCTATTCTTGAAGAAACTGAGCGCAAGACTCGCAACAAGTCCATCAAATTCCTGAAAGTGAAGTGGTCGCACCATTCCGACCGGGAAGCCACCTGGGAACGCGAGGACCATCTCCGTTCCGAATATCCGGAGTTCTTTCAGTCCTAGATCTCGGGACGAGATCCTCTCGTAGTGGTGGAGTGTTGTAACACCCCGCATGTAACTTGCCATATTTGTAACTCCGACTCTTGCCATTTCCGTCTATGTGTTATGATATTCCCTCCGTTGTTGGGTTTTGTCTTTCGTTTTGTATTTTGTCATGTCATGCATTTTCATATCATGTCATCATGTGCATTGCATTCGCCTACGTGTTCGTCTCATGCATCCGAGCATTTTCCCCGTTGTCCGTTTTGCAATCCGGCGCTCCTATCTCCTCCGGTGCACCCCTCTTGTTTTCTTTCGTGTGCGTGTGTCAAACTTTCTCGGAATGGACCGAGGCTTATCAAGTGGCCTTAATATACGACCCGGAGACTACCGGTCAAGTTTCGTTCCATTCGGAGGTCGTTTGGTACTCCAACGGTTAACCGGGCATCCACAAAGACCATTTGAGTGTCCAGCAAAAAGCCCCTCTAAAACCAGCCCAAAACCCACCAAACTCTCTTCCATGCTCTAGGTCGTTCGATCACGATCGTGTGGGCGAAAACCGCACCTCATTTGGAGTCTCCTAGCTCCCTCTACCTATAAAACTCCATCTCCCCCAAAAAACGGAACCGCAGACGAAACCCTAGCTCCTCCCTCCGTGCCGCGCCGGACGCGTCCGCTCCGGCCGGACAACGTCCGCCGCCGCGCCCCGTCCAATCCCGTGGCGACACGTGGCCCGCCTCCGGCCTCCCGCCGCCGCGGCCCGCAGGCCCGACGCGCCCGTTGCTCCGCCGCCTGCTCCTCGCCGCGCCGCCGCCGTGGCCCCGCGCCGCCGCGCCGGCGACCGCGTCCCTCGCCGCCGGCCGTGTGCCACGCCGCCGCCCGAGGCGCCGCCCCGGCGCCGCCGGCGCCGCCCTCCACCGCCTCCGGCCGGCGCCCCCTCCTCCGGCCTCGCCGCTCCCTCTCCCTCCTTCCTCGCCGGCAACGGCGGCCCGAGCCCGAGCTTCCCGAGGATCCCCGATCCAGATCCAACTCTCTGTACGTGAGCGTTGACCTTCTCGCCCCTCCTTTTTTTTCTCCAAGTCCTGGAAAATCTACAGCAAGGTCCTTTGTTCGTATAGCTATAACTCCGTGCATGTAGCTCCGATTCGCGCATGTAATATGTCATATTGTTCGCCTCGTGATGCTCTTCATTTCGTTCAATTGCACCATGTTCATTAGACGTCATCTTGATGCCCAAATCTCTGTTGGAAGAGGGCTAGTTGCTGTTATTCTCTGGTTCTTGACAGAAATTGGAGATTTGTCATTTTTGTATCATTTAATCTGTGCATCTTTTGAGCATGAGCTCTACATGTGTTTTGAAGTATGCCATGCCATCTTTCCAGTGGTGTAGTCCATGTATTTTTGTGATCTCTGTGGTGACTAGCACAAGCATGCAAATAGGCCCCGTAATATTTCTGATTTCAGGGACTTAGTGATTTCTCTGTCTTTGTCTGCTGTAATTTTGTTTCCATGTAAACTTGATGCTACAGAGAGATGCATGCATATTTTGGAGATGTTCAGTAAGGATGTTTTGTAGATATAGTTGTAATTGATCCATTCCTGCAATTGTTTGCAATTATGGAGTGCCATAGCATGACTCAATCTTGCTCTACTTTTGATATAAAATATTTTTGGCAGATTCTTAACATGATATGCAATTTTGCCAAGCTTATTGTAGTTGATCCATACATTCTATGCTTGTGTTCTTGCCATGGATAGATTCATAAACATGCCATCTTGCTGTAGGTATGATTGGGTTGTCATGCGTTGCTCTGTAGTGAGTGCATCAAGCTCACAAAGAGGCCTACATATTAATATTTCTGCCATGCTCTGTTTTCTGCAAAGTCTGAAACCTGATAACGAAACTTGCTATGTTTACATGCTTGCCATCATATCTTCTGGTCCTTTTTGGCTTATGGTCAGTAAGGGACGTCGTGGTTTTCTTTCGCTTCTTCCCTGCGGTGCCCGCAAGTGTTCGATCGCCGTCACCACCTTCTCCGACCTCCTCTCGAGTAACCAAGCACACCACCGTGCTTGTGGTGAGCATGCGCTCCTCCCCATCCCCTTTTCCCTCTTGTTAGCGTGCTCTGCAGTAGTTTGCCACGAGCACCCGAACGCGCCGCCGTCGGGCCTCGTCTCCGGCGAGTGCCCCGACCTCCTTAGCTCTTCTGCGCATGCCCATCATGATCGCTGCGTCGCATAGGCCGGATCCACGCGATCAGTACCTCGCTCAAGCCTTTCGCCTCGTCACGTTTGAGCTCATCACCGCCGCCTCTGTTCGTCATCGCTGACGTCACCTCCGTCGTCGTCCGGTGCGGCTAGTGGCACCCACGAGCGCGGGATCCGCCTGCGACCTCATACCACCCTTCCGCCAAGCCATTTGGTCACCGGAGCCACTCCGGCAAGGTCCCGCCGTCCGCTGTCCACCCCGACGAGCCCTCCTTTGTTTTTCCCTTGTTTCAGGCGCGTCTGTGTCACCGCCATGTGGGCCGTCGCGGGACCCACCCGTTAGTCTCATAGGGGACCAGGTCCCACATGTCATCCCCTCTCCCCTTATTTTATTTTCTTTTATTTTAATTCGATGGAATATTCCGTTTCAGGAAGTGGAATCTTTCCATTTCGGGCTAGTCCATTTCTGGACATTCCAGTTTTGGAAAATGCTATTTCAGTCTATAGTCATTTTAGGCAGTGTTTGACTTATTGCACTTGTGCTGATTTTCTACAGCAACCCCAACATATTATATATGTTTTTGGGGTAGAAAAATCCCACCAATCCAATGCTGGCATTAGTTTTTGTATTTGAGCAAGTTCATGAACATGGCATTTTACATCATGACGCTGTTTTGTCATTTTTGTGTGATTTAATTCAAGCATGCTATGGGGTATCTTGGCACATGTGTAGCTTCTTTTTCATGTCTACTCCATGCTAGATTTATTTCATGCCATGATATGCTATGTAGTGAGTTAATCAAGCTTGTAAACGTGCCTAGATGAATCTGTTTCTGCCACGCTAGTAATTTTCACTTAGTCTGCTAGAACTGTTGTCATTTGCATTTTTGCCATGTTATTTGAGACCAGTTCAAGTGAGTTATAGCAGTAGCTCAGTGTTCATGTTTGGGTGTTGTAGCATATTTAAACCTTGCATCTAAGTGGCCATGTTGCTGTTTTAAGCAGTTTGCATAATTCTTGTTTTGCTTGTCATTTGCAAACCGTGCATCCGTTGTCGGTGATCCTTATATCAATATCGAGCGAAATCACCCCTTCTTTCTAGTGGCAAGCTTGGTTTTCCAAGCTTATGCCTTGATCAACCTTTCCCTTCCGGAGTACCCATATGCATTGCACATCATATCTTGCATTCCATGCCATGTCTTGCATCATGTTGCTTGTGCATTGCGCCGTGATTGATTGTTGTTCCGTTGCTCGTGTTCTTGCTTTGGGTAGAGCCGGGAGATGAGTTCATGAACGAGGAACCTGTTGAGTACGCTAACAAGGAGCAAGCTTTCAACAACTCTGAGAACTTTGCAGGCAAGATGACCATTACCCTCGATATCACTTCTATCTTTGCCTGCTAGTTGTTCGTTCTATCGCTATGTCGCGCTACCTACCACCTGTTATATCTGCCTCCCATATTGCCATGTCAAGCCTCTAACCCACCTTCCTAGCAAACCATTGTTTGGCTAAGTTGCCGCTTTTGCTCAGCCCTTCTTATAGCGTTGCTAGTTGCAGGTGAAGTTGAAGCTGGTTCCATGTTGGAACATGGATATGTTGGGATATCACAATATCACTTATTTAATTAATGCATCTATATACTTGGTAAAGGTTGGAAGGCTCGGCCTTTTGCTTGGTGTTTTGTTCCACTCTTGTCGCCCTAGTTTTTGTGATACCGGTGTTATGTTCCTTGATTTTGCGTTCCTTACGCGGTTGGGGTTATGGGACCCCCTTGACAGTTCGCTTTGAATAAAACTCCTCCAGCAAGGCCCAACCTTGGTTTTACATTTGCCTCACCTAAGCCTTTCCCTTGGGTTTTTGCGAGCCCGAGGGTCATCTTTATTTACCCCCCGGGCCAGTGCTCCTCTGAGTGTTGGTCCGAACTAGAGTCCTGTAACACCCCGCATGTAACTTGCCATATTTGTAACTACGACTCTTGCCATTTCCGGCTATGTGTTATGATATTCCCTCCGTTGTCGGGTTTTGTCTTTCGTTTTGTATTTTGTCATGTCATGCATTTGCATATCATGTCATCATGTGCATTGCATTCGCATACGTGTTCGTCTCATGCATCCGAGCATTTTCCCCGTTGTCCGTTTTGCAATCCGGCGCTCCTATCTCCTCCGGTGCACCCCTCTTGTTTTCTTTCATGTGCGTGTGTCAAACTTTCTCGGAATAGACCGAGGCTTGTCAAGTGGCCTTAATATACCACCCGGAGACTACCGGTCAAGTTTCGTTCCATTCGGAGGTCGTTTGGTACTCCAACGGTTAACCGGGCATCCGCAAAGTCCATTTGAGTGTCCAGCAAAAACCCCCTCTAAAACCAGCCCAAAACCCACCAAACTCTCTTCCATGCTCTTGGTCGTTCGATCACGATCGTGTGGGCGAAAACCGCACCTCATTTGGAGTCGCAGACGAAACCCTAGCTCCTCGCTCTGCGCCGCGCCGGACGCGTCCGCTCCGGCCGGACAACGTCCGCCGCCCGCCCCGTCCAATCCCGTGTCGACACGTGGCCCGCCTCCGGCCTCCCGCCGCCGCGGCCCGCAGGCCCGCCGCGCCCGTTGCTCCGCCGCCTGCTCCTCGCCGCACCGCCGGCCGTGTGCCTCGCCGCCGCCCCGGCGTCGCCGGCGCCGCCCTCCACCGTCTGTGAACCTGTAATCTTTTGCACTTTTGCCATGCTTGTTTGGGTTTGATATGTTGTGAACTAGCCGTAGCTCAGTGTTCATCTTTTGTCAAGCATCTCCTGTAGATTACTGCCATGTGCTTTGTTGCTATGTTGGGGTGCTGTAGCATTGTTGCTTGTTGCATTTTAAGTGCTATCTTGCTGTTAATCGCAGATTCGCGTCATTCTTGTTTTGCTTGCCATTTGCAAACCGTGCATCCGATTCCGGTGATCTTTATATCGATTTCGACCGAAATCATCTCATCTTTCCAGTGGCATGCTTGGTTTGCCAAGTTTCTGCCATGTTCATCATTTTCCTTCCGGAGCACGCATATGCATCGCATATCATATCTTGCATATCATACATGTTTTGCATCATGTTGCTTGTGCATTTCTCGTTGTTGATTGTGGTTCCATTTGTTTGTGTTCTTGTCTTGGGTAGAGCCGGGAGACGAGTTCGTGAACGAGGAACCTGTCGAGTACGCTTACGAGGATCAAGCTTTCGACAACTGAGAATCTTGCAGGCAAGATGACCACCCCTCGAAATCACTTCTATCTTTGCTATGCTAGTTGTTCGCTCTATTGCCATGCTCGCTACCTATCACTTGCTATATCATGTCTCCCATTTTAGCCATTTCAGCCCTAACCATCCTTTCCTAGCAAACCGTTGTTTGGCTATGTTACCGCTTTTGCTCAGCCCCTCTTATAGCGTTGCTAGTTGCAGGTGAAGTTGAAATTTGTTCCATGTCGGAACATGGATATGTTGGGATATCACAATATCTCTTATTTAATTAATGCATCTATATATATTTTGGTAAAGGGTGGAAGGCTCGGCCTTATGCCTGGTGTTTTGTTCCACTCTTGCCGCCCTAGTTACTGTTATACCGGGATTATGTTCCTTGAGTTTGCGTTCCTTACACGGTCGGGTGATTTATGGGACCCCCTTGACAGTTCGCCTTGAATAAAACTCCTCCAGCAAGGCCCAACTTTGGTTTTACCATTTGCCGCCTAAGCCTTTTCCCCCGGGTTTTCGCGAGCCCGAGGGTCATCTTTATTTTAAACCCCCGGGCCAGTGCTCCTCTGAGTATTGGTCCAAACTGTCAGTCGCCGGTGGCCACCAGGGGCAACTCTGGGCTGGCCTATCGGAAGCTTGGACAATCCGGTGTGCCCTGAGAATGAGATATGTGCAGCTCCTATCGGGATTTGTCGGCACATTCGGGCGGCTTTGCTGGTCTTGTTTTACCATTGTCGAGATGTCTTGTAAACCGGGATTCCGAGACTGATCGGGTTTTTTCGGGAGAAGGTTTATCCTTCGTTGACCGTGAGAGCTTATGATGGGCTGAGTTGGGACACCCCTGCAGGGTATTATCTTTTGAAAGCCGTGCCCACGGTTATGAGGCAGATGGGAATTTGTTAATGTCGGGTTGTAGATAACTTGTCACTTGACCCAAGTAAAATACATCAACTGCGTGTGTAGCCGTGATGGTCTCTTCTCGGCGGAGTCCGGGAAGTGAACACGGTCTGTGTTATGTTTGACGTAAGTAGGTGTTCAGGATCACTTCTTGGTCATTGCTAGATGACGTCCGTTCCGTTGCTTCTCTTCTCGCTCTCATTTGCGCAAGTTAGCCACCATATATGCTTATGTCGCTGCAGCTCCACCTCATTACACCATTCTCCCCTATGAGCTTAAATAGTCTTGATCTCGCGGGTGTGAGATTGCTGAGTCCCCGTGACTCACAGATTCTACCAAAACAGTTGCAGGTGCCGACGATGCCAGTGCAGATGACGGCGTCGATCTCAAGTGGGAGTTCGACGAGGAACGTGGTAGTTACTATGTGTCTTTTCCTGATGATCAGTAGTGGAGCCCAGTTGGCACGATCGAGGATCTAGCATTTGGGGTTGTCTTATTTTCATCTGGATTTTGACCGTAGTCGGTCTATATGATTGTATTTTGGATGATGTATGATGATATTTATGAATTGTGTGAAGTGGCGATTGTAAGCCAACTCTTTATCCCATTCTTGTTCATTACATGGGATTGTGTGAAGATGACCCTTCTTGCGACAAAACCACTATGCGGTTATGCCTCTAAGTCGTGCCTTGACACGTGAGAGATATAGCCGCATCGTGGGCGTTACAAGTTGGTAATCAGAGCCTTCCCCGACTTAGGAGCCCTCTGCTTGATCGAATCGCTGGCGTTGTTGAGTCTAGAACAAAAATGTTTTGAGTCTTAGGATTATATATATCGGAGAGTAGGATTCTTTTTACTCCTCAGTCCCTTCGTCGCTCTGGTGAGGTCTCCTGACGTAGAAGTTTTGACTATTCTCTCCCCAAATTTCACTAAAAAAAAAATTTTAGGATCACGCGGGTATCTTGGAATCGTTCCGATGGTTTTGTGACGAGAACATTGTTCTTGGTGCCTCCTGACATATAGGGGTTGTGGCAGTGTCCCGGGGAGTTGAGCTCCGAGGTGTTGTCGTCACAATTTTATCGTTGCAGTTCTGGAATACCTGAGTTTCGCCGACATCGAAATCTCTTTTATGCAGTTGTTGGTGAGATCACCTCGACGCCACCCAGTACTGGGGCGGGAGTTCGGGAGTATTGCCATAACTTGTATAACGGATGTTTTTCGAAGGTTGAGGTAAACGATTTCCGAAGTTTTCTTGGTTATGTGTTGACGGATGGATACAGCTAGATCTAGGGATTGTTAGTTTGGGTGATATATTTTGTGTCCCCTGTATCCCCTACACCAGATTGCATAACCAGAAAGTTTCGGGAGTTTATAAGTGGGAATTCAAGTATCCTTAGGATATCTTTCCGACAGACGCATGATATGAGATTGGGGTTCGACGTCTAGTGGTCCGCCTTTCCACGGTTGATTTTACAGTGGTCTCGTAGTGTCTTAAAGAGTCCATGGCTTCCCGACTCGGGGACGCTTCGTATGTCATGTGCACAGCCTTGTACATGATGGTGCTGTACGATTGAGCCCGTGTGGGCCCCACCACGAAAACTTCGGACGAAATATCTATCATATGTTTGTTCCGGCTTATTCTATAAGCCAATACTTTGCGTTTTATATTGTGGTTTTCGAGTTGCTTCGAATTCATATGTTCACTCCATATCTTTTTCAAGTGGCTTCTCAACTTATGGAAGTGTGATGATTTACTACGGAATTCATTCGTTCATCTTCGTTCAAATGTTTATTGTGAAGACTATATGTTGCAATTTCTATCCGTTGATTCTACTTATCTAATTGTCTATCAAGATGCTAACGGATGTCACCCTCTTCAGGATGGCTCCGCCAACGCGTCAGAATCCGGATCGCAATGAAGGGAGTCAAGCGAACCCTCCGCCACCACCTCCACCTCCGGAGGCATGGCAAGCAATCATGGCAGCCACCAACACCAATGCTCAAATGATTCTGCAACTCTTGCAAGAACGTACTCAAGGGCAAGGCAATCAAGGCAATCAAGGTCAAGGCAACAATCAGTTTCACTTTGCCACTCTCAACCAGTTTCTCGCAAATCAGCCCAAGTATTTCAGCTACTGTGCCGAGGCCACGGATGCCGATGATTGGCTCGTGGACATCAACAAGCATTTTGAATGTAGCAATGTCAGGCCTGAGGACTTTGTCAAGTTCGCTTCTTTCCAGCTCAAGGATCAAGCTGCTGATTGGTATCAACAATACAAAGATTCCAGAGGAGGTCGTGTGATCACTTGGACTGACTTCTGTCGGGACTTCAAAGCGCACCACATTCCACAAAGTGTTGTTGAGAGCAAGCGTGAGGAGTTCCGCAATCTCAAGCAAGGCAACATGTCTGTGTATCAATACAACATTCAGTTTCAGAAACTTGCTCGCTTCGCTAAACAAGACATTCCTGATGAGAAGAGCATGATCTATCACTTCAGAGGTGGCCTTAAAGAGGATCTGCAGTTAGCTCTCGTTCTTGTTGAGCCTACTCAGTTTGATCAATTCTACAATATGGCACTGAAGCAAGAGGCTGCTCAGCTCAAGTGTGAGGCTTCTAAGAAGAGAGTCAGAGACGCAGTTCAGTCTTCTTCTTCCTCACTTGTGACAGCTAAGCAACAGAAGTTCTGGTTGCCTCCTCCTCCTCCGTTTCGTCAGCCTTATCAGCAGAAGAACAAAGGTGGCCATGGTTCTTCCAACTCTTCCAACTCGGGCTATCAGAACAAGTCTCAGAATCAAGTTCCTAAGTCCAATGCTCCTTATCACCGTCCACTCTCAGAGGTGACTTGCAACAAATGTCAGCAGAAAGGTCACTATGCTAACAAGTGCTTCAACCAGAGGCGTCTTCCTCCTCCTCCTCCTGTCAGATCTTCCAGCAATGCAGTGGTCAAGCATAATCCAAAGTCTGCAAAGGTGAACATGATGAATGCAGCTCAAGCGGAGGAATCTACTGATGTGATAATGGGTAATCTCTCAGTTAATGATATTCCTGCAAAAGTTCTTTTTGATACTGGTGCATCGCTTTGTTTCATGTCAAGACCGTTTTTTGCCAAGCATGAATTGCATTTCCAAGGATTGCCTAGGCCGTTAGCAGTTGTCTCTCCGGGAAAATGCCTGAATGCAAGTTCCATGGTTCCGAATGTTACCATCAAGATGGGCGACTATAAATTTCAGTCTTCTCCAATTGTTCTTGGTGACTCGGATATTGATCTTATTCTCGGGATGGACTGGCTTTCTAAGCCCAAGGCTCAACTTGATTGTGCTGCCAGGGAAATTCAATTGACACACTCGTTTGAGGATGTGATTATTTTTGCCGCTCGTGATGAAACCATTCGGTTTTTCTCTCTCAATGAGAAGGGCGAATTGAATGCCATCCCTCAAATTCCAGTCGTTTGTGAGTATCAAGATGTCTTTCCAGAAGAGCTTCTGGGTATGCCTCCTCATCGGCCAGTTGAGTTCGTTGTCGAACTAGAGCCTGGCACTGAACCCGTTTGCAAGCGTCCATACAAGCTTGGACCTAACGAGCTGAAGGAATTGAAGAAACAGCTCGATGAACAAGAACGTCTGGGTTTGATCAGACCGAGTTCTTCTCCATGGGGTTGTGGTGTTCTTTTTGTCAAGAAGAAGGATGGCACGGACCGACTTTGTGTCGACTACCGTCCATTGAACAAAAAGACAATCAAGAACAAGTATCCACTTCCCAACATCAATGAGCTTTTTGAGCAACTCAAAGGGGCTAAAGTATTCTCGAAGCTGACCTTCGTATGGGTTATCATCAGATTCGCATTCGTGAAGAAGATATTCCCAAGACAGCATTCAGAACAAGCTTTGGTTCTTATGAATATACTGTCGTGTCTTTCGGCCTTGTCAATGCTCCTCCAGTGTTCTCTCGGATGATGAATTTCATCTTCAACCCCTATACCAATGAATTCGTTCTGGTGTATCTCGATGATATCTTAGTCTTCTCCAAGAATAAGCAGGATCATGCCAAACATTTGCGATTGGTGCTCGACAAGCTCAGAGAGTATCAATTCTATGCGAAGTTCTCCAAATGTGAGTTTTGGCTCGATGAAGTTCTTTTCCTCGGTCACATCATCTCTGCCAAGGGCATCGCTGTTAACCCCGAGAAGGTGTCCGCAGTTGTGGATTGGGAACCTCCTCAAAATGTCAAGCAGCTCCGCAGTTTTCTTGGTCTTGCAAGTTATTGCCGAAGATTCGTTGAGAATTTCTCCAAGATTGCAAAGCCTCTTTCCAACCTCCTACAGAAGCATGTGAAATATGTCTGGTCTCCTGAGTGTGACGTTGCTTTCAACACTCTCAAAGAGAAACTAGTCACAGCTCCTGTCTTGACTCCTCCTGATGAATCCTAGCCGTATGAAGTTTTCTGTGATGCTTCTCTCCAAGGTCTCGGTGCTGTGTTAATGCAAGAGAAGAAAGTTGTGGCCTATACCTCTCGTCAGTTGAAGCCCAACGAGAAGAACTACCCCACTCACGATCTTGAGTTGGCGGCAGTTGTCCATGCATTAATAACGTGGAGACATCTCTTGTTGGAAAGACAAGTGGACATTTTCACCGATCACAAGAGTCTCAAGTATATCTTCACTCAGCCCAACCTCAACCTCAGGCAGACTCGATGGGTCGAAATGATTCAAGAGTACAATCCGGGTATTGAATATACTCCAGGCAAAGCAAATGTCATTGCAGATGCTTTAAGCAGGAAGGCTTATTGCAACAGCTTAATTCTCAAGCCTTTCCAACCGGATCTTTGTGAAGCTTTCCGCAAGCTGAATCTCCAAGTTGTTCCTCAAGGCTTTCTTGCCAACCTCATAGTCTCTCCTACTTTGGAAGATCAAATTCGTGAGGCACAACTCCTTGATGCCATGGTGAAGAAGGTGAAACGTGGTATCGACAAGGGTCTTTCCAAATACAAGTGCTATCGCATTGATGACAGAGACACTTTGTTCTTCGAGGACCGGATTGTGGTTCCTAAAGGTGATCTACGGAAAGTCATAATGAACGAGGCGCATAATTCTCTCCTGTCCATTCATCCTGGAAGTACGAAGATGTATCATGACCTCAAGCAGTCGTATTGGTGGACTCGAATGAAGCGAGAAATTGCTCAATTCGTGAATGAATGTGATGTCTGCCGAAGAGTGTAAGCAGAACACCAACGACCAGCTGGTCTCCTCCAACCTCTTGCTATCCCAGAATGGAAGTTTGATCATATCGAAATGGACTTCGTGACTGGATTTCTCAAGTCCAAGCGCGGAAATGATGCTATCTTCGTTGTCATTGACAAGCTCTCTAAAGTGGCTCATTTCCTTCCTATCAAAGAATCCATCATAGCGGCTCAGCTGGCAGAGCTTTACACCTCCAGAATTGTCTCTTTGCACGGCATTCCACAATTGATTTCTTCTGATCGTGGAAGCATCTTCACCTCTAAGTTCTGGGACTCCTTCCAGAAGGCCATGGGCACAAACATTCGCTTCAGCACAGCTTTCCACCCTCAAACTAGTGGCCAAGTCGAGCGAGTCAATAAAATTCTTGAAGATATGCTCTGGGCTTGTGTCATTTCCTTTGGCATGAAATGGGAAGATTATCTTCCATATGCTGAATTCTCCTACAACAACAGTTTCCAAGCGAGTTCGGGCAAGGCCCCATTCGAGATTCTCTATGGCAGAAAGTGTCGTACTCCTCTCAATTGGTCAGAGACTGGTGAACGCCAACTTCTTGGCAATGACTTAATCACAGAAGCTGAAGAAATGTGTAAAGTCATCCGTGATAATCTCAAAGCCGCGCAATCGCGCCAGAAGAGTTACTATGATAGTAAGCATCGTGATTTGGCTTTCGAGATCGGAGACCATGTCTACCTCCGCGTCTCTCCAATGAAAGGCACTCGTCGCTTCGGTATCAAAGGGAAGCTTGCCCCTAGATACGTGGGTCCTTTCAAGATCATTGGCAAAAGAGGCGACCTCGCCTATCAACTTGAGCTTCCTTCCAACTTCGCGAACGTGCACGACGTGTTCCACGTGTCACAGCTCCGCAAGTGCTTCAAGATGCCTGAGCGCACTATCAACTTCGAAGAGATTGACCTCCAAGAAGATTTGTCTTATCATGAGCACCCCGTTGCTATTCTTGAAGAAACTGAGCGCAAGACTCGCAACAAGTCCATCAAATTCCTGAAAGTGAAGTGGTCGCACCATTCCGACCGGGAAGCCACCTGGGAACGCGAGGACCATCTCCGTTCCGAATATCCGGAGTTCTTTCAGTCCTAGATCTCGGGACGAGATCCTCTCGTAGTGGTGGAGTGTTGTAACACCCCGCATGTAACTTGCCATATTTGTAACTCCGACTCTTGCCATTTCCGGCTATGTGTTATGATATTCCCTCCGTTGTTGGGTTTTGTCTTTCGTTTTGTATTTTGTCATGTCATGCATTTTCATATCATGTCATCATGTGCATTGCATTCGCCTACGTGTTCGTCTCATGCATCCGAGCATTTTCCCCGTTGTCCGTTTTGCAATCCGGCGCTCCTATCTCCTCCGGTGCACCCCTCTTGTTTTCTTTCGTGTGCGTGTGTCAAACTTTCTCGGAATGGACCGAGGCTTATCAAGTGGCCTTAATATACCACCCGGAGACTACCGGTCAAGTTTCGTTCCATTCGGAGGTCGTTTGGTACTCCAACGGTTAACCGGGCATCCGCAAAGTCCATTTGAGTGTCCAGCAAAAAGCCCCTCTAAAACCAGCCCAAAACCCACAAAACTCTCTTCCATGCTCTAGGTCGTTCGATCACGATCGTGTGGGCGAAAACCGCACCTCATTTGGAGTCTCCTAACTCCCTCTACCTATAAAACTCCATCTCCCCCGAAAAACGGAATCGCAGACGAAACCCTAGCTCCTCCCTCCGCGCCGCGCCGGACGCGTCCGCTCCGGCCGGACAACGTCCGCCGCCGCGCCCCGTCCAATCCCGTGGCGACACGTGGCCCGCCTCCGGCCTCCCGCCGCCGCGGCCCGCAGGCCCGCCGCGCCCGTTGCTCCGCCGCCTGCTCCTCGCCGCGCCGCCGCCGTGGCCCCGCGCCGCCGCGCCGGCGACCGCGTCCCTCGCCGCCGGCCGTGTGCCTCGCCGCCGCCCGAGGCGCCGCCCCGGCGCCGCCGGCGCCGCCCTCCACCGCCACCGGCCGGCGCCCCCTCCTCCGGCCTCGCCGCTCCCTCTCCCTCCTTCCTCGCCGGCAACGGCGGCCCGAGCCCGAGCTTCCCGAGGATCCCCGATCCAGATCCAACTCTCTGTACGTGAGCGTTGACCTTCTCGCCCCTCCTTTTTTTTCTCCAAGTCCTGGAAAATCTACAGCAAGTGCCTTTGTTCGTATAGCTATAACTCCGTGCATGTAGTTCCGATTCGCGCGTGTACTATGTCATATTGTTCGCCTCGTGATGCTCTTCATTTTGTTCAATTGCACCATGTTCATTAGAGGTCATCTTGATGCCCAAATCTCTGTTGGAAGAGGGCTAGTTGCTGTTATTCTCTGGTTCTTGACAGAACTTGGAGATTTGTCATTTTTGTATCATTTAATCTGTGCATCTTTTGAGCATGAGCTCTACATGTGTTTTGAAGTATGCCATGCCATCTTTCCAGTGGTGTAGTCCATGTATTTTTGTGATCTCTGTGGTGACTAGCACAAGCATGCAAATAGGCCCCGTAATATTTCTGATTTCAGGGACTTAGTGATTTCTCTAAGTCTTTGTCTGCTGTAATTTTGTTTCCATGTAAACTTGATGCTACAGAGAGATCCATGCATATTTTGGAGATGTTCAGTAAGGATGTTTTGTAGATATAGTTGTAATTGATCCATTCCTGTAATTGTTTGCAATTATGGAGTGCCATAGCATGACTCAATCTTGCTCTACTTTTGCTATAAAATATTTTTGGCAGATTCTTAACATGATATGCAATTTTGCCAAGCTTATTGTAGTTGATCCATACATTCTATGCTTGTGTTCTTGCCATGGATAGATTCATAAACATGCCATCTTGCTGTAGGTATGATTGGGTTGTCATGCGTTGCTCTGTAGTGAGTGCATCAAGCTCACAAAGAGGCCTACATATTAATATTTCTGCCATGCTCTGTTTTCTGCAAAGTCTGAAACCTGATAACGAAACTTGCTATGTTTACATGCTTGCCATCATATCTTCTGGTCCTTTTTGGCTTATGGTCAGTAAGGGACGTCGTGGTTTCTTTCGCTTCTTCCCTGCGGTGCCCGCAAGTGTTCGATCGCCGTCACCACCTTCTCCGACCTCCTCTCGAGTAACCAAGCACACCACCGTGCTTGTGGTGAGCATGCGCTCCTCCCCATCCCCTTTTCCCTCTTGTTAGCGTGCTTTGCAGTAGTTTGCCACGAGCACCCGAACGCGCCGCCGTCGGGCCTCGTCTCCGGCGAGTGCCCCGACCTCCTTAGCTCTTCTGCGCATGCCCATCATGATCGCTGCGTCGCATAGGCCGGATCCACGCGATCAGTAGCTCGCTCAAGCCTTTCGCCTCGTCACGTTTGAGCTCATCGCCGCCGCCTCTGTTCGTCATCGCTGACGTCACCTCCGTCGTCGTCCGGTGCGGCTAGTGGCACCCACGAGCGCGGGATCCGCCTGCGACCTCATACCACCCTTCCGCCAAGCCATTTGGTCACCGGAGCCACTCCGGCAAGGTCCCGCCGTCCGCTGTCCACCCCGACGAGCCCTCCTCTGTTTTTCCCTTGTTTCAGGCGCGTCTGTGTCACCGCCATGTGGGCCGTCGCGGGACCCACCCGTCAGTCTCATAGGGGACCAGGTCCCACATGTCATCCCCTCTCCCCTTATTTTATTTTCTTTTATTTTAATTCGATGGAATATTCCGTTTCAGGAAGTGGAATCTTTCCATTTCGGGCTAGTCCATTTCTGGACATTCCAGTTTTGGAAAATGCTATTTCTGTCTATAGTCATTTTAGGCAGTGTTTGACTTATTGCACTTGTGCTGATTTTCTACAGCAACCCCAACATATTATATATGTTTTTGGGGTAGAAAAATCCCACCAATCCAATGCTGGCATTAGTTTTTGTATTTGAGCAAGTTCATGAACATGGCATTTTACATCATGACGCTGTTTTGTCATTTTTGTGTGATTTAATTCAAGCATGCTATGGGGTATCTTGGCACATGTGTAGCTTCTTTTTCATGTCTACTCCATGCTAGATTTATTTCATGCCATGATATGCTATGTAGTGAGTTAATCAAGCTTGTAAACGTGCCTACATGAATCTGTTTTTGCCACGCTAGTAATTTTCACTTAGTCTGCTAGAACTGTTGTCATTTGCATTTTTGCCATGTTATTTGAGACCAGTTCGAGTGAGTTATAGCAGTAGCTCAGTGTTCATGTTTGGGTGCTGTAGCATATTTAAACCATGCATCTAAGTGGCCATGTTGCTGTTTTAAGCAGTTTGCATAATTCTTGTTTTGCTTGTCATTTGCAAACCGTGCATCCATTTCCGGTGATCCTTATATCGATTTCGACCGAAATCACCCCTTATTTCCAGTGGCATGCTTGGTTTTCCAAGTTTATGCCTTGATCAACCTTTCCCTTCCGGAGTACCCATATGCATTGCACATCATATCTTGCATTCCATGCCATGTCTTGCATCATGTTGCTTGTGCATTGCGCCGTGATTGATTGTTGTTCCGTTGCTTGTGTTCTTGCTTTGGGTAGAGTCGAGAGACGAGTTCGTGAACGAGGAACCTGTTCAGTATGCTAACGAGGAGCAAGCTTTCGACAACTCTGAGAACTTTGTAGGCAAGATGACCATTACCCTCGATATCACTTCTATCTTTGCCTGCTAGTTGTTCGTTCTATCGCTATGTCGCGCTACCTACCACTTGTTATATCATGCCTCCCATATTGCCATGTCAAGCCTCTAACCCACCTTCCTAGCAAACCATTGTTTGGCTAAGTTACCGCTTTTGCTCAGCCCTTCTTATAGCGTTGCTAGTTGTAGGTGAAGTTCGAGCTGGTTCAATGTTGGAACATGGATATGTTGGGATATCACAATATCTCTTATTTAATTAATGCATCTATATACTTGGTAAAGGGTGGAAGGCTCGGCCTTTTGCCTGGTGTTTTGTTCCACTCTTGCCGCCCTAGTTTCCGTCATACCGGTGTTATGTTCCTTGATTTTGCATTCCTTACGCGGTTGGGGTTATGGGACCCCCTTGACAGTTCGCTTTGAATAAAACTCCTCCAGCAAGGCCCAACATTGTTTTACATTTGCCACACCTAAGCATTTCCCTTGGGTTTCCGTGAGCCCGAGGGTCAGCTTTATGTACCCCCCCGGGCCAGTGCTCCTCTGAGTGTTGGTCCGAACCAGAGTCCTTTGCAGCGCCACCTCGGGGAAACCTGAGGGCTGGTTTTAGTTGTACGGAGTGCTCATCCGGTGTGCCCTGAGAACGAGATATGTGCAGCTCCTATCGGGATTTGTCGGCACAGTCGGGTGGCCTTGCTGGTCTTGTTTTACCATTGTCGAAATGTCTTGTAACCGGGATTCCGAGACTGATCGGGTCTTTCCTGGAGAAGGATATCCTTCATTGATCGTGAGAGCTTGTGATGGGCTAAGTTGGGACACCCCTGCAGGGTATAAACTTTCGAAAGTTGTGCCCGCGGTTATGTGGCAGATGGGAATTTGTCTGTCCGGTTGTAGAGAACTTGACACTTGACTTAATTAAAATGCATCAACCGCGTGTGTAGCCGTGATGGTCACTTTTCGACGGAGTCCGGGAAGTGAACACGGTTTGGGTTATGTATGAACGTAAGTAGTTTCAGGATCACTTCTTGATCATTGCTAGCTTCACGACCGTTGCATAGCTTCTCTTCTCACTCTTATTTGCGTATGTTAGCCACCATACTTTCTTAGTGCTTGCTGCAGCTCCACCTCATTACCCCATCCTTCCTATAAGCTTAAATAGTCTTGATCTCGCGGGTTTTGAGATTGCTGAGTCCTCGTGACTCGCAAATACTACCAAAACAGTTGCAGGTGCCGATGATACCAGTGCAGGTGACACAACCGAGCTCAAGTGGGAGTTCGACGAGGACCTTGGTCGTTACTACGTTTCTTTTCCAGATGATCAGTAGTTGTGCCCAGTTGGGATGATCGGGGATCTAGCATTTGGGGTTGTCTTCCTTTTATTTGGATTTGTCCGTAGTCGGACCATATGTGTGTACTCTGATTGATGTATGACTCATTTATGTATTGTATGAAGTGGCGATTGTAAGCCAACTCTTTATCCCATTCTTGTTCATTACATGGGATTGTGTGAAGATGACCCTTCTTGCGACAAAACTACAATGCGGTTATGCCTCTAAGTCGTGCCTCGACACGTGAGAGATATAGCCGCATCGTGGGCGTTACAATTCTCTTCTGTCCATTCATCCTGGCAGTTCGAAGATGTACCATGACCTCAAGCAGTCGTATTGGTGGACTCGAATGAAGCGAGAAATTGCTCAATTCGTGAATGAATGCGATGTCTGTCGAAGGGTGAAAGCAGAACACCAACGACCAGCTGGTCTCCTCCAACCTCTTGCTATTCCAGAATGGAAGTTTGATCATATCGAAATGGACTCCGTTACTGGCTTCCCTAAGTCCAAGCGTGGGAATGATGCTATCTTTGTTGTCATTGACAAGCTTACAAAAGTGGCTCATTTCCTCCCAATCAAAAAATCTATCACGGCAGCTCAGTTGGCAGAGCTATACACCTCCAGAATTTTCCCCTTGCATGGTATTCCGCAATTGATCTCTTCAGACCACGGAAGCATTTTCAGTTCTAAGTTCTGGGACTCCTTCCAGAAGGCCATGGGCACCAACATTCGCTTCAGCACAGCTTTCCATCCTCAAACAAGCGGCCAAGTCGAGGAGTCAATCAAATCCTCGAAGACATGCTCAGGGCTTGTGTCATTTCCTTTGGTATGAAGTGGGAAGATTGTCTTCCATATGCCGAGTTCTCCTACAACAACAGCTTCCAAGCGAGTTCGGGCAAGGCCCCATTCGAAATTCTTTATGGCAGAAAGTGTCGTACTCCTCTCAATTGGTCCGAGACTAGTGAGCGCCAACTGCTTGGAAATGACTTGATCACAGAAGCTGAAGAAATGTGTAAAGTCATCCGCGAAAATCTCAAAGCTGCGCAATCGCGCCAGAAGAGTTACTATGATAGCAAGCACCGTGACTTGGCTTTCGAGATCGGAGACCATGTCTACCTCCGTGTCTCTCCAATGAAAGGCACTCGTCGCTTCGGTATCAAAGGGAAGCTTGTCCCTAGTTTCAAGATCATTGGCAAAAGAGGCGACCTCGCCTATCAACTTGAGCTTCCGTTCAACTTCGCAAATGTGCACGATGTTTTTCATGTGTCACAGCTTCGCAAGTGCTTCAAGGCGCATGAGCGCACTATCAACTTCGAAGAGGTTGACCTCCAAGAAGATCTTTCTTATCATGAGCATCCCGTTGCTATTCTTGAAAAAACTGAGCGCAAGACTCGCAACAAGTCAATCAAATTCCTGAAAGTGAAGTGGTCACACCATTCCGACCGAGAAGCCACCTGGGAGCACGAGGATCACCTCCGTTCCGAATATCCGGAGTTTTTTTAGTCCTAGATCTCGGGACGAGATCCCTGTAGTGGTGGAGTGTTGTAACACCCCAGATGTAAAACCTTCCTTATTTTGGCAATGTATCAATTTTGGTCTTCATCCAATTCCTTGGGTCTATCATGGTTGGCTTCTTTTGGTTGCCTTTGTGTTGTTATTTGTTGCATTGCTATGCCATTTCCTTTTATGTATTGCTTTTGTCATCCATGTTTGCATTGTGATCATTTCAAGTGCTGCATTTGTGCTTCTTGTAATGTTGCATTTCATCATGCTCATCATGTGCATTGTGTGTTTCATGCATGATCACCCCCTTGCATCACCCCTCCCCTCCTTCTCTTGCTTCTATTTGGCAAGTGCCATTTTTCACTCCTCCTTTAATGTTCATCTCTTCCTCACAATTCAAGCATCATGCCACTCGCCTCTCTGCCAAGTTTCACCTAATTTGGAGTTGGTTTGGTTGGGATCAAAAATGCTTCAAGTTTGAACCTAATTCAAACTTGGAATATTTTTCTACCTTTAAAAATTCCCAAATCAATTTTATTAAATACTACACAAATTCAGGATCTTGAGAATATTGTCATATTTCTCAAAATCCTTCCCATTCCCCCCTGTGCTTTTCCTTTTGTTTTTTGTCTGAAGAAAATGGGAAAAGAATAGCAGCAGCAGTAGCAGAGCAGCCCAGCATCAGCACCCCCCGGGCCTCGGCCTCCCAGGCCGGCCCAGCTAGCACCCCGCGCCAGCAGGCCCAGCGTGCCAGCCAGCCCGCTCGCTCACCCCTCCTTGCCTTTTCTCACCCGCGCGCACCCACACCCCCGCTAGCGCCTCTCCACATGGCCATCCCTGCCCCGCTCGTCAGCGTCTACCCTGTTCCCCGCACCCACCTTTTCCCTCTCCTCTTGCCCTCACCATGGGGACCGCGAGCACGAGAGCGCGTGAGCTCACGCCGCTCACCCTAGCCCCTTTTAAGCCCCCACTCCTTGTCCCCTGCCTCTCCTAGGGTTTCCCTCGTCCGCCGCCACCGTTGCCTGGTAGGTATAGCCACAAGATATATCGCGCCATCACCATCCCGAACGCATCTGGGAGCGCGTCCTCATCACCGGCGCGCTCTCCGTCGACTCCAGCTTCCCAGAACGTGTCCATCTTCGTCCTCGACATCATCTACATCCCCGAAGTCCACTACTTCGCCGCGGGACGCCAAGACGACGTGGTCTTCTTCCGCTTCTTCCCCGCAGTGCCTGCAAGTGTTCGATCACCGTCACCGCCTTCTCCGACGTCCTCTCGACTAACCAAGCACACCACCGTGCTTGTGGTGAGCACACGCTCCTCCCCATCCCCTTTTCCCTCTCGTTAGCACGCTCTGCAGTAGTTTGCCACGAGCACCCAAAAGCGCCGCCGTCGGGCCTTGTCTCCCGCGAGTGCCCCGACCTCCTTAGCTATTCTGCGCATGCCCGTCATGATTGCCGCGTCGCATAGGCCAGATCCACGCGATCAGTAGCTCGCTCAAGCCTTTCGCCTCGTCGCGTTTGAGCTCGTTACCGCCGCCTCTGTTCGTCATCGCTGGCGTCGCCTCCATCGTCGTCCGGTGCGGCTAGTGGCACCCACGAGCGCGGGATCCTCCCGCGACCTCCTACCACCCTTCCGCTGAGCCATTTGGTCACCAGAGCCACTTCGGCGAGGTCCCGCCGTCCGCTGTCCACCCCGACAAGCCCTCCTCTGTTTTTCCCTGATTTTTCCCTATTTCGGGTGCGTCTGTGTCACCGCCATGTGGGCCCTCGCGGGACCCACCTGTCATTCTCACAGGGGACCAGGTCCCACCTGTCATCCCCTCTTCCCTTATTTTATTTTCTTTTATTGTAATTCCAGGGATTATTCTGTTTCAGGAAGTGGAATTTTTCCATTTTGGGCTAGTCCATTTCTGGACATTCCAGTTTTGGAAAATGCTATTTCTCTCTATAGTCATTTTAGGCAGTGTTTGACTTATTGCACTTGTGCTGATTTTTCTACAGCAACCCCAACATATTATATATGTTTTTGGGGTAGAAAAATCCCACCAATCCAGTGGTGGCATTAGTTTTTGTATTTGAGCAAGTTCGTGAACATGGCATTTTACATCATGATGTTATTTTGTCATTTTTGTATGATTTAATTCAAGCATGCTATGGGGTATCTTGGCACATGTGTAGCTTCTTTTTCATGTCTACTCCATGCTAGATTTATTTCATGCCAATATATGCTATGTAGTGAGTTAATCAAGCTTGTAAACATGCCTACATGAATTTGTTTTTGCCATGCTAGAAATTTTCACTAAGTCTGCTAGAACTGTTGTCATTTGCATTTTTGTCTTGCTATTTGAGACCTTTTCGAGTGAGTTATAGCAGTAGCTCAGTGTTCATGTTTGGGTGTTGTAGCATATTTAAACCTTGCGTCTAAGTGGCCATGTTGATCTTTTAAGCAGTTTGCATAATTCTTGTTTTGCTTGTCATTTGCAAACCGTGCATTCGTTTCCGGTGATCCTTATATCGATTTCGACCGAAATCACCCCTTCTTTCTAGTGGCATGCTTGGTTTTCCAAGTTGATGCCTTGATCAACCTTTCCCTTCTGGAGTACCCATATGCATTGCACATCATATCTTGCAGTCCATGCCATGTCTTGCATCATGTTGCTTGTGCATTGTGCCGTGATTGATTGTTGTTCCGTTGCTTGTGTTCTTGCTTTGGGTAGAGCTGAGAGACGAGTTCGTGAACGAGGAACCTGTTGAGTACGCTAACGAGGAGCAAACTTTCGACAACTCTGAGAACTTTGCACGCAAGATGACCATTAACCTTGATATCACTTCTATCTTTGCTTGCTAGTTGTTCGTTCTATCGCTATGTCGCGCTACCTACCACTTGTTATATCATGCCTCCCATATTGACATGTCAAGCCTCTAACCCACCTTCCTAGCAAACCATTGTTTGGCTAAGTTACCGCTTTTGCTCAACCCTTCTTATAGCGTTGCTAGTTGCAGGTGAAGTTGAAGCTGGTTCCATGTTGGAACATGGATATGTTCGGATATCACAATATCTCTTATTTAATTAATGCATCTATATACTTGGTAAAGGGTGGAAGGCTCGGCCTTTTGCCTGGTGTTTTGTTCCACTCTTGCCGCCCTAGTTTCCGTCATACCGGTGATATGTTCCTTGATTTTGTGTTCCTTACGCAGTTGGGGTTATGGGACCCCCTTGACAGTTCGCTTTGAGTAAAACTCCTCCAGCAAGGCCCACCTTGGTTTTACATTTGCCTCACCTAAGCCTTTCCCTTGGGTTTTCGCGAGCCCGAGGGTCATCTTTATTTACCCCCCCCCCCCCGGGCCAGTGCTCCTCTGAGTGTTGGTCCGAACTAGAGTCCTTTGCAGCGCCACCTCGGGGAAACTTGAGGGCTGGTTTTAGTTGTACGGAGTGCCCATCCGGCGTGCCCTGAGAACAAGATATGTGCAGCTCCTATCGGGATTTGTCGGCACAGTCGGGTGGTCTTGCTGGTCTTGTTTTACCATTGTCGAAATGTCTTGTAACTGGGATTCCGAGACTCACCGGGTCTTTCCGGGAGAAGGAATATCCTTCGTTGATCGTGAGAGCTTGTGATGGGCTAAGTTGGGACACCCCTGCAGGGTACAAACTTTCGAAAGATGTGCCCGCGGTTATGTGGCAGATGGGAATTTGTTAATGTCCGGTTGTAGGGAACTTGACACTTGACTTAATTAAAATGCATCAACCGCGTGTGTAGCCGTGATGGTCTTTTTTCGGCGGAGTCCGGGAAATGAACACGGTATGGGTTATGTATGAATGTAAATAGTTTCAGGATCACTTCCTAATCATTGCTAGCTTCACGACCGTTGCATAGCTTCTCTTCTCGCTCTTACTTGCGTATGTTAGCCACCGTACTTGCTTAGTGCTTGCTGCAGCTCCACCTCATTACCCCATCCTTCCGATAAGCTTAAATAGTCTTGATCTCGCGGGTTTTGAGATTGCTGAGTCCTCGTGACTCACAAATACTACCAAAACAGTTGCAGGTGCCGATGATACCAGTGCAGGTGACGCAACCGAGCTCAAGTGGGAGTTCGACGAGGACCTTGGTCGTTACTACATTTCTTTTCCAGATGATCAGTAGTGGTGCCCAGTTGGGACGATCGGGGATCTAGCATTTGGGGTTGTCTTCCTTTTATTTGGATTTGTCCGTAGTCGGACCATATGTGTGTACTCTGATTGATGTATGACTTATTTATGTATTGTGTGAAGTGGCGATTGTAAGCCAACTCTTTATCCCATTCTTGTTCATTACATGGGATTGTGTGAAGATGACCCTTCTTGCGACAAAACTACAATGCGGTTATGCCTCTAAGTCGTGCCTCGACACGTGAGAGATATAGCCGCATCGTGGGCGTTACAAGTACAATATTCTCAAGATCCTGAATTTGTGTAGTATTTAATAAACTAGTGGACCCGTTGCGCCAAATGGCGCAGAGGCACGCTAAAGCCATGTTTGCGATGAATTTGTTTGATATGAAACACAGTGGAATCTTATGTATAATGATACGAATATACTCGGTTTATCTTAATATACTCAGTTTATCTTAAGAGCATAGAGTCGAATTTGAAACAAAAAAACATGCGTTGGTATGAAAAATTAAGATAGAAGTGTTTTGAAAAGGTTATCTCTCTCAATAAAAAACGGTTGTAGCAATCACTTAGGCATACGCATGTATTATCAGCAAATTTAGCCTTATTGTCTACGGAAACAAGAATGTATACGCAATAGGAATTTTGAAGTCTATTGATGGCCTTGGCTATGCCAGCTGTAGAGACATAAATGCCGCTCAAAATAAAATAAAAAGCTATAGAGACATAAATGGTGCAAGGAACAGAGAGTCTTGACAGGATTATCATTAGCTCTTACACACACAATCTTGGCAAGTCTTACTCTGCGCTTGGTCTAAAGAGAAATATAATTATACATTACGGTTAACCTATGCGGTTAAACAAAAGGAGCGAAATAGACTATAATTCTAAAAGGTCTGGTTTAGGATGCATTCTTGTAGAATACAACTCTAAAATCCTCTCTTGATGCTTTTTAGTTGCTTCTCTGATTTGAGCACCCCGCGTTTGAGCCTTTCTGCTAGCTTCTCAATGTTGTTAAGAGGTTCGTTCATAAGAGGATCCATGGGTTCTTTCCCAGACGATCTGTTGAGCGCTATTACATTGCATATATGATCAGATAATCCATGCATGTATCTTGTAAGAACGAACCAGCCCATAGCATTTTTCTTGTTCTTATACCTAGCCATCATTAGTTTGTTCTTGATGGACCTGGTCTTTGGCTTTGTTTTCTGCTTGTTATACTTAGCTACACCCAGCTCATGTTTTAGAGACTGATTTTCCTCATCCAGTCTCTTCATGTTGCTGTAATTGTAGTCTCTTACTTTGAGTCTTAACCATGCATTTGATGTATCCAGTCTCTTCCATGGCAGCCGTGTCCTCTGACATAGCATGATTGATACACTGCACCCCAGAAATAGCCATACGACTGCCATGATCTTCAACATATGATGTGGGCGTATGGAAAAAAACAGTGACGCATACTCTACCGCCATCACATACTTTGCTTCGATACTTAGCCGCTGGAAGCTCTAAAGTCTCTAAAAGAACATCCAGCATCATCCTGTAAGGGATTTTGATCATTGGTGGTGTGGCCTGTGATTTTAAACGGATGTCATTTGATGCAAGGGCATGAATTAAATGGAATCATTTGTTTGACGGATGTTGCTATGTTAATAAGCAAACTATAATAAAAAGGTGTGACATATCCAAGGATTAGAGAACATAACACGACTGGCTGATAAGCATAAGGCACTAAATCATATTTCGGCAGGTAAAAGCTTTTAGAGGGGAAAATGTACTTTGAGTAATGTAAGTAAAACTAATACCATATTATTTTTTGTTATGGCAACAGCTCGATGATCAAATTCAAGGATGAGAGAACAAGAAACCAAAATAACTAATTTATCCTAGAAACTTTATGCGCAGGATGCTGATGAAGGTGAGTTTGTATATGATCACTTGTATAACCATAAGCTATGCATCGATGGTGTGGACCACAACATTTACTACCTGGTAGCTTCTAATTATCACAAGTATGAATTGAACCTGAATGCAATGTATAAACAGAAGTACTGTGCCTGTATCAAATAAAAAGACTTTGGTGTGCAAGACTTGCATATGAACATACATCTAACACTGAAACAATGCAAGAAGCGATTTTCCTGAAAGTAAAGAGGACAGTGTTTTACAAAGCTTAAGTACAGAAATCACTAAAGAAATATATTACTGCCCTTCCCTCAAATTTGGATTTATTGATCTATGCTTATATTGAAACATAATTTATGCACTATTTCATGACATGAGAGAATATCGGATAGCAAGGCTTCTTTATGACGTGCTCAAATTATGCAAGCACTGGGTATATTCTTTTTAGATGACGACGCTAGCATTGGTTTGCATGGTTCAAATTTTGTCTTGTTGAGTGCTGTCACTACATGCATTTCTTTTTTTCTGTTCAAAGACTTCATGACATTAACAAATACTTTTCATAATAAGCTTGCGAAGCTTAAATTGCATATCTTACTGAGAGGAAATAGGCATACAAAAACTGTCTACAACAGATAACTAAAACATCGGTTGTTTTCTACTATATAATTACCAACCTCACAACGGTGCTGTGAATTCTCATACTCAGTGTAATATACCACATTCCTGGTCAGGAGCATCAAAAGTAACAATTTCGTCGCATTCTAGCTGAAAAGCTTTAGCCAATGCATCATCAAAGTGCCTTCGTGCAGTTCTACTATCAGTAGAGAAGATGATCTGGAAATGGTAGTGTGTCCGGATCTCTAGGCATTTTGTTTCACCATAAGAAATAGAAGCTCTTGTAATATTTCTTCTCGAAGAGACGGATGAGGACGAAATACCTAGCAGATTATAAAACAGTTTAGGCTAAACCACTTCGCTAGCTTAGGCGCTGAGAAAAGACGATTGGATTTAAGAATACAAGTGCAACGACTCAGCTTAGAGGAATAGGGATGGAACCTTGAACTGAAACGGCAGCACAGGATGCAGCCTCATCGGTTGAAGAAGACGACGCCATAAGCCCAGGGCACCAAGAGATAAATACATGTTGAGCCATAAACAAGGCACATGTAGTGGAAAAGGAGAGCAAACCTTGAGTAGCAGCAGCAGGCTACAGGTGCAGATGCAGAAGCAGAGCAGCTCTTCCAACCTGCAAAATAAATGCAGATAGAACCATAAGAACACGAGCATAACAATGTAGGCACAGAACACATCTATTCTATCAACCCAGCAGAACACATATGAAAGCCCATTCAATAGACGCAGAGCAACAGAAGGGCACCAGAACCCATTCACCAAACAAAGCAGTTAATATTGATTACTGTACTAAGCCAATTCTTTCAACCAAAGGAATTAATATTGTTCATTATATTAAACCACTATACATTATATTCAGAGCATCTTTTTCTTGAAAATCACAGAAGCTTTTAACTTGTGAGTGCTATGATCCTCTTCTCGACATGCAGAAACCCAAGAAGATGCTCATCAACTAACTTCATACGGTTTGCTTTCAGGCAAATTAATAGACATAAGCAGCATGAAGTATCTAGCCACCTCAACAGCAACAATATGATTCTAAGGCATTCTAGAAGAGAGAATAGAACACACCATACTAACATCATCATCAACACACAAACGAACAGTACATGGCACATGCACACAGCCAAACCTTAGAGAAAAGCAAGCACACCATTCTATCGCCAAGAAAAGAAAGCCTAGACATCAATTGCAGAGGCAGCAAGCAACTAAAACACACAGAACACTTATCTTCTCAAGCGTAATCTTTCACTCTGTTACCAACTACATAGCTCTCCATTAATAAAAAATGCAAGAAATAAGGTAAGGAATAGCACATCACCAGAACCAAGTAGCACAACCAGGACAGCGGCGAGCCAACGAAGGTGGAGCAGCAGACGAACAGCCTGACAAGAAACATGGCCGGGTTACCACAGAGGCATTCTGCCGAACACGTTGCATGCAGGCAAACGGGAGGAAGACGAACCTCAATGCAATCGGCAGAACGGCGCGACGGCGGGCGCAGGAGACAGTAGGAGAAGAAACTGGGCTGCACATGCAGCACGCAAGAGGAAGAACACGGAGGTAAGCAGGGCGCATTGCGCATTCAGTAAAGGCGAAGAGGACAAACCAAGGCAGGCAAGCACTGATCTTAACCAGCAGCACCGACCGAACGCACAAACGCCATCACAACGGCCACGCACACCGACGGCGAAGAAGTTAGCCGCAACGGGTCCGAGAAAGCGAAGCGCGGTGGGGCGAAGCAGGCGAACGACGGATAGCGAAAATGGAGAGCGGGGGAGAGAAAAGGAGCGACGAAGGAAAGATGAATAAGAAAGGGACGGACGCGGCCTCTCCCCACAGCTGGCAGCATCGCACACGGGAACAGACCCACCACCGCGGCGAAGGCACGCGTCCTAAGCGGGCCACCCTGGGCCACTGTCATACAGAAACCAGGCCAGCAGGTGAAAGCCACCAGCGCAAGAGGGAGACGCGCAGGACCAGCGCACGCGACGCAGAGGCGCGGTCCACGGCGCGGCGACCGCACGTCCGGCTGGTCGAGCCGTGCATCAGCCACACCGCACGCGACGTAGAGGCGGGGCGGGGTCCACGGCGCGGCGCGCGCACGTCCGGCTGGTCGAGGCGTGTATCAGCCACACCCAGCAGCCAGCGAGGGCAAATTTGACAAATCTAACATGTGAACGAAATCAAATCATAGAATGAACTGTTCGTGAAACTATTTTACGCGGCTGACCTTTTTATGTGACGCCCGACACGAAGGCGTCACACTACACTGTGCAACGCCTCACAGATACGCGCTACACGCCTTGCCAGCGTTGCACCCCAGACTGCCTAACAATTGCTAAGTCATTGTGCAGAGCCTAAGAGGTAGGCGCTGCACTGTATAGTGTGGCGCCTAGTTCTCAGGCGCTGCACTAGTGGTTGCACTACAAAATGAAGCAACTACTAGTGCAACGCCTAGAAGCTAGGCGCGACACTATATAGTGTGGCGCCTAGCTCTCAGGCGCTGCACACTGACTTAGTAATTTTCGGATCACACGGGTGCGACGCTGGCCAGGCGTGTAGCGCCTATCTGTGAGGCGTTGCACAGTGTAGTGTGGCGCCTTCGTGTCGGGCGTCACACAAAAAGGTCAGCCGCATGAAATAGTTTCGGGCAGTTCATTCTGTGATTTGATTTCGTCCATAGATCAAATTTGTCAATTTTGCCGCCAGCGAGGGGACGAACGCCCGTAGCACGAAAACTTCCATGGACCACTGGGGCCGTCTAACCACATGGGCCCATGAACAGCGGCAAGCAGCAAGCAAATAAGGGTCACGAAAGGCCGGAAAGAAACAGGGGCAGTACACCATATAAAGAGACAGGACCAAACACGCAGGAGTCAGCCTCGCATGACGGAATCTACAGGGCAAGCCAACAACTCCGTCTAACCCCGAATAGAACAGCTGGACACAGGACCAACAAACACCACCCGCCGACGCGTAGGACCAGAGAGCATGGTGTCCCACACGTCATCCCGTGCAAAGAATCAGCGGGTATATCCTCAGCAGCAAACCGCTGCCTCCACGCCCCAGCCCATCCACTCCGCGACGCGCGATGAGGCACGACCGCCCGCGTATAGCCCATCCCGTGTGGGTCCTTGTGCAAGGACACACGATCTCCCGCGCGAACCCATCCCGCGAGGAGCCGAACCGAGCCAGCGCAGCCGATGAGCGGGGCCAGCAAAAGCACCGGCCCACATGCCAGCATGAGGAGGGCGCACCAAGTGAGTGCGCATGCGTCGGCCAACCCCATCGTCCGCACTGGGCGCGGTCAGCGCTGAAACAGCCACGCGACGCGGCAGGAGTGGCCACTCAAGGAATTCGAACCCAGCCAACCAGAGAACTCACTAAGCCCACCAGTCATCTGCGTCCATGCAGGACTGCCGAGTCAAAACAGCCTGTGAAAATCGAACGGCCCGCACACGCACGTTGACCTGACCAGAGTCAATCGAGGAAGCCTCGGGTGAGCGGGTCGGCTAGCCTTCTTATATGTTAGAATTGATTTGGGAATTTTTAAAGGTAGAAAAATATTCCAAGTTTGAATTAGGTTCAAACTTGAAGCATTTTTTATCCCAACCAAACCAACTCCAAATTAGGTGAAACTTGGCAGAGAGGTGAGTGGCATGATGCTTGAATTGTGAGGAAGAGATGAACATTAAAGGAGGAGTGAAAAATGGCACTTGCCAAATAGAAGCAAGAGAAGGAGGGGAGGGGTGATGCAAGGGGGTGATCATGCATGAAACACACAATGCACATGATGAGCATGATGAAATGCAACATTACAAGAAGCACAAATGCAGCACTTGAAATGATCACAATGCAAACATGGACGACAAAAGCAATACATAAAAGGAAATGGCATAGCAATGCAACAAATAACAACACAAAGGCAACCAAAAGAAGCCAACCATGATAGACCCAGGGAATTGGATGAAGACCAAAATTGATTGCCAAAATAAGGAAGGTTTTATGATAGAGGCGAGGGTGTCCAGATCTTTCGATGAGATGATAACTATCGATTTGGTGGAGCCGACTTTGACGATCCGACTACAAACGTGCACGACGTTGCGCCTTAGCAATCGCTAAACCAATCTCCCGAGGTTACTGACGATGCTGGAAGCACAATCAACCTGACCACGAAGGTCTATTCCTGCACGCAATCGAAGAACAAGTAAGAATATGATAATGCAATCTGAATATTGCGAATATAGATGAAGTATTGATAAAGGTGGGGATCCGAAAGCGGTCTTGGTCTGGTCGTTGGACACAAACGAAGTACACGAAGTTGCAATGGCTAACTTTTAACTAAACAAATCCCCAACCAAAAGCTACTAGATGGATCTACTTATATAGGAGCAAGGGGTGGCGACCAAGGAGATGGGAGGACGTCCCAAGGCAGCCTAAAACCAACCCTAGGTCGTACAAGGCTCATGGGCCCAAGTGGAGGTGATGCAACACCTTTGGACTTGTTGTTTGACTCGGATTCTGCTGCAGCGTCAGATTGTTTCGTCCATATCTCAACGCTCCGGACGAATTTAAAGGTGAATCCAATTGGGTTGGAAAGAGGACGAAATCTACTTTCCAACAAAAAAAGAATCACCCAATTCGGAGTCCGTATGAAAAAGTTGTTAGCGTTTTGAGTCAGGTATGTCTGTGCAGTCCGAATCTGAATTCAGAACGTGAGAGATTTGGACTCTATCTTCTCTTGGCCCAAAAGTGACGTGAGAGGACTTTTTGAACAGAGCCTAAACTTCTCCTTTTCCCCTATCTTCATATGTGGATTGTTCAAATGTCCCATACACCTGCAATTAGACAAAATACAAAAGTGTGTGAAGTATTTTTTGTTCTGGATAACATACATAGATTATTGAATAGTTTGCACTAGAAATCACCTGACAAATATGCATGTATGCAATATTTTTGGTCGTATCCAAGGTAGTCATGTCCTCATCATCCTCCCCTTCTTGAAAATAAAGCCGTCCTCGGCGTTGCTTAATCTGAAATGTGGCTAACAAAAGAGACAAGGTGTACATGTTGTATATGTATATGTCATCCATTTTTACTTCCCGTGGATTTTGCACATATGACACATATATACATGAGTAACTTTCATAGTTAATAAAATATAAAGCCAAAGTATTATCACAAGAAGTAGAAGGCATGAAAGTATTGCAACTCAGTTTGCACATATAAGTGAAGCTCTTATTCATATGAAAAGATTGACAATATTCATCATTAAACCATCCCAACATTGATGAACCATCACCAAGATTAGAGGTCATATCAAAATGATTAAACATTGGCACAATTATTTAAAAATGTATTTGATCCAAATCTGATTTATTTCCTGATTCGCATGGTTCTTTGACATCAATAGATTCAATGGGCGCACTCAAAATTGTTGGTGTTTCAGTTGTTTGATCACATGATGCATTCATGACAGTAACATGATTCTCTAAAATAGGTGGCGTGCTCAAATCAACAGGTAACTCAACACATGATGTATTTAAGTTAATTAGGCATGCATTATTCTCATGTGAAGTTATATTATCAATACCTTTACTATTACCTTATCGCAAAGACGTAGCTGATGTAGGTACGAACGATGACAATGTACCATACTCTTGAGATGATGTCGCCGCGCTCATAATCTGAGGTGGGGCTGCTCTAGTAGGTGCAACGGTGGAGGAACCAATCGGTGGTGGTGAGCATGAACTGGAATAGTTGTTGTTGTAGTCACCCAATGCATCCTCCTGTATCTGTCTCTCAAAGGTACAAGCGCGAACATCCATACCAGTAATGCAATGAGGAATATACTGAAATCTTGCACGAATATCATGGTTTAAACCACCAAAAAATCTATTCATTGTATCATCCTCGGATTCTTCTATGTCACACTGATGCAAATAAAATTTGAACTCTTGGTAGTAATCATGAACAGTGTTACCGCCTTGTTTTAATTGTTCCAATTTGCGAAGCAATTCACGACGATAGTAACGAGGAAAAAATTGTTGTTTCATTACAGCTTTCAAATCTTTCCAAGTTGTGGGTTGGTTATCAATGTTTTTCTTACAATGTACACTCCACCAAACAGAAGCAAAACCAGTAAATGTTCTAGTGGTAGCTTGTACTCTCTCAAGTTCAGAAAAATCACGGTGACTAAAAACTTGTTCTACTTCGAGCTCCCAAGCTAGATAAATAGCAGGATTAAATCTACCCTCAAATGACGGTAAAGAGATAACCTGACCATGTGCTTGTGTGTGTTGTCCCAACTCTCGTGATGGTGAAGATGTGTCCGTCGTCCAAGAACTTCTATCTCCGGAACCTGTCATGATTAGTAGAAACAAGAAAAAATTTCGAGAATAATGTTCCTATGAACTACTAGGATGTGGTTTTAAAGTGCTCACAGTAAAGCAAATATCAATATCTTACAAGTTCTTACCATGCGGCAGGTGGTGACAGGCAACCAGCAGTGTCAAATAACTCCGAAGATTGTGTAAAGCGATTGCCGGGGGAACGTACGTATACACGGTGTAGAAATATGTGGAGCTGGGTTGGCTATATATGGTAGCAAAATATTAGCAATAATCAATTCAGAGATGCAATGTTGAATAAACGCTCAACGACGGTACTTTGCTGGTCCTAGGCTAGACCGGATTAGAGACGCGAGCCTAGAACACTAATGAGGTCACGGCGTAGCACAACTAGCATCAATGAAGGATACTAAGTAGCTCTGGACAACAAGATATAAGTGAAGATCACAACGGCAGTAAAGATAATGATGAAAAACAACTGCCAAGCAGGATATACAACAACTCTCTCTCCAACTTTCCTCTTGAAAACGTTTGAGCCAATTGTCTGATAACTTTTTTCAAAGAATGCTACTAACTCAAGCTTTCCAATGCAAAAAGAATCACTCAATTTCGAATTGATATGAGGAGTCAAAGAATTCTAAAACTGGCCTGAAAAACTGGAAGAAGCTGTGTCCGCGAACTTCAGAGGGCAAAAATACCTATTTAGAAGACGATTTTGAGGTGTCAAATATTGAACTAGCCTTTGCAACTATTTAGATGCGGCTCGTCGCTAGCTTTCATTTGAGTACTCGCGGAGCCAAAACGGACTTCGTATGAGGAAGTTATGCCTGTTTTTACTGAACAGTGCACAAAACAGATTCCAATCCGAATTCAACTACGAGATTGAGTCTAGATAGATCCGAATTTTCTTTTTTTTTCTTCTCTCTTTTTTTTCCTCACACTTTTTTCTTTTTCTTTCTCTCTTTTTTTTCTCTAACTTTTCTTTTTCTTTTTTTCTCTTTTTTTTTCTCTGTCTTTTTTTCTCTCTCTTTCCAAGACAAACTAGATAAGATGCAGATTGGATCAAGCGAAGATGTGAACGACCTCAACTATGGTTGTGACAATGAACTATGGGTAGCACGTGGTGGAAATTGATGAATGGGATGGTGGACAGCGGAAGGAATAATGATGCAGCGGCGGTGTGACTAATGTGAACAGAACTCGAAACTCTAAACGAACTAGACACCAAGACCAGCAACTTGACACGGCGATGCAACCGATAATTCAATAATGAAAACAATGAAAAGAAAATTGCAAAGGCTCAGACTGGCTAGGGTAAAGGATGAATAGATCTAACTTTTTGTGTGGCTTTCTTGGACAATAGGTAATAAAATAAACCTAATCTAGGGATAACTAGAAATTCTCACCGAGCAACCTGAAAACTGATACCACTTGATAGAGGCGAGGGTGTCCAGATCTTTCGATGAGATGATAACTATCGATTTGGTGGAGCCGACTTTGACGATCCGACTACAAACGTGCACGACGTTGCGCCTTAGCAATCGCTAAACCAATCTCCCGAGGTTACTGACGATGCTGGAAGCACAATCAACCTGACCACGAAGGTCTATTCCTGCACGCAATCGAAGAACAAGTAAGAATATGATAATGCAATCTGAATATTGCGAATATAGATGAAGTATTGATAAAGGTGGGGATCCGAAAGCGGTCTTGGTCTGGTCGTTGGACACAAACGAAGTACACGAAGTTGCAATGGCTAACTTTTAACTAAACAAATCCCCAACCAAAAGCTACTAGATGGATCTACTTATATAGGAGCAAGGGGTGGCGGCCAAGGAGATGGGAGGACGTCCCAAGGCAGCCTAAAACCAACCCTAGGTCGTACAAGGCTCATGGGCCCAAGTGGAGGTGATGCAACACCTTTGGACTTGTTGTTTGACTCGGATTCTGCTGCAGCGTCAGATTGTTTCGTCCATATCTCAACGCTCCGGACGAATTTAAAGGTGAATCCAATTGGGTTGGAAAGAGGACGAAATCTACTTTCCAACAAAAAAAGAATCACCCAATTTGGAGTCCGTATGAAAAAGTTGTTAGCGTTTTGAGTCAGGTATGTCTGTACAGTCCGAATCTGAATTCAGAACGTGAGAGACTTGAACTCTATCTTCTCTTGAACTCTATCTTCTCTTGGCCCAAAAGTGACGTGAGAGGACTTTTTGAACAGAGCCTAAACTTCTCCTTTTCCCCTATCTTCATATGTGGATTGTACAAATGTCCCATACACCTGCAATTAGACAAAACACAAAAGTGTGTGAAGTATTTTTTGTTCTGGATAACATAAATAGATTATTGAATAGTTTGCACTAAAAATCACCTGACAAATATGCATGTATGCAATATTTTTGGTTGTATCCAAGGTAGTCATGTCCTCATCATTTTACATCTGGGGTGTTACAGGTCCCACCCAAAAGCCCAACATTCAAATCTTTAACACAGGTCAATCTCACCGAGTTTTTGGATTAGTGTCACATCAGTCATGCTTTCTGGAATACGACACCGCTTGGCATAGAACAAATCAGCTCTTATTACAAATACTCGAGGTACAAAGGTTCTGATATTACAAAGGATCGCATCGGCACAGCGACACTACGCCTACCAGGGTAGCTCTTTGTTGTCAGTAGATCAACTTTTAGCAGTGGAATAACAACGACGGTGATGAACTCCACTCCGCAGGGACTCTGGCTGGAACGCATATCCTAGCTCGAAAACTTGGGGTCCTCGACAAGCAAACAATCATGGCATGACCTACAATCTGGTATGACATGCCAGGTGAGTACTTTGAATGTACTCGGAAGCTCGCATCAACCAAAAGCAATCAAGACAAACAACAACATGGCATTCACAGATTAATCATACATGATGAGCATGATACTACTAGAACAACATCAGCATGGCATGCACATAATTCATGATATCAATAGGATGGTACTAGTACTAGCTTGTAGGGGAGGGTCGATGTTTAAGGTCTCATGGACCAACTTACTCTACTCGGAGCTTATCTTATAACCACGATAAGTATCAATAATACTTACCATTGTGATCATCACATGATCACCTCATCATCATCAAGAATACTATCATGATCATCACAGGATCACATTATCATTATCAAGAATACCATTGTGATCATCTCGTGACCACATAAAGATCAACCAACTTATGTCCTCATCAAACCAAGGTTGTTTCATAGGCAGGTTATTATTACTGTTGACCCATAGTGTGACCTACTATGAACTGTGCCCATATGTAACGCCCCGGACACACCCGCCGGTGGTTGTTACTCCTGGCGGGATCTAGACTGGCCCCACATATCAATACTAGTCTTTTCTGCGCACTTTGTCCTCACTCGTGCGCACCCGGGAGCAACTTCTTGGTCGGTCACCCATCCTAAAATTACTCCAAGCTGAGCACACTTAACTTTGGAGTTCTATCCGAATGGGCTTCCGGAAAAGAAGGAATTCCTTATTGATATGAGTAGTCTATCATCCCTATTAAGCCAGGCTATCACATACACCCCCACTCAGAGGAACCGACGTCCTCGTTGGGCCACATGAACGTTCCCTCTTGGCACATACGTGTCTGATCCAGTCCGGTACATGTGCCATGTTGTGTGTGAAAGCACAAGTGCTCCCTGGGTGATTTTGGTAATTAATGTCAACATATCTCTTGTTGGACGCTTTCATCTAGTATGCTTCAGATAAGTTCAACAATGGAGTGGCATGGACTAGAGGATGTGGAACCCCTTCGAGATGATAAGGACAAATGATTGGCTCAAGCTCAAAGCTCAGGACTCTACATTTTTCATTTTAGTGATCCAAGATCACATTGAGTCCATAGGAAAGCCAATACTATTAAGAGGGGATGAGGTGTTGCTTAATGGCTTGCTTGCTCAAAGTGCTTAGTGATATGCTCCA
This sequence comes from Aegilops tauschii subsp. strangulata, assembly GCF_002575655.3. Taxonomy (NCBI): domain Eukaryota; kingdom Viridiplantae; phylum Streptophyta; class Magnoliopsida; order Poales; family Poaceae; genus Aegilops; species Aegilops tauschii. Next base: position 218,403,290 of record NC_053038.3, read on the forward strand.
AAGCCCTCAACCATTTTCTCACATCCACATATGTCCCAAACCAAAAGTCAAACTCGGCCCCACCGACACTTTCTATCCGGCGCCACCGAGTTCTCTTGACATAGCCACTGCCAGAAACCCTAATCAATTTGGTCTCACCGATAGGGATCTCGGTCTCACCGAGATGGGATTGCAACCTCTCTATTTCCCTTAGTAACGTTTCCGTCCAACCGAGATGAGCGCTCGGTCCCACCGAGTTTGCCTGACCAACTCTTTGTTTGTCTATTACCAAAATCGGTCCCACCGATTTTGTGTAATCGGTCTCACCGAGATTACGTTATGCCCTAACCCTAACGACATGTCGGTCCCACCGAAAATCCTAATGTTCACATTTTGAACTAAATCGGTCCGACCGAGTTTTATAGTTCGGTCCCACCGATTTTTTTGATTTGTGTGTAACGGTTAGATTTTGTGTGGAGGCTATATATACCCCTCCACCCACTCTTCATTCGTGGAGAGAGCCATCAGAACATGCCTACACTTCCAACATACATTTTCTGAGAGAGAACCACCTACACTTGTGTTGAGGTCAAGATATTCCATTCCAACCACATAAATCTTGATCTCTAGCCTTCCCCAAGTTGCTTTCCACTCAAATCATCTTTCTAGCAAATCCAATCCTATGAGAGAGAGTTGAGTGTTGGGGAGACTATCATTTGAAGCACAAGAGCAAGGAGTTCATCATCAACACACCATCTATTACCTTTTGGAGAGTGGTGTTCCTAGATTGGTTAGGTGTCACTTGGGAGCCTCCGTCAAGATTGTGGAGTTGAACCAAGGAGTTTGTACGGGCAAGGAGATTGCCTACTTCGTGAAGATCTACCCTAGTGAGGCAAGTCCTTCATGGGCGATGGCCATGGTGGGATAGACAAGGTTGCTTCTTCGTGGGCCCTTCGTGGGTGGAGCCCTCCGTGGACTCGCGCAACAGTTACCCTTCGTGGGTTGAAGTCTCCATCAACGTGGATGTACGATAGCACCACCTATCGGAATCACGGATAAAAAATCTCCGTGTCTCCAATTGCGTTTGCACACTCCAATCCCATCCCTTTACATTCTTGCAACTTGCTTGATTTACTTTCCGCTGCTCATATACTCTTATCATGCTTGCTTGATATGTATTGTGAATGTGTGAACTTGTGCTAAAACTCCACTTCAACTTAAAGAAATTAAAAACTTCAACTTTTCTTACTAAGAGTCTATTCACCCCCCTCTAGACACCTCTTCTCGATCCTTTCAATTTGTATCAGAGCTTTTGTCTCCATTGCTTTGGTTTAATCACCATTGGAGGGAGATGGATGAGTCTACGTTGGGGCATCTTAGACGTAGAGTGCCTATTCTTGATGGAGAGTTCTTTCATGAGTGGAAAAATGAGATGCTTGAGATTTTCAATGAATATCATTTGAACAAGTACATTACTAGCCCTTGTGCACCTCATGTTGATCCTTTGCATCCTACCCTTGATGAGTCTATTGACATGATCCGCAACCTTAGAACTGTTAATCTTATCACTAGAGGCTTTCCTAGAAACTTGATTGGATGTTTGCCTACTCTTGATTGTGCCTACACTATATGGAGATTTCTTGAGGAAAGATTTCCAAACTATTCCTTGCAAAACTTAGATGAAATTCTCCATAAGTCTATTGCCTTGAGTAAGATGAACTCCAATGATCCTAAGTTTGGTGATTGTCTATTTGAGCTTACCAATCTCGTGCGTGCCAAAGGAGATGTCGGAATCATTAGCAATATCATCTCCGAAGCTATTAGAATTCATAAAGATGGCCATTGTGATGATCATTTATCTAATGAATTACCCTCTCTAGGAATTGATCAAATACAAGACTATGTTGAACATGGATACTATGATGAGGATGATGATAGTGACTATGATCTTGATGATGCGATGAGACACTTTGGTCTTATGGCTAATCTTCGCAGCTACATGGCTGGAGGAAAGGAATGGGTCCTTGATAGTGGATGTACTGATCATATGAATGGAGACAAAGATATGTTTCGTGAGCTTGCTTAAAACGACGGCCCTCGAAAGTATGTCACTTTTGGTGATAACTCAAAGGGTAAGGTGGTTGGCCTCGGTAAGGTGGCCATCTCACATGATAGCTCCATACAAAATGTCATGCTCGTTGAATCTCTTGGGTACAATTTACTTTCAGTATCTAGACTTGCTAATTTCGGTTTCAATGTCCTATTTACTGAAGTAGATTGCTAAGTGTTTCAAAGAGACAATCATAAAATGGTCTTTACCGGTATACGTAGAGGTGATCTTTACATTGTTGATTTCACTAAAAAGGCTCAACTTAGAACTTGCTTAATTGCTAAATCTTCTAAAGGCTGGTTGTGGCATAGAAGGCTAGGTCATGTGGGCATGCGAAATCTTGATAAGCTTATTAAAGGTGATCATATCCTTGGAGTAAAAGATGTTATATTTGACAAGGATAGACTTTGTAGTGCTTGTCAAGCAGGAAAACAAGTTGGAGGACGTCACCCCGTGAAGAACATCATGACCACGAGAAGACCGCTCGAGCTACTCCACATGGATCTCTTTGGTTCCAATGCCTACAAGAGTCTCGGTGGTAACTCATTTGGTCTAGTCATAGTCGATGATTTTTCAAGATTTACGTGGGTGTTCTTTCTTGATGATAAATCGCAGGTCCAAAAGATCTTCAAAAACTTCGCTAGGAAGGCCCAAAATCAATTTGAAGTGAAGATCAAGAAGGTTCGGAGCGACAATGGAACGGAGTTCAAGAACGCAAATGTGGATACCTTTCTTGATGAAGAAGGGATCTCACACGAGTTCTCGGCTACGTACACGCCTCAACAAAATGGACTTGTTGAGAGGAAGAACCGGACTCATATTGAGATGGTAAGAACGATGCTTGATGATTACAAGACTCCAAAACACTTTTGGGTGGAAGCGGTTGAGACAGCTTGTCATGCAACAAATCGCTTGTATCTTCACAAGCTACTCGGCAAGACAGCGTACGAACTCCTCACCAGTAACAAACCCCAAGTTGGATACTTTCGAGTATTCGGCTCAAAGTGCTACATTCTTGATAAGCATCGTCGTTCTAAATTTGTTCCTAAATATCATGAAGGTTTCCTACTTGGTTATGGCTCAAACTCTCACACTTACCGTGTCTACAACAATTTCACCCTAAAGGTTGAAGAGACGGTAGATGTGAAGTTTGATGAATCTAACGGCTCGCAAGTAGAGCAATTGCCAATTGATGTAGGAGACAAAGACCCTTCGGAAGCAATCCAAGACTTGTCTATTGGTATGATCCGTCCAACGGAGGTGAAGGAGAGTACCTCGTTCGTCCAAGTGGAAGCTTCCACCTCACAACAAGGTGAACCAAGAGGCGACATGGAAGCATCCACGAATGGGACACATCAAGATGAAGAAAACAAGGAAGTACACCAAGATGAACCTCATCAACCTCCTTCTCCACCACAACAAGAAAACGACAACGTCAACAATGAAGAAGGCCAAGAAGAAGGACAAGATGAAAAAGATGTTCCACCCCGACCCAAGAAAAAGCTCCCACGAGTTCGAGCAAGAGTCGCCAAAGACCATCCCGTCGAGCAAATCTACAATGATATCCAAACCTGGAGAATCACTCGCTCTAAAACTCGTTTGGCTAATTTTTGTGAACATTATTCATTCATCTCTAGCATTGAACCTATCAAGATTGAAGAAGCATTGGAAGATCCAGATTGGATAAATGCCATGCATGAAGAGCTACACAACTTTGAGAGAAACCAAGTGTGGACATTGGTCGAGAAGCCCAACAACAACCACAACATCATTGGTACCAAATGGGTGTTTCGCAACAAGCAAGATGAAGATGGACAAGTAGTTCGCAACAAAGCACGTCTCGTCGCCCAAGGCTACACTCAAGTCGAAGGTATGGACTATGGTGAGACATATGCCCCCGTTGCTAGACTTGAGTCCATTCGCATCTTACTTTCTTATGCTAATAACCATGATATCACCTTGTACCAAATGGGCATTAAAAGTGCTTTTCTAAATGGTGAGATTGAGGAGGAAGTTTATGTTAAGCAACCTCCCGGCTTTGTCAATCCTAAGAAACCTAATCATGTTTACAAACTTCACAAAGCTCTTTATGGTCTCAAACAAGCTCCTAGAGCGTGGTATAAATGCTTGACCAAGTTCCTTATTGAAAAAGGCTTTGAAATTGGAAAAATAGATTCTACTCTTTTTACTAAAAGGGTTAATGGAGAACTATTTGTGTGCCAAATTTATCTTGATGATATTATATTTGGTTCGACTAACCCTCATTTTAGTGAGAAGTTTGGAAAGCTAATGTCGGAGAAGTTTGAGATGTCTATGATGAGTGAACTCAAATTCTTTCTTGGTTTGCAAATCAAGCAAACTAAGGAAGGTACCTTTGTTTCTCAAACAAAGTACACCAAGGACTTATTCAAGAAGTTCAATATGCAAGAATGCAAAGGTGTGAATACACCCATGCCTACTAGTGGACATCTTGATTTGACCAAAGATGGTGAACCGGTTGATCAAAAAGTTTACCGCTCTATGATTGGTTAATTGTTATATCTATGTGCCTCTCGTCCCGACATTATGCTAAGTGTGTGCATGTGTGCACGATATCAAGCAGCCCTGATACGTCTCCGTCATATCTATAATTTTTGATTGTTCCATGCAAATATTCTACAACTTTCATATACTTTTGGCAAATTTTTATATTATTTTTGGGACTAACATATTGATCCAGTGCCCAGTGCCAGTTCCTGTTTGTTGCATGTTTTATGTTTCGCAGAAAACCCATATCAAACGGAGTCCAAACGGGATAAAAATGGACGGAGAATATTTTTGGAATATTTGTGATATTTGGGAAGAAGAATCAATGCGAGACGGTGTCCGAGGGGGCCACGAGGCAGGGGGCGCGCCCCTGACCCTCGTGGGCACCCCGTAAGGCGGTTGCTGCTCTGCTTTGGCCACAAGAAAGCTATTTTTTGGAGAAAATCTAGGCGAAGGTTTCAATCCAATCGGAGTTACGGATCTCCGGATATATAAGAAACGGTGAAAGGGCAGAATTGGGAGCGCAGAAACAGAGAGAGACAGAGAGACAGATCCAATCTCGGAGGGGCTCTCGCCCCTCCCATGCCATGGAGGCCATGGACCAGAGGGGAAACCCTTCTCCCATCTAGGGAGAAGGTCAAGGAAGAAGAAGAAGAAGAAGGGGGGCTCTCTCCCCCTCTCTCCCGGTGGCGCCGGAACGCCGCCGGGGCCATCATCATCACTGCAATCTACACCAACACCTCCGCCATATTCACCAACATCTCCATAGCCTTCCCCCTCTATCTACAGCGGTCCACTCTCCCGCAACCCGTTGTACCCTCTACTTGAACATGGTGCTTTATGCTTCATATTATTATCCAATGATGTGTTGCCATCCTGTGATGTCTGAGTAGATTTTCGTTGTCCTATTGGTAATTGGTGAATTGCTATGATTAGTTTAATTTGCTTGTGGTTATGTTGCTGTCCTTTGGTGCCCATCATATGAGCGCGCGCGTGGATCACATCATAGGCTTAGTTGTATGTTGATAGGACTATCTATTGGAGGGCAAGAGTGACAGAAGCTTCAACCTAGCATAGAAATTGATGCATACGGGATTGAAGGGGGACCAATATACACTACAAATAAATACACTTCCGTGATGATACGTGTTTGTCACAGTAGGTCGTGTTTTCTGTCATGCATGTACATCCATGACAAATTTATGACAGAATCAAGATAGTCATACCTGTGCGGTCGTAGAAGTGTTCCATGACATTGCCAAAATTATCATCACGGAAGTGTCCACTTCCATGACGATAAATCACGCGTCACAGAAGTGCTTTCGTCAAGGGTGACCGACACGTGGCATCCACCGTAACGGAACGCCGTTAAGCTATCGGGTCGGGTTTTGGATCCGATAACCCGTTAACAGCCGCGACCAATGGGGATTTTCCACGTGTAAAATCATCATTGGCTGGAGGAAACACGTGTCGGCTCATCGTTGGGATAGATGTCATCCACTCATTGGACAGAATGCGCCTATGATACGTCGACACGTGGCACGGCCCAACAGAGGCCCATTCCTGTGAAAAGGCCGGCCCGTTTGACTTGGTCAAAAGGTGGCGGGCCGGCCCATGTAAAGCCTGTTAACGGCCTGTTCGCATATAGCCCATTTATAGCCCGCTAACCCAAGGCCCGTTACGCCCTATCCGAATTAGGCCCAGTAGCGTCATCTGGGCCACCCAATATGATTCCAGCCCGTTTTCACTTCTGGCCCATGACGTCTTTCGGCCCATATGAGGCCCTATGTAACTCTTGGCCTATTAACGACCCGTAATGAACAGTGTATCACTTTACACCCATTAACGGCCCGTGGTGAAACTGGCCTATAATGAAAAGTGTATCACTTTATACCCATTAACGGCCCGTTATTCCGTTGGGCCGTTTCCAGCCCATGTTATCTTTCGGCCTTCTCAGAGCCCATTTATTCTTGGGCTCATTTCTAGCATTCGTTTACTTACGGCCCGTTACTGTCATTTTCTGCTTGTGGGCCAAATTCAGCCCGTGGTTACAGTCAGCCCGTTTGTGGTCCGTTAATACGCTGGGCCATTTTCATAGCGTCATCAAATATGGCCTATTAATGATGGCCCGTTATGGTCGGCCCATGAACGGACGATTCCAACTCTAGCCCGTTTACGGCCATAATGCGGCCTATTATTGGCCCATGTTTGGCCAATCGATCATACTGCCCGTATAAGGCCCATTGATGATACAGCCCGTAGAAGGCCCATTGTTTCTACGGCCCGTGGAAGGCCCACTGTTTCTACGGCCCGTAGAAGGCCCACTGTTTCTACGGCCCGTAGAAGGCCCAGTGTCACTACAGTAAATATTAGCCCATGGTTATTGTGGCCTAGTTTTAAAAAATAGGTTATTGCAGCCACTAGCAAACCGCGGAAAAAGAACTGCAATGACTACAAGCAAACAAATAAACAAGACAACAAGGAAATAAATAAGCAAGCAACTTACGCTAGGCTATCACGGCTATCACACATATTACATCCACTGGGCATCAAAGTTCGCCACCAGTGCAAATAAACGCGCCGACAAAAGAATATACAAAACTGAGAGCACTTCAGAAGGCACTAGGCCTGGCCACGTCGGGCCACCCAAATAGCTGAAGAAGCTGAGTAGACCTCAGTTGTGTCAACGATAGATGCATCAACACTAGATTTAAGGCATGATGGTGCGCACGGCAGTCCTCTGACATCTTCATTGCATCTTTGACTTCAAGTCGGAGCTGAGCTGAAGCAAGCCTTTCCGCTTTAAGTTGAGACTGAAGAAGTCGAACTGATTGAGGCAGCGACTGCACAGAGGTTGTCTCACACCTGCTGGTGAGTAGCTTCAACTCACTGTCTTCATCAAGACAGGACCTTGGGGTCATCTCGCTGTCCTCAAGATGGTTTGGCTCACTATCTTCCCTAAAGTTCTGCCTGGCGTAAGAGATACGAGTCTGAAAGAGAAACAAGGAGACACGTAACAGGTTTCACAATTATATAAGCAAATAAATGGATCTGTTCTGCATAAGGAACATGTTTTTACAACTACAATTTGAAACTGGTAGTTGTTGCAAACATCCAATCAGATGTAAACAGCAAAGCAAACAACAATGGAGGAAATGATGCCTATCCAAATCTATTCTAGAAAAAAGTTTGAAGGCTTGAGAAGGATGAACTTACATTACATGTTAACACGTGCTGGACAAAGCCCTTCTCCATGTTGATGGAAGGATAATTCAATAAATTCCCCAAAGAAAATTCTTTATAAGCGTTGCCATTATTCTACATTTTGCAAAGAGTAAATATAGATCAAATAATATTGAAAGAAACAGAGGATAATGAAGCTCAGGTGCAGACTGATGATACATAATCAAATAGCAATTAATTAAGTACAGCGTCACAAGGCAAAAGGGAGAGAGGTACTGACAAGAGCAATGCAGAGCCCATTATTGTTTTGAGATCGTATGATCCTTTGAGCAAGGAGATTCATCTGAAATTAGTTTTCATACAAGAGAGAAGGTAAGGCACAAGCAGAAATTTAGGAGTTCAAATTTTGAATTGATATCATAGACAGTACCTGACGCTGGGCTCCCAGCAGTTCTAATAGGGGTTTGGCCACTGGAGTAGGGGTAAAGTGTGGTACAGTTGGGCCTATGTTTTCTGTGGCTGCTGATCTATCTGATTTAACAGGTATCACTACCTTTTCCAAATACCTAGTTTGTACTCCTTGAGGATCTGCACTCACCCTCTTCCTTTTGGACATCTATTACGAAAGAACAACATTTGACTGGAAAACACATAGTGTGACGACACATGGAATAGGTACAGAAAATGGATAGGTATGGCATATACTCATATATGATGCTTAAACTAAGCAGATGGTGTAACAAAGTAGAAGTAATGCAAGAGGTCAGATGCAAAATATGTGCGACCAATACAACTTTGCAAAGTTAGAGCAAGCACCTTGATGGGTGAATAAGATAGGCCATCCTCCACCATGCCAAGTTTGTTAGCCAGTGGATCGTTCCGCAATATTCCTCTCGTGCGCCCATTCTCATATTCATTTTGATAATGTTCAATATCTGACATGCATGAAAACATAAAAACAAGTGAGATTTTCTTTGTAATGCAGAAGTGATTCTAATCCAATACTGCCTCCCTGTAAACCCCTTTGTGCTATCTCTGCAATTCTTTTAAAAGATGCCGTGCATGCTGTAATTTGTTGTGTGCATTAATATAATGTGGCCTACTACTCAAAATATGAGAGCTCCAGAAGTGATGACACTTCGCAGATGATGGCTTCAACATATAGTAAAGAAGAACAAGTCGACCTGACCTAACAGATTCAAAATATACTAAGGGAGAACAACTCGACCTGACCAGTCGACCGCAAGAGAAGAGTATCATCTTAAAGAAGAGCAGAAGAGCAAGCAGTGAAGATATTACAAGTCTTTCAATACAATGTCGGTTGGCCACCCATGATGAACCAGAGCGCACAGAGAAATACTATTCTTTCCGGTCTCTCCATATGTGGCTCACATGCATTTCGAAACTAAAGTAGGAACATTTAGCTAACCAATTAAACATCTCTCAGTTTTACTAATATCAGCAATAATATCAGATATGAATTTGTACAACTAAGGTTGTTTAACTCGATGGGTGGAGCAGTGCTATTACGACACGAACCACGTAGGCTGATTGTGGTCATCATAAAATGGGGGAAACATAAGCATGATGAGTACAATGTTGACCGTGGCAGTGGGATGGCAGATCTGAAGCTGCAAACCGCGCAAAGGGTAGTTAGCAACTGATGTTTGCTTTGAAATAACAACTAAGATTTGGTATGGACAAGAAAGTACGGTCAACAAGTGACAAAGAAATGCAATTATGCTGTCTCTCTATATGTCGCGACATGCATTTGGAAACTCAAGTGGGACCTTTAGCTAACCAATTAAATGTGTCGGTTAACTAATATCAGTATCATATCACAATCATATTTGAACAACTAAGCTTTCGAATTCTGAGTGTTGTGTTGTTTAGCTTGAAGGGTGGAGTAATGCCAGTACGACAGAAAGCACCTACGCAGATCATAGTAGAGTAGATAAAAGGGGAAAACCCTAAGCATCAAGAGAAAAATCAGGAAAGTGGAACTAGCTGGACTAGTGGGTGGCGCACATGCTTTTCGAAACGAATATAGGAACATTAGGTGACCAATTAAACGTTCTTTGTTTTAGTGATATGAGCATCATATCAGATTCGTATTTCAACACGTAAGCTTTGGGTTGAGGTCTTGAGGAGCAGTGCTAGCACGACACGAAGCACCTACGATGATGGTAGTGAATATAAAGGGGGGAAACCGTAAGCTTTACGAGTATAGTGCCCGTGCCATGGCGGATCTGAAGGTGCAAACCGGACAAAGCTACTTCGCAACCAATGTTTGCTTTCAACTAGCCACTACGATTTGGTACGGACAAGAAAAGTACAGTAAACAAATTACGATCTATTTTACGGGTGAGATCAATAACTTAAGCACATATGGAAGAGTACCACCTCTCTTACGACGCCGTGTAGGCCTATGCTGATACGTTGAGGGTGCTGCGGGTGCAATGGCTGTCGGCGGCGGGGAAGAAGACTTTAGACGACAGACGGCCGGGTCGGGGGATATATCTTGTTGTCGTGGACGAGGCGGTCGTAGGAGCGGCAACGACAAGGTGGACGACGGCGCCGATGAAGCGAGAGGAGGCAATGAAAGGATCCTGGTCCAGCGCCGTGGATGAGAGACGTCCATGTCTTGCAGTGGACGATGGGGTAGGGGTAGCGGCTCCGGCAAGGTGGAGATGGGGTGGCGGACGGAGGAGGCTGGCCGTAGTGCAGAGGTTGTCGTGCCGCCGACGGTGTATGAATGGGGAAATGGAGGGGAGGGGGGATCTCAAACTTTGGGACGCGCTTCTCTGAAATGGGGGAAAGTTACGAACTTATCCCCCGTTTAAAATTTCGGACATCGCGTCGGTTGGGGATAGGATGGTAATCTCGCATCTCCCAAATATTTGCCGCTAACTATTTCGGGCGAGGAGAGGGTGTTTTGCCGCCCACGGTTGGCGCCCATGGTGTATGAACGGGCCTGACAGGTAGGGCGGTTGTGTCACGTCTGATGGAAGTTACACATCTGCCCCTATTTAAAATATTAGCCTACATCAATTTCGGACGAGGAGAGTTTGTTTTGCCACCCACCATGTATGAATGGGGAAATGGAGGAAGAGACACATGTCTTTCGGACGAGCTTGAATCAAATGTGTTTTGCCGCCCATGTTTGGCGCCCACCGTGTCTGAATGGGCTCTGAGGCCGTCGTGTCACGTCTGATTGAAGTTACTAGTCTACCCCTATCGACAGCAGTGTAAATCCGGTCGATAAGGATGTCAAGTGTTAGGGGTAGACAATAATTTCCATCTCGCAAACACTTGCTTCAGGCAGCCCACAAATTATAGTGGGTGTTTAGCCGCTTCATTCAAAACTTGGGAGAATTAGCATTCACGTTTGCCCTGGGACCTGGCAAACTAAATTCAAATCCAATTTGTATTCGATTACGAATATCCACAGATAATTATACGTTTTGTTATTTATTTCTTCAAAACCACAACAAAGATTTATTCCACCTTTATATATGATTATGATTTAGAAATGCCGTGATCTTCGAATTCAGTAGGTTGGATACACTCTGAGTCAAACACTTATTTCATCCAATACAATATGCTCACACAAAAAACATTTCACCTTATGTCAATCATACAAGTACCGAGGATTACCTCGCCTAAAAAATTCGGATCATTACAACACATGGACAACATAGGGGGTCTTGCAACATAATCCATTCAGAGACATGACACAACATGCAAGTACAATAATCTAATGACAATTTCAACTGGTATCTAAAGAAGAACCGGGATTACCTTGGGCTTCAGATAGCAGAAACAACAGGACCTCCTCCGTCTTCAAATGCAACATTCTTACTTCCTCCAATTCTTGGGTTGCTTGCATAATGTGTGCCGCTAATTCCGTAATTTCCAGCCTCAAGATAAAGATTACCTCATTCATGGCAGCCACACCATCTCTTTCTGCCTCTAGTAGAGCCTCAAGCACTATAATATCTGTGCTCAGACTGCTCTCCGGCGGTGTTGCCTCTGAACTGCTACCATCTGGTAACATGGATGGCGCACTGCTTCCACAAATAGATTCCGGGGTTGTACATTGTGTCCTAGTGTGAACGGCATCCTGAAAGGTTTCTGCTAGACATCAGTAAGAGATAGTTATCATATGATCCAGGCAGTAAGCTTACATGGTAAACGACGGACGAATTATTGCCGAGCATGGCAAACTATATTTAAATGGTTCGAAGCAGCATCAGCCGAAAAGAAATTAAAATGGTAAGATGAAACTAGGGATGTAAGTGGCAAATAAACGACATCCGCCAGTCCCATCTAGTTAGTTTTTGCTACCTCCCTAGTTCATTTTCCTCAAAAAACAAAAACTCTTTTGAACTATCATACCACTAGTGGACTTTAATCGGGATTAAACGGGACCCAGTTGACATCCCTAGTTGAAAGGGAGTGTACAACCGCTACATTTAAGTTGCCAAGGCATCTAAGCAGTTGAAATAATCTGAGAAAGCACTTAACAGTGTGGCCTCATATAAACTACGAAGACAGTCTTGTGATGAAGTTGAGAGGAAAAGTTAAGGACTCAAATGAAATATGCATGCATTTCTTTACGATAGTACAGCAGGCACTGCTGACATATTGGCCAACTCAGGTATAGCGTAACAACAAATAAGCATTCGAATCAAGCAATACTTCAAAGCAGACAACTGAACTATTTGTAATTCGGTAGGATTACACGTTGAGGGCACAAGCCAAGAAAGCAGCCCACTCGCATTACATTTCACATGTACTAAAACACACTGGCTTACCATATGTTGCTGTGAAGCCTGGCTGCTGTTGCAATGTTCTTTGAAGATATCGTCAGCATCCCGTGGTTGCAAATCTAGTTGTTGTAGTTTATTCTGCACCATCTATTTAGGTAAAATTAATTTTAATCGCATGCACTGGTCCGAATTGATCATCAATGGTTCATCTAAACTAATGAAAGAAGGGTGTGTGCATACACGATAATATATCTTCTTCCCTCTATTTTTATGCATGTTCGAGGTGCCAGCCCCAAAAGAACAAATATTTTGCTTGATGGGGTTGGCAGCTCCATAATTAATAGAAGCATCAAATTAGTCATGCAACTTGGGAAGATCAAGAACACACAAACAAGTAATGAACAGAGGCTCGGAGCAGTGATGTAATAGCTAGCATCAGAAAATGTAGGGTAAAACGAACAAAAAGCAGCGGAACCACATGCTAGTTTGCTGATGTGTAATTAAGCATAGAGAACATTAAGCAGTCTGATGGAACCAATAGGTGGCATCAGAACAAAACTAAAGCATATTAACTATATGTGCACTGGTATGTAATTTAGCACATGTAACATGTTCACTGCCAGAAGTATGGCCCTACAGGTGCAACCAGAATAACGCGTCTCATGAAAAACTGAATGATGCCCTGAAGAAATTCAAAGGTGCGGTGCTTATGCTAGGAAAGTGAACGTAGGCGCCGGCCGTTGGATAATAGTACCTGATTCTCGGCGGCGTATGTGTATCATTGTCATACTTGATAGCTAAGGATCGTCGATGGTGCTCGTGTCGCGGTTGAGTTTAGGCCGGCTGTCGCCGTCGCTGAAGCGGCTCCGGTGCTACGGTTGCGGTGCCTGTCGACATACAAGAAAGCTCATCTGTGGTAAGTGAACAGTTGCACGATAAAGAGAAAAACTGAAGGAGTACAAATCAAAATAACCTGATGAGGCTGCGGCATCGGTAAAGCAGGGCCGGTGGAGTTGAATATGGCGTCCGTGGAGCTGGTCCGGTGCAGTGGACGAAGGCTTCGGCGGGCGCGTTGTACAGTGCTTTCGGTGAGGCGGATCTATTGTGGCAGACGAGGGCTTGTATGAAGGGCCAGCGAAGGGGCGGACGAGGGAGTCAGTGAAGGGCCTACGCTGTGGTGGACGAGGGCGCCGGTTAAGCAGATCCGGTGCGGTGGACCATGATGGCGGTCAAGGAGATCTGGAGCGGTGGACAAGCCAGTCGCTGAAGCGGCTCCGGTGAAGTGGTGAGTTGGCAGTTGGGGGTTCCAAGGTGCGGAAGGTAGATCCGGCGGGGTGTGAGGTCCACCGCTGCGGTGGAGGACTAGATTCGGCGGCTTGCCGTGGTTGGGGGGGTCGGGGAGGGGAAGGGGAGGGGCTCTGGGGAAGAATGTTGTGGGCAAAGAGGGGAAAACAATGGAGTTACCAAAGCAGCCCTTTTCCGTTCATGTGGCAGGGGTAAAATAGGAATATCGCAGGGCTAAACTTTCAGGCGCGTGATATTTCGATGTGAGCGGGAAGTTTGAAAGCTTTTGGCGCCTAAAATTATAAGTATTCTGCTGTCGTACGACCGACTATGATATCATGGCCGACAATTTGTTTGTTTTGCATGCAAAAAAAATGTGCGAGTTTTGATAATCAATGTCTCCAACTCGAAACTTAGATTGTCCATTCAATTCAAATATGGATCATTGAGCTACTACAAGCAAATACCATCATACGGTCCAATTCAAATGAAATTCCAAATGTGTTTATCCTAAACATGATGACAAAAGCAAAAATGTGTATGTGTATGAATAAAGTGGATGATTATAAAGTTTGAACATGCCCGTATGTGTATATCTCTAGGTTTGATATATGAATTTGAAATCACGAAATCCCGGCTTAAAAAATGTACATCCGTTTAAATGAATTACAAAAGCTAATGATGGAGTCGAATTCCAAAATTCCAATCTTAGGTTTGTAATTCTGGTACATCAATATATCACGCATGTTCAAAAGTATCGTTATCTCATAGTACAAACTATGAAACAAATTGATCAACCATGAGTGCACAATATCTCAATTACGCTAAATTCCCTCAAATATAGACACCTCACTCTTTATCTGAAGTCAACCCCCCCACCACCACACACACACATAGAGAAGTCGTTCTCTCCCCCAAACACCAACACACGAGCACATTAACACCCCTCTCTCTTGTAAAGTCCGGACCCCAACATAGGTCTCTATCACTTTGTCTCTCGGGCATGCACACATCTCTTCCCTCACTCTCTAGGTCTCCCGCTATCTCTCTTACCCAAGCACACGCACTATGTAGAGTGTATATTTCCCATACACACAAAACGTCGCCCCCAAACGTCTATCTCCCTAGTCATGTGGTTCTTGCGCACTCACCTCACACACCACCCCACTGCAAACAAGCACACTTTGTCTCCTTGTGCACCACTCTCCTCTTTCTATCTCTCCCACATGCGGACCTACCCCAGCTCCTTCCCTGTATACATATATGTCGTGACTCTTTGCATAGCTCCCTAATGTATAATCGTTCTCGATTTCGCACATTGTTCTCTACACCATCTATTCTAGATCTCTCATGAAGTCCCTATCACACACACGATGACTCGCTTCCCTTGCGTCTCCGTTCATAGGCCAATTTCGGACAACACCAACATTGTCTCCCTATCTATACGCCATTTATGGACACAAACGACCCCTCTCACCCCCTCTCTTCCTCTCTCTCTCTCTCTCTCTCTCTCTCTCTCTCTCTCTCTCTCTCTCTCTCTCTCTCTCTCTCTCCGTCGCTAGCTCTCTCTTTCTCGCGGTCTCACACCCCTCTCCCACACACACACTCGATGTCTCTTCCAAATAGTCTGCCCCCCGCCCGCACCCGTGCTATCTCGCTACTACACATGTCACACCATTCCCCCTTCCCTTATACTAGGTTTACATGATCAGTGGTCTCTCTACTCCACATACACTCTCTCCCTCTCACACACAAACGCGTGCACAAACACACACAGACACGCACAAACACCCATTTATCTGGATCGTCATCTCTCCTCATGTCCGCATGTGTATCTCACACACTCACTCTCTAATTATGTATATGTGTCTCCACGTTACACAACACAAAGCCCCATGTACATGTCTCTCTCTATCCTCCACACACATAGACACAAAGAATCTGTTATCATTGCCTCAGCCTCTAACATGTCACACACGCACTCTCTCCCTCTCCCTCTCTCTCTCTCTCTCTCTCTCTCTCTCTCTCTCTCTCTCTCTCTCTCTCTCTCTCTCGCAAACACGCTCAACAAGGGTTTCCCCGTGAATAACTTACCGTCTATTCATCAACAGTCGTGGCAGGACGGCGAACATGAGACGTGAAAAAGAATAAATCTACACGTGCTTAGACCACCTAGTATGACTACTAGGACTAGAGCAAGCCAGCTGCCGTCACCCCCTCCTTGTCGGCGACGGGAAAATCTTTCTTTTACACAGTCGAGAAGTCATTGTGCTAAGGCCCCACATGCCGAGGCGTTGAATAGAATGTAGATGCTAGTTTACGGAAGCAAGTATCGATAATACGTTTGTATCTCCATACTTATATTTCTTCTCTTATAAAAAACCGAGTTGGTGATGATGGTACGTGTGCCATCTTGCAATATAGACCGTCCGATCTATATCTGACGGATGGAAATTAAACTAAAAGATACCCACACCCCTCTCCACATTTGCAGACAAGGCCTTCCCTCGTTCATCCTTATCTCCAACAAACCTCACTATTGGGAAATTAAGAAAGGAAGCCTCTGGAACAAACTGGCCTGGTGGCCACTACTGGCGTCGTCAATCCCCATGCCTCCGCTCAGTCCGACCACCAACCACCACCACACCCCACTCCTCTTCACCTTATCTCATATTTCTCGAGATATCATTAGTTTTTACACATGGGATTACTCCCGCAAGGGTCAATCACAACAAGTGTTTTATAAAAAAATGCATCTTGATGTTCCGTGCAATGCACGGATCTTGCTAGTACTCCTACACAAGACTAAGTTGGTGATGCTGGTGTGTCTGCCATCCGTCGTTTCTGACCATTAGATCTACATCTAACGATTGTGAGGTAAGTTGTTGCCTTTTCTCACCAACATCCCACTTGTCTACCAATTTGCAGAAATACCCATAATTAGTATCTTAAAACCAACCACATCCCTCCCTGACCTCACCAAAACAGCCCAAGGAATATATTCTAATTGAAACATAATATATCTCTAGTGACATATGTATATCAAAATTAGAGTGTTTTGTACCAAGTTTGCGAATAAGTATTATTCTAATTATGATTCGTTGCAACGGACATGAACATTGCTAGTATTTCCAACCATGCATTTTTTTCCTAGTATTCCATAGTTTCGAGTTTTCCATCAAGATATTAGTCACTCATGGTTGATATTTACTTTCAATCATGTACACATATGCACTATGTAACTAGCCTTGCTTATTGGCTTCCAAAGCTTAACTTTCACTCCTACTTACAATATGTAGAGTATTTAACAAAAAACTACCACTTTCAACCAGCCCTAGGAAGAATCTATTGTACAAAAAATAGCAAAAACATACCCAAAATTTCTTAATCCACGCCAAAAACTACCTAGTACTCCTACCGATTAGGTTCGTTTAAACCCATTTATGACAGGGTTGGCCCACACGTCCGTGCTGAGAGGCAGCTTAAACCAACACATTTTGTTTGACCGTTGACACGAGGGACCCACATCTGACCTTCTATCCTGTTATTCCCCCTCAAATCATTATTTTTCCTGAACATTACTTCAAACAGTACTGATGCGTGTTCGTCGGTGGCGCCGGTGATGAGCGAGTTGGCCGCCGCTCCGCCGGACGGGCCGGACGCCGCGCTGGTCTCCGCACGGGTTGGCAGGCTGGCCCGAGCGTGACTCACGAGCGAGCAAGCCGCCGCGCTGGCCTTCGCTCGAGCCAGATGGCTGGCCTTAGCGCGGCGCGCGCGAGCAAGCCGTCGCGCTGCCGTGCCAATCTAGCTAGCAAACCTTGCAGACAAGCAGCTGGACGGAGCTATCTTGGCTAGCTAGCGGCCGCGAGCACCGGACGGAGCTGGCATCCGGGCTGCCGCAACATGGGCTCTGCACCGCCGGCGGTTTTGACCTCGCTTTGTGCCGGCGGCGGTAGCTGCAACCCATGGCCGAGGATGACTAGGTGGACGGGCTGGTGGTAGGAGGCCACTCGAGGATTTTTGTTGGTAAGAGCATGTACAATGGTTGATAAGGTAGTCTTATCTTAAGTCTGCCACGTATGCAAGTGGTAGTAGTTTCTTGGCATTTTAGTGGTTTCTTGCATTATTAGAGTAAGTACAATAGAGTTGAGTCAGCGGGCTATAAGAAATAAACTAGTATATTTCTGCTTAGCTGGAGGAAAGAGAAGAGGAGAGAGAAGGTAAGCGGGCTCTTCGTGAAGAGCCAGCTCTAGCACGTGCTCCTAGGCACTTTGTGAGAATGAGAAGTGGGCCACATAATAAAAAAGTAGTACACTCTTTTGATCTATTATTGTACATGTTGGCTATAAGATGGGCTGTAGATGACATGGCACTGGCTTATAGCCAGCAGCTGGCTATACTATTAACCATTAGGGGTTTCTTGTAAGGAACAATGTACGTACTACTAGCGATAAAAGGCGATTCTAGGTTGCGTTGTACTCCAACGAGTACTACTAGTGGCCGCGGGAGTGTATACCTCGTTTTGTGGGTTCGATCCCGGCCGAATGCACGACGACCTTTTAAAAAAAAAATAGTACTACTACACTTCGCTGCGAGCCAATATTTTACACAGGTAGTTTGAGTTTTGAAGTCAAACGGACGTGCGGCCCCACAATCTGGGTGCACTGGACAGCCTAGCCACGTGAACGGGTTTTCCTTCCCAGCATCCCGTGGCTCGCGTGCTCGCCCTAGCCGCACCTCGCTTGCAGCTTCCAGCTAGTAGCATATTTAAACTAGCGCCTCCCAATTAAGCCCGAGGAGCCGGAAAAGCCTGGCGGGGCATTGGGAACTGTGCAATATGGCTCTGTACGTAAAGTGCTCTACTACTACTCTGTAGCTTGTGGCGTTGCACGCATGGACTTCACTCCATTATCGGCTCTACTATAAAAGAAATTCCTCTTGACGTGTTTTTTTGAAACGGAGGCAAAAGCTTTGCTTCATCTCATTCATAAAGAAGGAACTACTAACAAAGTTCGACGAGATCCATTACACCTCCACAAATGGAAGCGAAAAGCCTAGTCTCGCTGTATCAAATAACTCAAATGTTCTGCCCCCGCAGTAACCGTCGCTGATAAACAGGCCGCTAGTGTGTGCGTGAGAGGAGCGGCTGAGTAGGCCAGCTACGTGAGAGGAGCGGCTGAATAGAGCACCGAGAGTACCCACTAGGCCACTACGCAGGTGTACTTCCCCTGCATTGCTAGTACAGCGATGGTTCTAGAGAACAGTAGTAGCCTCCACTTCCAACTGTAGCTCCTTGGCCCTGAGATTGAAGAGTTCAAAACTAGTGCACTATACTAGACTAGACTAGAAGTACAGTACATCACACTACTAGTTGAGAAAAGTAGTACTAGTACTGCTATAGTACGAGTACGTACTCCTCCGTCAATAATGTAAGACGTTTTTTGACACTAGTTGGCGTGTACAAAAAATGGCAAAAACATACCCAAAATTTCTTAATCCACGCCAAAAACTACTACCTAGTGCCAAAAATTTCTTACTAGTGCTATTATTTACAGTATAATGCAATCCCATAACGTTCCATAATGCTAGTACTAGTAGTAAATAATAGCCTCACCCCTTCGCTGAGGAACGATCTACAGTTGGAAGGGACGAGGCCCTGCGGTTAGTACACTCTTATCTCCTCCTCGTCAGTTCCCCTCCCCCCAAAGAGAAGGCAGTTCGTCGCTGCACCCATGGATTCTCCAGGCGGTTCTCCTCCTCGTCGGGGCTGGGAGACCTTGGACGACGATCCTCTGGGAGAAATCGCACGCCGCTCTGACGTCCTCACCGCCGCAAGACTCGGTGCTTCCTGCACCAACTTTTTCAAGACGCTGCTTAAACAGGCTTGGGAAAAGGCCATGCTTGTTGGTATTCCATGCGTCCTCGAGGAGAAGGTTCTTCTATGGGACAATCCTTCGAACAGTCCACCGCTCCCTGGCCATGGTTGCACGTTGACTCCGCTAGAGTTGCCGACGTTGAGAGGTAGTCGGATTTTGTCTGATGAGCAGGTCAGTAATGGAGTTTGATCATGTAGTACTTAGTTATTCCATTTCCATCCCGTAATTTCTCCGCTGCCCACCGTCTTATATATAGGTCTGGGTCGGTGCCAACGAAGATTGGCTTGCATACCTCCGGCCGGATGCCACCATCATTTCGCACAACATCCACAGCAGTGCGGCCGTTCCGGTAGACCCCTTCTCCACCATTGGGATCGGCCTTCCGGACTGGTTGGGCTTGAATATGTATGATGATGCCTACATGAGATTGAAGAAGATAGCAATTGCGGACCCGCCGACAAAGCGACGCGGCTACGACGATTACTATGTCATCACGGTGTTCGACATGAGGATTTCCATCAATGCAAGAGGCAGTAATGGCAGAGGCTGGCGCATGTTGGCGGCGGCAGATTTGTACCCCTACACGTTCGAAGACGTCGTGCGCCATCTAGGCCGCATCTTCGCGGTGACAAGCCAGGGGACTTGTTTCATCTGGTTGCCATCCTACGGTACGGGAGATTACAAACGGAATGCACAAACCATCATTTGCATCCCTAACGGTACTCCATTATTTTGCAGGGACCAGTCATCCCCCGATCAAAATAAGATCGCCGATCCTGGATGTGCATTTGCATCCGCGATTCGGTCTAACCTGGAACCTTGTAGCTGACTTTGGCATATTGGGATCAACTATCTTAGCAGTCGTTACCCATGGTACCACTGATGTGCAACATGGTCACACAATCTACCATGATCGGACCGTCACCATCTACCCAGGTATTCCATTTTTTAACCCTCTCACCTTCTCTTTCATTGTTGTACTAGTAGTATACTTTGTAGTACTAGTAGGAGTACTTTTTACCTTGGAGGACACGTATAGCTAGCTAGGCCCTTGAAGACTTGAACCCACTAGCTGCCACCATTTTTGTTTTTCCATGTCTTACTATCTCATCCATGTAGCCAAGAGTGGCTATATATAATAAGCCGGTTATTTTACTTCCTCTATACCGGAGTAGTACTATTTGTTGCACAGTATAACTGACCGCCATATTTGAGCACAACATTATGCATGGACCTTGACTATGTACGTCACCATGTGTCCGGATCTGGGATGCCACGTGTACCAAATGAACGGCGCGAGTTCGACCCCCGTGATGCTACGTGGGTGCCGAGGAACACTCTTGGAGAGTACTCGCTTTTCATCGGGGACAGCTACCCCATTGTGAAGCGGATGCCACCTTCCATGCATGACACGGAAGGCCTGCCGTTCATGAAGCATGGTTGTGTCTTCAGTGCGCACCGCCGGATGAATGTCATGCTGGGACACGCTATCCCTGATTTATGCCGCTTCAGCTTGGATGAGTCTCCATCGTGTGGAACCGGACTAGAAAGCTGCGACAATGATTCCCGTTGCCCACCGCTATGGATCGTGCCATCCATGAAGAACACCTGGGACTGGAACCTGGAGGAGGACATGTAGCCCATCTATAACGTGTAAGTGGAGTACGGTAATTGTGAACGGTAGCGCTGTGAATATATGTAGACTAGTCGTGCACAAATTTATCACATGAATTGGAGATGAACTTGTGTGGCATACTGGCATTTGTCCTTTAGAATTTATTACTAGTAAATGTGTTATGTGTACATGCAACTTGTGTGGTTGTTGCATGGGCTCCAACACGCTCTTTGAGAAAAAAGGTGGCATAGCTTTGGATATACGTGACGTGGCGGCATCATACAGTAGCATCGTTCGCTATAGTTGTAGTACACTCCTACTAGGACGACAACTCCTATAAAACCTTGCGCTTGGCTCTTTGCCTCTTCGGGAGGTTCAACAGTTCGTACTCGTGTGAACCTTGCACTTGGCTCTTCGCCTCTTCGGAAGGTCCAACAATGATGATACTACAGTACAATATGCTTCTGGCAATCTGACACCGATTGAATTGCTTCACGTCCACCGCGAGGGAAAGGGCGAGGGAGAGGGAACTGTAGTCAAAACACTCTCCTCGTCCTGCGAACCACTGCGCGCGTGGGCGAGGGAGAGGCGTAGTAAGCAAGCTTCTCCTCGTTCGGCGAGTTGACGGGACACATCAAAGAAGTACTAGTACTAGTAGTAGTAGTCCATACTGTGTCCTTTTCGATTAATATGGCTTAATTTGAAACGAGAAAAATACACTGGCGGTCAACGTATGTAACAATACGCTCTTTACGGTCACTACATATAGTTTTGCGGCGATTATACGATCACTAGCTCATCGTAGAGCACCGTATTGCACCCTACTGACCGGCCACATAGTCGACGTGGCACTTTGTTGACTGTTTAAATTGTCACCTGGTTTCTGGGTCCCACCTGTTAGTTGGCAGAGCAAAGAAATCAGTTAAACAAAACTTTACGCAGGCGCGACATGAGTCCAACCCTTGCGCGCGAACCACCCTGGCTGTGTATGTGAGTGCATGCACGTGTCCTCCCTCGGTCTTCCAACAAAGAGTGTACATCGGCTATAAAGAGTGTAGTACATGATGTACATCTACACTTCCAATGCATTTAGCCTTTAATCTAAATCGATATTGATTGACTAATGCACCAACTTGTGTTGTAGGTATAGGCTACATGTCTATCCTTAATTACAGCATGCAACGGCCTTCATTTAATCTTCTTATCTCAATGGTCGCATGCACATGTAAGTCCGCTACTTTTGGGCGTTAATTATGCCCTGGTCAATGTGTAAATCTCTAAATGTACAGTCTTTCACGGACGTAGGGAGTAGGTTGAGCACTTGAGCGTGAGCGTGTGTGTTGCGTCGTGTGCTGTGTGCCGCATGGGTGCATGAGTGTTGCGTGCGTCCATGTGTACGTGTGAGTGTTGCATGTTGCATGCATGCATGCATGGGGCTTACTCCCTCCCATTGACATGTTCATATTTCAAGCTTCCTCTGTTCCCTCCATATGGTGATACTCCCTCTGTTCCCAAATAGTACGGAGTAAAAGCCTCCCTCTGTTCCCAAATACGGAGTATTTGTCTTTCTACAGATTTCAACAAGTGACTAGGTACGGAGCAAAATGAGTGAAGTGAGCGTAGAGGCATAGGGATACTGTAGAAAGGAAGTCCTCGTGATCCATTATTCCCCATCCCGGTCAGAGAGAACTATTCAACTAGTCTTCACAGTGAAGTGACAATACACGCTGCAGCAGATGGGACACGTAATTAATAAGCTGAACCAGCGTGTTGGTGTTACTAAATCAGCCTTACCCAGTACTGTCATCATGTTTGCCAGTAGAGCACGCTTCCACAAATACGCCTACGCACCTCTGTCCTCCATTAACTGACATATGGGCCCTATTGTGGTAGACCCACATGTCATCGGTGTAACTATTTACACTCCGAAGGACGGTATATCCTGGTAGTAGTACTAGTAGAATTGAGATTGAATGCACTTTCTTCCCCGTCTTCCACTCTTCTTCCTCCTCTCTACCCCATCGTCGGCCGCACACCATTTACCCCCGCTCACTGCTCGCCCGCCCGCGCCATCTTCCTTGGTAGCTCACGCGTACCATATCCCCCCGCTCACTGCTCGGCCACACGAGGAGAAGCTTCTTCGCTCACCCGCCCGAATCCACTTCCCCGCTGGCTCGTAGGCACCGAAAACCCCAATGGCAGAACCGACTGACACGCAGAGCCGCAATTGGAATTCCCTCCCCGATGTTCTCTTGGAGCAGATCTGTAGTCGTATGGACCTACTCAGCACCGTCCGTCTGGCCGCATGCTCGGTGTCTTTGTACCGTCTACTCGTCTGCAACCGGCCGACTCTTTTCAAGACACCCTGCTTGCTGATGCCCAATCCTCGCAGGTGGCCCAGACACCGACTTGACGATCCTACGGAGGTTGCCGTGGTTCCCCTCGACATGCTACCACTACCCGTCCACCTGTCCTTCATGCGCGGCCACTACTGGCCGGGCATGAAGGTCAACTGGATCGTCCTCATCCACCACACCGGTAGTCCGTGGCATCTCGTGGATATCTACACCCAGCAAGAGATCACCCTTCCATCGTTGGATACCGCCGCCATCGAGCCTCGCGGCCCGCCGGACACTCCTGCCTACTACGCACGAGACACGTCAAGCTTTTGGCTCGACCTCTGTTTGCAGAAAGTTGTAATCTGCGAAGTGCCCACACCATCAGAAGACTACATGGATTACAAGCTCAATGCCTTGTTCAACATGGGATTAGTCTATCTGGAATCTGGTCGCCATACATGGTTATGGCTCATCATCAATCCTGTTGAGGCAACATTTCTGTCTGATGCTATAGTGCACAATGGCATCGTTTACGCGGTCGACGCACAGATTGGCTGCCTATACTGGTGGAATCCATCGTCGTGTAATTGTTCTATCTCATCTCATCTTTACCTTATGAATACGACTGCCTGTTCATTTGTTACAAATTTAGAATGCATAGCATGTCTATAACCACATCATTGCTATATGTTCCTCTCATTTCCTAGATTTTTATGACCACACATGTTATTGTTAGAGTTGATATGAGAACTTGGCATCTAATGATTGTTAGAATACATATTATGAGCATAACATCATGATTGCTATATGTTACTCTCGTTTACAAGATTTTTATAACAACACATGTTATTGCTTAGAGTTGATATGAGAACAGTAGTAGTAAGTGCTATGGTAGAATATGAGTAGGCGGTGTCATAGCTGTTTTCCTCTCATTGTTACATGATGTTTGAACCATGACATATTGCTTGAATATGAAAGCCATTGGCTTATTTTTTTAACTTGGGGTATGATTATGACCACGGCATTGCAATTCTCTGTCTATGATATGTGTCACTGTTATAATAATCTTAATTCGCACATACTCTGAACATGATTGTTTATTGTTGTCCTTTTGGTCTCCAATTTGAATTGTTGCAGCAGACGCAAATGCGCTGGCCTTCACGATTCCAGGACCTGGAATCATACCAGCTGATGGGTGGTAGTTTATCGCTTGTTCAGCTGACGGCGGTCATTTGATGCTCATTCGCACGTACCAAATTGACCAACCATTACATCAAACCACATGCAGTACAATGCGTGGGGCGTTCGTGACATTGATGGCTATGGCTGCTTCGTGTTCGAGAAAGATCCCAGCTCCGTTGGGCCAGGCATATTCAACTGGAGGCGGGTTTACAGCCTCGGCAACCACTCCTTGTTCCTCGGGCTCAATTATCCGATCATCCAACCAATCATCGATCATATCACCGGCGATGATTACTCTTCTATGCAACTTCCATTCGCGAGGGGGGCTGTGTTTACACATCATACCATGGGTTTCATGAATCACCATATCCAGAGATTCGTCGACACAGCTTGTTGCCAGATAATCTTCAGTGTGTGAAAGGCATCAAGCTTCCATGCGATGGATGGCTTTTGCAAACCCGACATGCGGCGATGTGGTTCATGCCAACAGCAAATATGCACAACGTGATTCATGCTGATATCTAGACTGAGCCATGTATTCTGCTGCTGTAGCACGACCCTCTTTTGTTGGATATTATGTACTGTTGTTAGTTTGAAGCACTCCTCTGGTTTGAAGGATAGATACCTTCCTGGGATCAAGTGCATCCTAACTCACCTGCGTAGGATGTACTGATAATGATGATGGAGATGTTGTGCAGAAGCCATATATATATATATATATATATATATATATATATATATATATATATATATATCAGTTAGGCTTCAAGTGCGTACTTGTTAGTTAAACCTATGTATAAATTGTGACACTAAATACAACTAGTAAGTAGTACAGTAGCAGTACTAGTATACGCCGGTCAAATTATTCATCATGTCCACACATTGAATTGACGTGACAACACGCTGCGCGTGAGGTGACACAAGAATCCCGGCGACGTGTTCGGGTATTCTGGACATCAGATTTGGAGTACCACTTATCTGTCGAAATCTTTCATCATTCACTTAAAACAGTCGATTGATCATACATTGAGTACCATATAACTGGAATTACCGATGCAAGTCGAAGAAGGATTGGCCGGTGCTGCCGGCTGGCGTCAAGTTCGATCCCACGGATCAGGATCTGATCAAGCACCTTGAGGCCAAAGTGAGTGCTGACAGCGCGGGATTTCAGTCTCTCATCGATTTGTTCATACCAACCATCGACAGCGAGCACGGCATATGCTACACCCAACCTGAGAAACTTCTAGGTAAGACACCGATCGGCCGTCTACTTGCACAAACATATTCCTTTGTTTATAGCTCTATTTTTTTAGACGCGGACCTGGTGAAGCAATTACACTTTGACAGTTAATAAAAAGTGAAACAAGTGATTGCAACATGCCAAAGATGTTATGAAAATGCCAACTAGGTACACTAAAACCTGTATTCCACAATACTGCAGGTATCACACTGAGTGGCCTAAGGAAGCATTTCTTCCAGTGCAATTCCAGGGCGTTCAAAAGGGGCACGTGGACGCGTCGCAAGATACAGTCGGAGTGTGGCATGCACGCGATGTGGCACAAGACCGGCAATACCTTGCCGGAGATGGTCAATGGCCGGCAAGACGGGCAGCAAAAAAGGTTCTGGTGCTGCACAACAACAAGAACTTCGACCAGCAGAGGACCAACTAGGTGATGCACCAGTACCACCTCGGGGACCTGGAGCAAGAGAAGGAGTGGGAGCTGGTCCTCTGCAAGATTTTCTACCAGACGAACACTAGGGCCAGGAGTAAAAAGATTATAAGTTAGTTTGGTATTGGTAGTTGTACTACCTTGTTGTCCGCAAGTTGGTATTGTTGTTAACGATATTTTGGTATGAACTTGCATTTGCTTCCAACCATCATGCCGAGGGTCGACGTGGATATAAAGCTGAATCATTTGTTTCGAAACGAATTTTCAGGCACCTGATTTTTATTTGATGGGTAGCATAAGCACCCACCGTTCGAATTCCCAGTTCTCCATTTTTTTCGAAACAAGTGCATGCACTTATTATCACGATAAAAAAATATCCATGCTGCATCCTAGTTATCAGTCTGTACTTGCAAAATTCTCTCATTTATGGAGCACGTATATTGTTTTTTCAGGTCGAGCAAGTTTCAACTGGGCTGCAGACTGCCCAGGGTTGGTTTTGTTTTTAACAGGCCCAGCCCATGACGACAACGGGGCACAAAGATCCAGCAGGTATCTACTGGCCTCTGGCCCGCCAGCGTTAATTATATTTTGTCTTACAACATCCGCAGGCAGTTTTTTTACTGAATCAAACACACAGTCCAGTTCTATTTTCCTCTTGAAACGCATGTCCTACATCCGTTTTCTAATCTCTACCTATAGTTTTACTAGTTCATATACACGTATCATTATATTGAAAACACATAAAATTCCCTTTTCATATTTACATCCTTATTTTTGTTGTTTTTTCCCACCCAGCGCTGATTTTTTTACCACTGGTTTTCCCTTAAACCAACTCAATTGCCACACGTCTTATTTGCTTACAAAAACAAAACGATTTTTTTGGCAAATCAATAAGTTCTTAAAAAAATGTTTATCATTTCGGGATTACAACAGTTCGGACTCCACCGAAATATGCAAAATAAGGTTGAACTTTTTGACCGTGGTCCTGGGCAGAAAATGGGCTGTAATAAATTACTTCAAAAATAGCAAATGGGCTGCAAATTATAAAAAACTGCAAATGGGCTTTATGTTGTCTGCCACAGATTTGGAGGCTGACTTGTGGGCCTACTAAGTGCATGCGTACACAAGGTTTCTCAAAAAAGAAACTTAGTCAACAATCGACTCTACCAGCGTCAGACCGTTAGATGTCAATCTAACGGCAATCGTGCTTCTTCAGTCTCTGATCTTCCTGCCCCAGCCGCCCAAACCAGCGCCGTCGGAACCGCCTGCTCCCGCCTCCCGTGGCCGGTAGTGCTGCCGGGCAGGCCTCACGGCCCCATCATACTCGCATCCCTGGCCTGTCTATCCCTCTACTCACCCACACCTCCTGTTATTTTCCGGCGACGGCAGCCGAACCAGTCAACCCTCGTACTCTCCACCGCGTGGCAGCCACTGCCGTGTCTTCCCCGGCTCCGTGTCGTTCCCTTCGTAGGCCTCACCCTCGTCCACCGCCCCGGTGCTCTCGGCGCGGCGTGGTCAACGATGTCCATCCAACGGCCGTAGTGCTTCTTCAACCTCTAGTCTTCTTGCCCCAGCCGCCCAAAGTAGCGCCGGTCGTGCTGCATGCTCCTGCCTCCCGTGTCCGGCTGTGCTGCCGCGGAGGCTTCACCGTCCCCATACTACTCCCACCGCTGGCCAGGCCATCCCTCCACTCACCCACTCCCCCTATTATTCTGCGGCGACGGCAGCCTCACACTGCAGCCGAACCAGTGAACCCTCGTACTCGTCTCCGCGTGGGCATCCACTACCGCGTATTCCCCGGCTCCGCGTCGTCCCCTTCCTAGGCCTCGCCGTCGTCCACCGCCGTGGTGCGCTCGGCGCGGCGTGGTCAATGTGGTCAACGACCGACTTCCATCGGAAGAGTACTGTACGTGGAGAGGCTGACAGCTGGGTCCACGGCAGCCGCAAGGAAGTGCCTCCTTATTACGCGCAAAATAATTATTCCTCCACCTGACAGCAGGGACCCACCGGACGGGCCACCAGTATTTCGTGGAAAAAACATTTCCCCCGTGACTGCTGGGACCCACCGGACGGGCCACCGTATTTCGTGAAAAAAACATTTGCCCCTAACTGCTGGGACCCACCGAACGGACCACCGTATTTCGCGAAAAAAACGTACCCCCCGCTGTCAGCTCGGACCCACCGGAAGTGCCTCCTTATTACACACAGAAAAATGAATACTTCCCCTGCTAGCTGGGACCCACCATGGTGGGAGGCTGACTTGTGGGCCTACTAAGTTGACGGGGACGGAGGGCTTTGTCAACTTAGTCAATACGAACGATTCTAGCTCCAGTGATCGTACGATGTCCATCCAACGGCCGTAGTGCTTCTTCAACCTCTGGTCTTCTTGCTCCAGCCGCCCAAAGCAGCGCTGGTCGTGCCGCATGCTCCTGCCTCCCGTGGCCGGCTGTGCTGCCGCGGAGGCCTCACCGGCCCCTACTATTCCCACCGCTGACCAGGCCCTGCGGCGACAGCAGCCTCACACCGTAGCCAAACCAGTGAACCCTCGTACTCCTCTCCGCGCGGGTTTCCACTGCCGCATCTTCCCCGGCTCCGCGTCGTCCCCTTCCTAGGCCTCGCCGTCGTCTACCGCCGTGGTGCTCTCCGCGCGGCATGGTCAACGTGGTCAAGGAACGACTTCCATCGGAAGAGTACTGTACGTGGAGAGGCTGACAGCTGGGTCCACGGCCACAACCCAGTTTTTTTGTGATTTGCCAAGTAAGTCGCTTTGTCAGGCCTGTTGGGCTGCAAATCTTTCAAGACGAGGAGAGCTTTCATTGGGCTGGCTGAGAAAATGGCCCATCAGTAATGAGAAATGGGCTGTACATTTTTAAAACACATCAAACCGGCAATTAGTTTCAAATATCTTTTTTTCATTTCGAGATTTTAAATTACATTAATTTTTATGCGTAGAGAATTTGTTGGATTTTATATTGATATACATTTATTTTTAAAATCAGTTTGAATGTGAGTCAAAATTTCGGGATTAAAAACAGTTCGGACCGCACCGAAATATGCAAAATTTCGTATAATTCTTTAACCGTGGCCACAATATGGGCTGTAATGCTAACAAAAAGAATATGGGCTCCAAAAAAAAACTTACTAATTAGCAAATGGGCTGTAAATTATTAGAAATAATGGCAGATGGGTTGTATGTTGTTTTCCAGAGATTTGAGGCTTTCCTAAAAAAAAGGTTGACGCACAAGCAGCGACTGTTGGATGGCCATCCAACGGCCGTCGTGCTTCTTCAATCTCTGCTCTTCCTGCTCCAGCCGCTCAAACAAGCGCCGGCGGGACTGCCTGCTCCCTCCTCCCCGCGGCCGGCTCTGCTGCCGGGCAGGCCTCACCGCCCCACCGTACTCCCATCGCTGGCCTAGCCATCCCTCTACTCACCCACACCTGTTGTTATTCTCCGGCGACGGCAGATGAACCAGTAAACCCTCGTACAGTCGTACTCCCCTCCGCGTGGGAAACAACTGCCGAGTCTTCCCTGCCTCCGTGTCGTTCCCTTCCTAGGCCTTGCCGTCGTCCACCGCCCTGGTGCTCTCGGTGCGGCCTGGTTAACATGGTCAACGACCGACATGCATCTGAAGTGGACTGTACGTGGAGAGGCCGACAGCTGGGTCCACGGCCGCACGCAAGGAAATGCCTCCTTATTACACGCAAAATAATGATTCCTCCACCTGACATCAGGGACCCACCGAAAGGGCCTCTGTATTTCCCGAAAAAAACGTCACCGCCGCTGGCAGCTCAGACCCACCAGCAATATCTTTGCACGCAAGGAAGTACCTCCTTATTACGCACAAAAAAAATGAATACTCCCCCTGCTAGCTGGGACCCACCATGGTGGGAGGCTGACTTGTGGGCCTACTAAGTTGACTGGGACGGGGGCCTTTGTCAACTTTAGTCAATATGAACGATTCTAACTCCAGTGACCGTACGATGTCCATCCAACGGCCGTAGTGCTTCTTCAACCTCTGGTCTTCTTGCTCCAGCCGCCCAAAGCAGCGCCGGTCCTGCCGCATGCTCCTGCCTCCCGTGGCAGGCTGTGCTGCCGCGGAGGCCTCACTGCTCCCTACTATTCCCACCGCTGGCCAGGCCCTGCGGCGACGGCAGCCTCACACCGCAGCCAAACCAGTGAACCCTCGTACTCCTCTCCGCGTGGGCTTCCACTGCCGCGTCTTCCCCGGCTCTGCGTCGTCCCCTTCCTAGGCCTCGCCGTCGTCCACCGCCGTGGTGCTCTTCGCGCGGCGTGGTCAACGTGGTAAAGGAACGACTTCCATCAGAAGAGTACTGTACGTGGAGAGGCTGACAGCTGGGTCCATGGCCACAGCCCAGTTTTTTTGTGATTTGCCAAGTAAGTCGCTTTGTCAGGCCTGTTGGGTTGCAAATCTTTCAAGACGAGGAGAGCTTTCATTCGGCTGGCCGAGAAAATGGCCCATCAGTAATGAGAAATGGGATGTACATTTTTAAAACACATCAAACCGGCAATTAGTTTCAAATATCTTTTTTTTCATTTCGAGATTTTAAATTACATTAATTTTTATGCGTGGAGAATTTGTTGGATTTTATATTGATATACATTTATTTTTTAAAATTAGTTTGAATGTGAGTCGAAATTTCGGGATTAAAAACAATTCGGACCGCACCGAAATATGCAAAATTTCGTATAATTTTTAACCGTGGCCACAATATGGGCTGTAATGCTAACAAAAAGAATATGGGCTCCAAAAAAACCTTAATAATTAGCAAATGGGCTGTAAATTATTAGAAATAATGGCAGATGGGCTGTATGCTGTTTTCCACAGATTTGAGGCTTTCCTAAAAAAAGGTTGACGCCCAAGCAGCGACTGTTGGATGGCCATCCAACGGCCGTCGTGCTTCTTCAATCTCTGCTCTTCCTGCTCCAACCTCTCAAACAAGCGCCGGCGGGACTGCCTGCTTCCTCCTCCCCGCGGCCGGCTCTGCTGCCGCGCAGGCCTCACCGCCCCACCGTACTCCCATCGCTGGCCTAGCCATCCCTCTACTCACCCACACCTGCTGTTATTCTCCGGCGACGGCAGACGAACCAGTAAACCCTTGTACAGTCGTACTCCCCTTTGCGTGGGAAACAACTGCCGAGTCTTCCCTGCCTCCGTGTCGTTCCCTTCCTAGGCCTCGCCGTCGTCCACCGCCCTGGTGCTCTCGGCGCGGCCTGGTCAACGTGGTCAACGACCAACATGCATCTGAAGTGGACTGTACATGGAGAGGCCGACAGCTGGGTCCACGGCCGCACGTAAGAAAATGCCTCCTTATTACGCGCAAAATAATGATTCCTCCACCTGACATCAGGGACCCATCGAAAGGGCCTCTGTATTTCACGAAAAAAACATTACCGCCGCTGACAGCTCGGACCCACCAGCTATATCTTCGCACGCAAGGAAGTGCCTCCTTATTACGCACAAAAAAAATGAATACTCCCCCTACTAGCTGGGACCCACTATGGTGGGAGGCTGACTTGTGGGCCTACTAAGTTGACTGGGACGGGGGCCTTTGTCAACTTTAGTCAATATGAACGATTCTAGTTCCAGTGACCGTACGATGTCCATCCAATGGCCGTAGTGCTTCTTCAACCTCTGGTCTTCTTGCACCAGCCGCCCAAAGCAGCGCCGGTCGTGCCGCATGCTCCTGCCTCCCGTGGCCGGCTGTGCTGCCGCGGAGGCCTCACCGCCCCCTACTATTCCCACCGCTGGCCAGGCCCTGCGGCGACGGCAGCCTCACACCGCAGCCGAACCAGTGAACCCTCGTACTCCTCTCCACGCGGGCTTCCACTGCCGCGTCTTCCCCGGCTCCCCGTCGTCCCCTTCCTAGGCCTCGCCGTCGTCCACCGCCCTGGTGCTCTCGGCGCGGCGTGGTCAACTTGGTCAAGGAACAATTTCCATCGGACGTGGACTGTACGTGGAGAAGCTGACAGCTGGGTCCACGGCCGCAGCAAGGAAGTGCCTCCTTATTATGCAGAAAATAATGATTCCTCCACCTGACAGCTGGGACCCACCGGACGGGCCACTGTATTTCATGAAAAAAATGTTTCCCCCTGACTGCTGGGACTCACCAGCTACATCTTCGCACGCAAGGAAGTGCGTCCGGGCAACAAAAAAACGATTCGCCCCCCTGACTGCTGGGACCCAGCAGCTACATCTTCGCAGGCAAGGAAGTGCCTGACAGTCGGGACCCACCTGGTCGAAGCGTGCGTAGCATTGTCATTCTGGTCGCGAACGTGTACGTACATACTGGTCGATGTAGAGGCACGCATGTGTCGTAGTAGAGGCGCGCACGTAGCATGTAGGCGTACGTACAGCGGCCAGTGTGCAAGAAAGAAAATACGGCCACGTACGTACATACGGGCAGGGTCTCGAACGCCTACTCGCGCATACGTAGGGCCAGGGCTCGTGTACATGGCTGGGTCGGAATGGAGAAACAGCGGCGTCGTCGTGTTCATGGGGAGCCAACCGGCTGGGTCGGAACGGAATGCGTCATCGTGTTTCCATCGGGAGGGCTTGGACGGAACAGCCGATGGAAACGAGGCCTGGCGTACCGCAGAACGGAGGAAACGGCCTTGTGTTCGACCGGCCACATTTGAAACGGGATCCTGTTCATCGGGAGGGGTCTGGCGTACCGCAAAACGGAGGAAACGGACCTCCTACGGTCAAAACGGGGGTCCTGTTGATCGGGAGGGGTGTGGCGTACCGCAAAATGGAGGAAACAGACTTGTGTTGGAGCGCTACGGTCGAAACAGGGGTCCTGTTCATCGGGAGGGGTGTGGCGTACCACAAAACGGGACTCCACGGGACACTGTTCATCTCCACCGTCGACCCCCTCCCGCCTCCACGGGCTACTGTTCATCCACCGTCGACCTCCTCTAGCCTCCACCTGCGACTGTTCATCCACGGGCTCCTGTTCATCCAGCCTCCACCACGCGCTACTCCACCAGCTACTGTTCAACCAGCCCTCTCCACGGGCTCCTGTTCAACCACCCCTCCACGGGCTACTGTTCATCCAGCCCTCCACCATCTACTGTTCATTCTGCCCTCCACGGGGTGGTCCTGTTCATCCTGTCCTCCACGGGGTCCCATTCATCCAGCCCCAACCGACTCGATCGATTGGGGTCCTGTTCATCCAGAGGCAACACCACGGGGTCCTGTTCATCCACCCCCACCGGGAACTGTTCATCCAAACCCCCCCAGCAACGCTCACTGTTCATCCAGAGGCAGCATCGACCGGCTTCAGTTAGCAGCAGTAGCGAAGGAATCGCTCGATCGGGTTCAGTTAACAGCCATCGATCGATCGCTTGGGTTCAGTAACGCGTAGCCTGCAGTGCAATCACTCGGGTTCAGTTAGAGCCCAACGCCTCGCTCGGGTTCAGTTAGAGCCAACGCCTCGCACACACGCGCGTATGTGTACGAGAGAAACGCGCCTCGCTTGGCCCCCGACCTCCCACCGTAACCGGGAACTCCCCGAAATTTTCCTCGCCCTCGCTTCTACCACGGTTTTTTCCGTCATGGACGGCCCAAAGAATGTCATGCAGCTGCGTCTCCGGCCCGCCCAGGACAAAAAGCCCATTTTCTGTCATGATTTTTTGTCATAGAAGTAGGAGCCCACCACATCTATGATGATACCGGGTTTTGTCACAATTATCGTCATAGAAGTGTCATATGTATGACAGAAAAAATTTCGTTCGGCCCAAAATGTCACGGATGTGTCTTTTTTTGTAGTGATATCTTAATGCTATGGTTGGGTTTTTCCTTAATGAATGTTAGTAGTTGAGTATGCTTGCTAATAGTTCCAATCATAAGTGCATAGAATTCCAAGTCAGGGATGACATGCTAGCAGTGGCCTCTCCCACATAAGACTTGCTATCGGTCTAGTAAAGTAGTCAATTGCTTAGGGACAATTTCGCAACTCCTACCACCACTTTTCCACACTCGCTATACTAACTTTATTGTGTCTTTATCTTAAACAGCCCCTAGTTTTTATTTACGTGGTCTTTATATTCTTGCAAACCTATCCCGTTACACCTACAAAGTACTTCTAGTTTTATACTTGTTCTAGGTAAGCGAACGTTAAGCGTGCGTAGAGTTGTATCGGTGGTCGATAGAACTTGAGGGAATATTTGTTCTACCTTTAGCTCCTCGTTGGGCTCGACACTCTTACTTATCGAAAGAGGCTACAATTGATCCCCTATACTTGTGGGTTATCAAGACCTTTTTCTGGCGCCGTTGCCGGGGAGTTATAGCGTGGAGTGAATATTCTCGTGTGTGCTTGTTTGCTTTATCACTAAGTAATTTTTATTTGCTGTTCTAAGTTGTTTTCTATCTTTAGTATGGGTAGGAAACGCAAAATACCAAAAAATAGGGATAATTAGATTTATGCCCCTAGTTGTGTCCCACTCGTCTGTTTTACCCCTAATTCCCAAAAGTCACCGGCTCTGTCCAAGTCACTTTGATCCTCTTATGCTTTTGCCCTTTGACCGTTTGACCGCCAGTTTGAATACTTCATAACTAATTCATACAAAATCAAAAAAATGCAAATAAGATACCAAAATGTTCAGAAAAACATCACCTATATGTCAGTGTCATTTGCATTCATGAAAAAAGTGTTGGAAAGTGCACATCCGAGTTTTAGCTCTTTTGATACCACCATGAATGGTAAACTCTAAAAAAATTCAAAAAAAAATGGTGGCAAAGAATGACAAGTGTTCTAAGTGCTTGCCAAGTTTCATTAGGGAACGACATTCGTGGAAGTCGTGGCAAAAAAATAATCTATTTTGGAGTGCTGATTGTTTTTTTTGCCGCGACACCCACGAATGTTATTCCCTGATGAAACTTGGCAGGCACTTCAAACATTTGTCATTCTTTGCCACCAAATTATTTTTGAATTTTTTTGAACTTTTTTAGATTTTGCTATTCATGGTGGTAGCATAAGAGCTAAAACTCGGATGGGCACTTTCCAACACTTCTTTCATGAATGCAAATGACACTGACATATAGGTGATGTTTTTCTGAACATTTTGGTATCTTATTTGCATTTTTCTGATTTAGTAAGAATTAGTTATGAATTTTTCAAACTGACGGTCAAACGGTCAAAGGGCAAAAGCATAAGAGGAGCAAAGTGATTTGGACAGAACCGGTGACTTTTGGGAATTAGGGGTAAAACAGACGAGTGGGACACAACTAGGGGCATAAATCTAATTATCCCCAAAAAATAGTTGTACCAACTACACCAATGATTGAAGAACCATTCAAAATCTATCACACTCCTAAAGATTTTTACTTGGATCATCTTCGATCCCTTTGTGCTCGTGCTGAAACCCCAACTAGCTTAGTTCAGGGCAAATCTTTAGATGAGCATGCTTGTTATGTGCGACACCGCTTATCTCAAAAAGGGGAACTTTTACTGGATCAAATTCATCGTTTGCAGTGCTATGCTTGGAACTTATGTGAAATATATGATGTTACTTGTTGTTCTGGAAACCCTAAGAAACACCTTCCCTACCAATGTGAGTTTAGCGATAATGGAATCGTATCTTCGTATGCTAAGGGTGTTTATAATTACTATGATGTTCAACAAATTGAAGAATTTGTTGCTTTTAAGGGTGCTTATGAAATTGCTTCTTTGATTGAAAAGTATGATGCTACTATTTACAAATATGAAAACTTTGCCATACTTGAATATTGTTACGATAATTATGCTTCTAATGCCTATGTTAAACCATATATTGAGGACTCCTCCGCTGTCCAAGAAGAGACTAATATTTTGCAGGAGTCTATGGAAGAAGAAATTAATGACACTGTGAGCTCATTGGATGAAAAAGATGACGAGGAGAGCGAAGAACAAAAGGAGGAAGATGGATTGATCACCCGTGCCCACCTTCTAATGAGAGTAACTCTTCAAATCATACATTGTTTAATTTCCCTTCGTGCTTACCGAAGGATGAATGCTATGATAATTGTTATGATCCCGTTGATTCTTTTAAAATATCCCTTTTTGATGATGCTTGCTATGCTTGTGGCCAAGATGCCAATATGAATTATGCTTATGGAGATGAACTTGCTATAGTTCCTTATGTTAAACATGAAAATGTTGCTATTGCACCCACACATGATAGTCCTATTATCTTTTTGAATTCTCCCGACTACACTATATCGGAGAAGTTTACCCTTATTAAGGATTATATTGATGGGTTGCCTTTTACCGTTGCACATGATGATTTTGATGAATATAATATGCATGTGCTTGCTGCTCCTACTTGCAATTATTATGAGAGAGCAACTACATCTCCGCCTCTCTATGTTTCCAACATGATAAAATTGCAAGAAACTGTTTATACTATGCATTGGCCTTTACTTTGTGTGCATGAATTGTTCTTTTATGACATGCCGATGCATAGGAAGAGAGTTAGATTTCGTCATTAGACGATACATGTTACTTTGTTCTCACTACTAAATTTCAAATCATTGTTAATTAAAATTGGCTTTGATATACCTTGGGATCCGGGTGGATCCATTACTTGAGCACTATATGCCTAGCTTAATGGATTTAAAGAAAGCGCTGCCAGGGAGACAAACAAGAAGTTTTAGAGAGTCATTTATTTCTGTTATGTGCTTTTATAAAGTTTAAAAATAAAAATAATGTGCCGAGGTTTGCCTTTAGGATGTTTTAGACTACTTTTTGGTTTGTGCGGTGCAGGACATAAACTTTGTCTGTAGTGCGCGATTTTACATTTTTTTACTGGAACGTCAAATGTTTCTGAAACTTTTTGCACTGTCTTTCTATACAAATTCTTTATTTTTCCTAATTTTGTCAGAATTTTTGGAGTACTAGAGGTATGGTGAATGTTCAGATTATTACAGACTGTCCTGTTTAAAACAGATTCTGTTTTTGATGCATAGTTTGCTTGTTTTGATGAAACTGTCGATTTATATCAGTGGATTAAGCCATGGAAAAGTTATATTACAGTAGCTACAATGCAAAAACAAAATATGAATTGGTTTGCAACAGTACTTAGAGTAGTGATTTGCTTTATTATACTAACGGATCTTACCGAGTTTTCTGTTGAAGTTCTGTGTGGATGAAGTGTTCGAAGATCGAGGAGGTCTTGATATGAGGAGAAGGAGGAGAGGCAAGAGCTCATGCTTGGGGATGCCCAAGGCACCCCAAGTAAATATTCAAGGAGACTCAAGAGTCTAAGCTTGGGGATGCCCCGGAAGCCATCCCATCTTTCTTCAACAAGTATCGGTATGTTTTCGGATTCGTTTCGTTCATGTGATATGTGCAAATCTTGGAGCGTCTTTTGCATTTAGTTTTCCACTTTTCTTTTATGCACCATGCTGGTATGAGATAGTCCATGGTTGATTTATAGAATGCTAATTGCACTTCACTTATATCTTTTGAGTATGGCTTTATAGAATGCTTCATGTGCTTCACTTATATCATTTCAAGTTTGGATTGCCTGTTTCTCTTCACATAGAAAACCGCCATTTGTAGAATGCTCTTTTGCTTCACTTATATTTGTTAGAGCGTGGGCATATCTTCTGTAGAAAGAATTAAACTCTCTTGCTTCACTTATATCTATTTAGAGAGATGACAGGAATTGGTCATTCACATGGTTAGTCATAAAATCCTACATAAAACTTGTAGATCACTGAATATGATATGTTTGATTCCTTGCAATAGTTTTGCGATATAAAGGTGGTGATATTAGAGTCGTGCTAGTTGAGTAATTGTGAAATTGAGAAATACTTGTGTTGAGGTTTGCAGGTCCCGTAGCATGCACGTATGGTAAACGTTGTGTTACAAATTTGACGCATAGCGTGTTCTTTGATTGCTTTCCTTATGAGTGGCGGTCGGGGACGAGCGATGGTCTTTTCCTACCAATCTATCCCCCTAGGGGCATGCGTAGTAGTACTTTGCTTCAAGGGCTAATAAAATTTTGCAATAAGTATATGAGTTCTTTATGACTAATGTGAGTCCATGGATTATACGCACTCTCACCCTTCCATCATTGCTAGCCTCTTCGGTACCGTGCATTGCCCTTTCTCACCTCGAAAGTTGGTGCAAACTTCGTCGGTGCATCCAAACCCCGTGATACGATACACTCTATCACACATAAGCCTCCTTATATCTTCCTCAAAACAGACACCATACCTACCTATCATGGCATTTCCATAGCCATTCCGAGATATATTGCCATGCAACATGACTTGAGCATTTATTGTCATATTGCTTTGCATGATCGTAAGATAGCTAGCATGATGTTTTCATGGCTTGTCCGTTTTTTGATGTCATTGCTACGCTAGATCATTGCACATCCCGGTACACTGCCGGAGGCATTCATATAGAGTCATACTTTGTTCTAGACATCGAGTTGTAATATTGAGTTCTAAGTAAATAAAAGTGTGATGATCATCATTATTAGAACATTGTCCCATGTGAGGTTATCAAAATAAAAGAGGCCAGAGAAGCCCAAATAAAAAAAGAGAGCCAAAGAAGCCCACCAAAAAAAGAAAAAAATAAAAAACAAGAAAAATGAGAGAAAAAGAGAGAAGGGACAATGTTACTATCCTTTTACCACACTTGCGCTTCAGAGTAGCATCATGTTCTTCATATAGAGAGTCTCTTGAGTTATCACTTTTATATACTAGTGGGAATTTTCATTATAGAACTTGGCTTGTATATTCCAACGATGGGCTTCCTCAAATGTCGTAGGTCTTCATGAGCAGGCAAGTTGGATGCACACCCACTTAGTTTCGGTCTGAGCTTTCATATACTTATAGCTCTAGTGCATCCGTTGCATGGCAATCCCTACTCCTCGCATTGACATCAATTGATGGGCAACTCCATAGCCCGTTGATTAGCCGCGTCGATGTGAGACTTTCTCCTTTTTTGTCTTCTCACACAAACCTCCATCATCATATTCTATTCCACCCATAGTGCTATATCCATTGCTTGCGCTCATGTATTGCGTGAGGGTTGAAAAGGCTGAAGCGCGTTAAAAAGTATGAACCAATTGCTCGGCTTGTCATCGGGGTTGTGCATGATGGGAGCATTTTGTGTGACAGAAATGAAGCATGGCCAAACTATATGATTTTGTAGGGATGAGCTTTCTTTGGCTATGTTATTTTGAGAGGACATAATAGATTGGTTAGTATGCTTGAAGTATTATTGTCTTAATGTCAAATGATAGACTATTGCTTTGAATCACTCGTGTCTTAATATTCATGCCATGATTAGATTACATGATCAAGATTATGCTAGGTAGCATTCCACATCAAAAATTATCTTTTTTATCATTTACCTACTCGAGGACGAGCATGAATTAAGCTTGGGGATGCTGATACGTCTCCGTCGTATCTATAATTTTTGATTGTTCCATGCCAATATTCTACAACTTTCATATACTTTTGGCAACTTTTTATATTATTTTTGGGACTAACATATTGATCCAGTGCCTAGTGCCAGTTCCTGTTTGTTGCATGTTTTATGTTTCGCAGAAAACCCATATCAAACAGAGTCCAAACGGGATAAAAATGGACGGATATTATTTTTGGGATATTTGGGAAGAAGAATCAACGCGAGACGGTGCCCGAGGGGGCCACGAGGCAGGGGGCGTGCCCCAGGGGGGGTGGGCGCGTCCTTGACCCTTGTGGGCAACCCGTAAGGCGGTTGCTGCTCTTCTTTGGCCGCAAGAAAACTAATTTTCGGAGAAAAATCTGGGCGAAGGTTTCAATCCAATCGGAGTTAAGGATCTCCGGATATATAAGAAACGGTGAAAGGGCAGAATCGGGGAGCGCAGAAACAGAGAGAGACAGAGAGACAGATCCAATCTCGGAGGGGCTCTCGCCCCTCCCATGCCATGGAGGCCATGGACCAGAGGGGAAACACTTCTCCCATCTAGGGAGAAGGTCAAGGAAGAAGAAGAAGAAGGGGGGCTCTCTCCCCCTCTCTCCCGGTGGCGCCGGAACGCCGCCGGGGCCATCATCATCACCGCAATCTACACCAACACCTCCGCCATCTTCACTAACATCTCTATCACCTTCCCCCCTCTATCTACAACGGTCCACTCTCCTGCAACCCGATGTACCCTCTACTTGAACATGGTGCTTTTTGCTTCATATTATTATCCAATGATGTGTTGCCATCCTATGATGTCTAAGTAGATTCTCGTTGTCCTATTGGTAATTGGTGAATTGCTATGATTGGTTTAATTTGCTTGTGGTTATGTTGCTGTCCTTTGGTGCCCATCATATGAGCGCGCGCGTGGATCACACCATAGGGTTAGTTGTATGTTGATAGGACTATGTATTGGAGGGCAAGAGTGACAGAAGCTTCAACCTAGCATAGAAATTGATGCATACGGGTTTGAAGGGGGACCAATATATCTTAATGCTATGGTTGGGTTTTACCTTAATGAACATTAGCAGTTGTGGATGCTTGCTAATATTTCCAATCATAAGTGCATAGAATTCCAAGTC
Organism: Aegilops tauschii subsp. strangulata; assembly: GCF_002575655.3. Classification (NCBI taxonomy): domain Eukaryota; kingdom Viridiplantae; phylum Streptophyta; class Magnoliopsida; order Poales; family Poaceae; genus Aegilops; species Aegilops tauschii. The sequence goes on from NC_053038.3 coordinate 218,444,375, forward strand.
AGGGATGACATGCTAGCAGTGACCTCTCCCACATAAAACTTGCTATCGGTCTAGTAAAGTAATCAATTGCTTAGGGACAATTTCGCAACTCCTACCACCACTTTTCCACACTCGCTATAGTAACTTTATTGTGTCTTTATCTTAAACAGCCCCTAGTTTTTATTTACGTTCTCTTTATATTCTTGCAAACCTATCCCATTACACCTACAAAGTACTTCTAGTTTTATACTTGTTCTATGTAAAGAGAACGTTAAGAGTGCGTAGAGTTGTATCGGTGGTCGATAGAACTTGAGGGAATATTTGTTCTACCTTTAGCTCCTCGTTGGGGTCGACACTCTTACTTATCGAAAGAGGCTACAATTGATCCCCTATACTTGTGGGTTATCAGGCCCCCAAAGAATGACATCTTAAGTGTAACGCCCACGATGCGGCTATATCTCCCACGTGTCGAGGCACGACTTAGAGGCATAACCGCATTGTGGTTTGTCGCAAGAAGGGTCATCTTCAGACAATCCCATGTAATGAACAAGAATGGGATAAAGAGTTGGCTTACAATCGCCACTTCACACAATACATAAATAAATCATACATCAATCAGAGTACACACATAGACCGACTACGGTCAAATCCAAAAGAAAAGAAGATAACCCAACTGCTAGATCCCTGATCGTCCCAACTGGGCTCCACTACTGATCAACAGGAACGAAACAACACAACGAACAAGATCTTCATCGAGCTCCCACTTGAGCTCGGTTGCGTCACCTGCATTGGTATCCTCGGCACCTACAACTGTTTTGGAAGTATCTGTGAGTCACGAGGACTCAGCAATCTCACACCCGCGAGATCAAGACTATTTAAGCTTATGGGTAGGATAGGGTAATGAGGTGGAGCTGCAACAAGCACTAAGCATATATGGTGGCTAACATACGCAAATAAGAGCGAGAAGAGAAGCAACGGAATGGTCGTGAAGCTAGCAATGATCAAGAAGTGATCCTAAACCCCTACTTATGTCAAACATACACAAGAACCGTGTTTACTTCCCAGACTCCGCCAAAAAGAGACCATCACGGCTACACACGCGGTTGATGCATTTTAATTAAGTCGAATGTCAAGTTCTCTACAACCGGATATTAACAAATTCCCATCTGCCACATAACCGTGGGCACGACTTTCGAAAGATAATACCCTGCAGGGGTGTCCCAACTTAGCCCATTATAAGCTCTCACGGTCAACGAAAGATAAACCTTCTCCCGGAAAGACCCGATCAGTCTCGGAATCCCGGTTTACAAGACATTTCGACAATGGTAAAACAAGACCAGCAAAGCCGCCCGAATGTGCCGACAAATCCCGATAGGAGCTGCACATATCTCGTTCTCAGGGCACACCAGATGAGCAGTCCGTACAACTAAAACCAGGCCTCAAGTTTCCCCGAGGTGGCGCTGCAAAGGGCTCTAGTTTGGACCAGCACTCAAAGGAACACTGGCCCGGGGGTTTAAATAAAGATGACCCTCGGGCTCGCGAAAACCCAAGGGAAAAGGCTTAGGTGGCAAATGGTAAAACCAAGGTTGGGCCTTGCTGGAGGAGTTTTATTCAAGGCGAACTGTCAAGGGGGTCCCATAAATCACCCAACCGCGTAAGGAACGCAAACTCAAGGAACATAATACCGGTATGACGGAAACTAGGACAGCAAGAGTGGAACAAAACACCAGGCATAAGGCCGAGCCTTCCACCCTTTACCAAGTATATAGATGCATTAATTAAGATAAGAGGTATTGTGATATCCCAACATAAACATAATCCAACAAGGAGCAATCTTCATCTTCACCTGCAACTAGCAACGCTATAATAAGGGCTGAGCAAAAGCGGTAACTTAGCCAAACAACGGTTTGCTAGGAAAAGATGGTTAGAGGCTTGACATGGCAAATGTGGGAGGCATGATATAGCAAGTGGTAGGTAGCGCAGCATGGCAATAGAACGTCAACTAGCAAAGCAAAGATAGAAGTGATTTCGAGGGTATGGTCATCTTGCCTGCAAGGTTCTCAGAGTTGACGAAAACTTGATCCTCGTAAGCGTACTCAACAGGTTCCTCGTTCATGAACTCGTCTCCCGGCTCTACCCATAGCAAGAACACAAGCAATGGAACCACAATCAATCACGTGAAATGCACAAGCAACATGATGCAAAACATGAATGATATGCAAGATATGATATGCGATGCATATGCGTGCTCCGGAAGGAAAATGATGAACATGGCAGAAACTTGGCAAACCAAGCATGTCACTGGAAAGATGAGATGATTTCGGTCGAAATCGATATAAAGATCACCGGAAACGGATGCACGGTTTGCAAATGGCAAGCAAAACAAGAATGACATGAATCTGCGATTAACAGCATGATAGCAATTAGAATACATCAAGAGACTATGCTACAGCACTCCAACATAGCAAAACAGCATATGACAGTAATCTACAGGAGATGCTTGACAAAAGAGGAACACTGAGCTACAGCTAGATCACACCATAACAGGTTCAAACAAGCATGGCAAAAGTGCAAAAGATATCAGGTTCACAGACTTAGTGGAATTACTGGACATGGCTGAAAGAGCATCAGGTAGCAATGTTCAGAGCAAGAAATCAACATGCTACAGGAACTTAACGTAGCAAAACAAGGCATGGCATGAATCTACTAAATGCATAGAACAAAAGTCCCTTACTGACCATAAGCCAAAAAGGACCAGAAGATATGATCACAACCATATAAACATAGCAAGTTTCGTTAACAGGTTTCAGACTTGGCAGAAAACAGAGCATGACAGAAACAGACATTATGAGGGCATCTTGGTGAGCTTGATTGACTTATCACAAAGCAATTAATGACAAAACAAGCATATCTACAGCAATATGGCATGTTTATGAAGCTATCCATGGCAAAAGAAAATACATAGCATGAATGGATCAACTACAACAACCTTGGCAAAATTGAATAACACGTAAACAATCTGCCAGAAATATTTTATAGCAAAAGTAGAGCAAGATTAAGACATTCTATGTTACTCCATAATTGCAAAAAAGGGCATGGATGGATAGAGCACAACTATATCTACAAAACACCCTTAGTAAACATAACCAAAAGGAGCATGGATCTTTCTGTAGCCACATGGATACATAGCAACAAAATAACAGCAGACTCAGACTTGGCAAAATTACCAAGTCCCTGAAATCAGAAACATCACGAAGCCTAGTTTGCATGCTTGTGCTAGTCACCACATAGATCACAAAAATACATGCCATACACCTCTGTAAATATGGCATGTCATACATCAAGACACATGTAGAGCTCATGCCCATAAGATGCACACATCAAATGCAACAAAAATGACAAATCCTCAAGTTCTGATAAGTAACAGCAGTTAACAGCATATAGCACTCTTGCAACAGAGATTTGGGCGTCAAGATGGACTCTAATGAACATGGCATAATGGAACAAAATGAAGAGCATCTCGTAATGAACATTTAGATATATTACATGCACGAAACGGAGCTATATGCAGAGAGTTATGCTGCGATGAAGTATGCAATAGAATGTGAAAATGTTCGGGACTTGAGAGAAATTTGAGAGGGGGAAAAATCAACCGGCTTGCTCAGATCCAGATCGGGCGCGTGGGGCTGCTGCTGTTCACCGGAGAGGGGGAAACGGCGGCCGGAGGAGGGGCACCGGGCGGCGGGGCGACGCAGCAAGGGCGCCGGAGGACGGCGCCGGCCGGGGACGGCGGGGCCGCGGCGGGAGGTCGCCGGCAGGAGCGGAGAAGGCGCCGGCGGGCGGCGAGGAGCTCGCGGGCGGAGGCGCGCGCGGGAGGAGCCGGGCACGGGGCGGCGGAGCTCGGGCCCGGCGGGCCTGCCGTAGGCCGCAGCGGGCCTGCCCTGGGCCGCGGCGGGCCCGCGGTGGAGAGGCGCGGTGGAGGGAAGCCGGCGGGGTGAGGTGGCGGCGTCCGGTTGGCCAGAAGCGGCGGCGGAGGTGACGTGTCGCGTGGGGATTGGTTCGGGTGAGGTGGCGAAGGTTGTGTCCGGCGTCGGCCGGACACGTCCGGCGGCGCGGAGGAGCGGGGCTAGGGTTGATCTGCGCGAGAGTTTCGGGAGAGACACATATTTATAGGTAGAGGGAGCTAGGAGACTCCAAATGGAGTGCGGTTTTCGCCCACATGATCGTGATCGAACGACCGAGAGCATGGAGGGGACTTAGGTGGGTTTTGGGCTGTTTGGAGTTTTTTTTTGCTGCAACACACAAAAGGACTTTGCGGTTACCCGGTTAACCGTTGGAGCACCAAACGACCTCCAAATGGAACGAAACTTGACAGGTGGTCTACCGGTGGTATACCAAGGCCACTTGGCAAGACTCGGTCCATTCTGAGAATGTTCAACACCCGCTCACGAAAAGAAACAAGAGGGGTGCGCCGGAGGAGGTGGGAGTGCCGGATTGCAAAACGGACAACGGGGAAAATGCTCGGATGCATGAGACGAACACGTATGCAAATGAGATGCACATGATGACATGATATGAGATGCATGACATGAACAAAATGCAAAACGAAAGACAAAACCCGACCACGAAGGGAAAATCATAACACATAGCCGAAAATGGCAAGAGTTGGAGTTACAAATATGGAAAGTTTCATCCGGGGTGTTACATTAAGGCTGTGAAAAGGATAGTGAGATACTTAATACATACGCCAAATTTTGGCATTTGGTATCCTAAGAGGTCTTCTTTCGATCTTGTCGGCTACTCCGATTCGGACTATGCCGGAGACCAGGTTGATAGAAAGTCCACTTCGGGTACTTGTCAATTTCTTGGTAGATCTCTTGTGTCTTGGTCCTCCAAGAAACAAAACTCGGTATCCTTATCCACCGCCGAAGCGGAATACATTGCCGCTGGTTCATGTTGTGCTCAATTACTTTGGATGACCCAAACTCTTAAGGATTATAGGATATATGTGAAACATGTTCCATTGCTTTGTGACAATGAAAGTGCTATTAAGATTGCTCATAATCCTGTGGAACATTCTCGAACTAAGCATATTGAAGTTCGTCATCATTTCATTCGAGATCATGTTGCTAAAGGGGACATTGATCTTAAGCATGTTCGCACCGATAAGCAATTGGCGGATATATTCACCAAACCGCTTGATGAGAAAGTTTTTTGCCGTTTGAGAGGAGAATTGAACATCATTGATGCTTCAAACTTGGAGTAGGAACTCCATTTGGATACATGCAAGGCATGAGCCTTTGACTAATCCTTGATATTTCTTTCATGATGCTATTTATATTTCTTGGATATACTTGCACCCTTGCATGCTATCTAACCCTTGTAGGTACTTGGATGAATCTAAATCTATGAGATTGCAACTCACTCACATCTTGAGCAATCTCTACATCACCAAATCTCTACACAATGGTGGTTGAAAACAAGGAAGCATGAAACTCTTCAAACATATCCTTTGAAAAATTCTATATTAAGTTTTATGATTGTCATTTTGGATACACAAGTGCTCTTCCTTGCAAAACCAACCCATGTAGGTAGATGAACTCAAATTCCAAGTGGTGCTCCCAGCTCTTGCTGAGCTACATCAACCTTGAGCAACCCACACAAGTTCAACTACATGATCAAGATCAACACCACCACCCAAGGTATGTTATTCCATCTTAGAGAAGCTTTACTCCAAGTCATGGGTGAAAGAAACTCAACAAGATGTGAATACATCAAGATGCTTAAACGAAAAAATGGTAACCCCATTTTGAGCTTAAACGATGAGTATGACCTATGATCAAGTGCCCTCACTTGACTCCTAAGTCAATATACTCCAACATAGGTGACTTTGTCACCGACCAATTCTAGATGAAGTTCTCTTGTGTTTCTCCGTGCTCTTGCATTTGTCTCATGCATATTTGTTTCCCCTTTCAAAAAAAACTTCATCTAGACTTCCTTTCTTTTTATTTTTGTTCTACATTCCCTGCATCCAATTTATTGCAAATCCTTCAGTTAATTCCTTGCAAATCCTTGTGAGATCTTACTTGCCTAGTGAGCTGAGGTGACAAGTGTTTTCTCTGTGATGAACTCGGTCACACCGGTCTGTTGCTTTCGGTCCAACCGAATCCTTTCGGTGCAACCGAAGCACACAACTCGGTGCCACCGATTTCACTACAGAAAAGACAACTTGCCACTTGATCCTGCATTCTTTTTGCTCCAGCTCCACTCAATGATCCTTGTCCTCAACCAACATCACATTGAACATTCTGCTTTGCTCTGTGACTGAAGGACCAAACCCATTTGTAACAAAAATACAGAAGAGCCCTTCTTGGAAATTGATGTCAAAGGGGGAGAGAGAGATCACATCAAAGCTTAATCATTTTGAAAGGGGGAGAGAGTTCTTCAACAGGGAGAAAGAGGAATCACATCAAAGGCCCTAGATGCTTGGTGTTCAAGAGGAGAGAAGTCACATGTCTTTAAGAGGGGAAAGACATGTTCATATTTGGTTGTGTGCATTTGCTCTGATTTTCTTTGCTCTGGTTTTCTGTTCCCTATCTTCTCCCAGTATCCCATGCAAGATTCAGGGGGAGCAAGACATCTAAGGGAAGGAAATCTTTGAATTCCTTGCATACCTTTACCTTTGGGGACATGTCTATATCCAATAGAGTACTCAGTACTCACTCTCTACATGTCATCCCAGTCTTGGTACTCTGTTGGTTTCTTTTGTTTGCTCTGGCTAGTAGATGTATTTGTGTTATCTAACCTTGTTTACTCAGGTTCATTCCTTCCTAAGCCAACTCAAGACCACAAGGTAAGTATATGCATCACAGTCATGTGCATGAGGATTTCTTGCTGATGTACATACTGTTTGCAAGAAGGACTCATGAGCATGAAGGTACATTTCCTATACTCACATCATTTGCTCTGATGCATATAGCCAAGATACATGTAACGCATTGCTTACTCTGTCATGCTTATACATTCACATGCTCCTATATTCCATATTTACATGATTGCATACATGTAGGGGGAGCCTATGCATGTTACATGTCTTTCCAAAGCTTTACTTGTTATTCTCTATATCTTTATCTAAAGCTTTGATGTATGTTGTCATCAATTACCAAAAAGGGGGAGATTGAAAGCACAAGTGCTCCCTGGGTGATTTTGGTAATTAATGTCAACATATCTCTTGTTGGACTAATGCTTTCATCTAGTATGCTTCAGATAAGTTCAACAATGGAGTGGCATGGACTAGAGGATGTGGAACCCCTTCGAGATGATAAGGACAAAGGATTGGCTCAAGCTCAAAGCTCAGGACTCTACATTTTTCATTTTAGTGATCCAAGATCACATTGAGTCCATAGGAAAGCCAATACTATTAAGAGGGGATGAGGTGTTGCTTAATGGCTTGCTTGCTCAAAGTGCTTAGTGATATGCTCCAAAGCCCTCAACTATTTTCTCACATCCACATATGTCCCAAACCAAAACTCAAACTCGGCCCCACCGAAACTTTCTATCCAGCACCACCGAGTTCTCTTGACACAGCCACTGCCAGAAACCCTAATCAATTCGGTCTCACCGATAGGGATCTCGGTCTCACCGAGATGGGATTGCAACCTCTCTGTTTCCCTTCGTAACGTTTCGGTCCAACCGAGATGAGCGATCGGTCCCACCGAGTTTGCCTTACCAACTCTCTGTTTGTCTATTACCAAAATCGGTCCCACCGACTTTGTGTAATCGGTCTCACCGAGATTACGTTATGCCCTAACCCTAACGACATCAGTCCCACCGAGTTGACATGTCGGTCCCAGCGAAAATCCTAACGTTCACATTTTGAACTAAATCGGTCCGACTGAGTTTTATAGTTCGGTCCCACTGAGTTTGGTGATTTGTGTGTAACGGTTAGATTTTGTGTGGAGGCTATATATACCCCTCCACCCACTCTTCATTCATGAAGAGAGCCATCAGAACATGCCTACACTTCCAACATACATTTTCTGAGAGAGAACCACCTACACTTGTGTTGAGGTGAAGATATTCCATTCCAACCACATAAATCTTGATCTCTAGCCTTCCCCAAGTTGCTTTCCACTCAAATCATCTTTCTACCAAATCCAATCCTATGAGAGAGAGTTGAGTGTTGGGGAGACTATCATTTGAAGCACAAGAGCAAGGAGTTCATCATCAACACACCATCTATTACCTTTTGGAGAGTGGTGTCTCCAAGATTGGTTAGGTGTCACTTGGGAGCCTCCGTCAAGATTGTGGAGTTGAACCAAGGAGTTTGTACGGGCAAGAAGATCTACCCTAGTGAGGCAAGTCCTTCGTGGGCGATGGCCATGGTGGGATAGACAAGGTTGCTTCTTCATGGGCCCTTTGTGGGTGGAGCCCTCCGTGGACTCGTGCAACCGTTACCCTTCGTGGGTTGAAGTCTCCATCAACGTGGATGTACGATAGCACCACCTATCGGAACCACGGATAAGAAATCTCCATGTCTCCAATTGCGTTTGCACACTCCAATCCCATCCCTTTACATTCTTGCAACTTGCATGATTAACTTTCTGCTGCTCATATACTCTTATCATGCTTGCTTGATATGTATTGTGAATGTGTGAACTTGTGCTAAAACTCCACTTCAACTTAAAGAAATTAAAAACTACAACTTTTCTTACTAAGAGTCTATTCACCCCCCTCTAGACACCTCTTCTCGATCCTTTCAGTGTGCCACGGCGGGTCACAAACATCATGAACAACATGACCGCACGCATGTCCGCAAACATCCATGTAACCGCGAGGGTCGGCTCTGATACCAACTTGTAATGCCCCGGACACAGCCGCCGGTGGTCGTTACTCCTGGCGGGATCTACACTGGCCCCACAGATCAATACTAGTCTTTTTTGCGCACTTTGTCCTCACTCGTGCGCACCCGGGAGCAACTTCCCGGTCGGTCACCCATCTTGAAATTACTCCAAGCTGAGCACGCTTAACATTGGAGTTCTATGCAAATGGGCTTTCGGAAAAGAAGGAATTCCTTATTGATATGAGCAGTCTATCATCCCTATTAAGCCAGGCTATCACACCATATCCGTGGGCGCGGCTATCGATAGATTATACACTCTGCAAAGGTTAGTACATTGTACCCACACTATGGAACCCAAGGCCTCGTGCTCCCATTCGGGTGGATCAACGGCATTCCGACAAAACTGATCTATTGCATGACATTGTCCCGGCCACTCCAACCAACTCCCCTTTGGGCTAAGTCATGGGTGGCCCCGGATGCCACTCTCGACATCTGCCACCTTCATGGCCGGCCACCTTCGTGGCCGGCCACCGTTGTGGCAAAACAAAACGGTCCCAAACGGGGACAACCTGAGTACAACACAACTTGGGCACACAAGGCTTATGGTCGCCTACCTGATCAGGGACGTGCACGCACATAACCTTCCCTAGTTGGAGGCACCGGCGAGAGGCATGACAATAGACCGAATCAGGGCCTCTCATAAGACAAGTGTGGCTGCACTGGTCAGCTTGATTCGATGGCACTATGACTCAGCCAACAGATGTTCATGTTGCATTAAAGTCCGGTTTAACTTGAATGTAATGTGACAATGCGTAAGAGCATAATATTAACATGAACATGGATGGGAAACATAACTATATATCAACAACAGTAAATCACTCTCTAGATGCAAATGAGCTTGGCATACCGATGATAATGAATAGCACAAGTATAATAACACTTCAGATGAACATAGCATGATCACTAGAATCGGAATATAATTACCAAAAAAGAACATGATAATAATATTAGCAGGTAAGCATTTAACCAACTAGATGCAAATAATCATGGCATAAAGATGCGCATCGATTCACAAGCATAAATATAGCATTCAGAAAATATTAATATGCACAAAACAATTTAAATATTCAAGTGGAAAACCATGGCTACTGCAAGGCCATCATGCAAGTGGCTGTCGTGGCTTGCCTGGAAATGAAGAAGTCATCGGGAAGAAGTGCGGAAAGCTCGTGGAAAGATATCACCGGAAAAGTTTCTCTCCTGGAGGGGGCTGATTAAGGGCAAGGGCAAAATTCTCATGGAGGCAACGGGCTCGACGAACAAAGAAAGTGGGGTTTTGAATCACCTGAATAGGAGTTACGGTTGCGGAGTGATGTCTACTACACAACCTTCTTCTTGTAGACGTTGTTGGGCCTCCAAGTGCAGAGGTTCGTAGGACAGTAGCAAATTTCCCTCAAGTGGATGACCTAAGGTTTATCAATCCGTGGGAGGCATAGGATGAAGATGGTCTCTCTCAAGCAACCCTGCAACCAAATAACAAAGAGTCTCTTGTGTCCCCAACACACCCAATACAATGGTAAATTGTATAGGTGCACTAGTTCGGCGAAGAGATGGTGATACAAGTGCAATATGGATGGTAGATATATGTTTTTGTAATCTGAAATTATAAAAACAGCAAGGTAACTAATGATAAAAGTGAGCGTAAACGGTATTCCAATGCTAGGAAACAAGGCCTAGGGTTCATACTTTCACTAGTGCAAGTTCTCTCAACAATAATAACATAATTTGATCATATAACTATCCCTCCACATGCAACAAAGAGTCACTCCAAAGTCACTAATAGCGGAGAACAAACGAAGAGATTATTGTAGGGTACGAAACCACCTCAAAGTTATTCTTTCGGATCGATCTATTCAAGAGTTCGTAGTAAAATAACACGAAGCTATTCTTTCTGTTCGATCTATCATAGAGTTCATACTAGAATAACACCTTAAGATACAAATCAACCAAAACCCTAATGTCACCTAGATACTCCAATGTCACCTCAAGTATCCGTGGGTATGATTATACGATATGCATAACACAATCTCAGATTCATCTACTCAAACCAACACAAAGTACTTCAAAGAGTGCCCCAAAGTTTCTACCGGAGAGTCAAGACGAAAACGTGTGCCAACCCCTATGCATAGGTTCATGGGCGGAACCTGCAAGTTGATCACCAAAACATACATCAAGTGGAGCACGTGATATCCCATTGTCACCACAGATAAGCACGACAACACATACATCAAGTGTTCGCAAATCCTTAAAGACTCAATCCGATAAGATAACTTCAAAGGGAAAACTCAATCCATTACAAGAGATTAGAGGGGGAGAAACATCATAAGATCCAACTATAATAGCAAAGCTCGCGATACATCAAGATCGTATCACCTCGAGAACACGAGAGAGAGAGAGAGAGATCAAACACATAGCTACTGGTACATACCCTCAGCCCTGAGGGTGAACTACTCCCTCCTCGTCATGGAGAGCGCTGGGATGATGAAGATGGCCACCGGTGAGGGATCCCCCCTCCGGCAGGGTGCCGGAACAGGGTCCCGATTGGTTTTTGGTGGCTACAGAGGCTTGCGGCGGCGGAACTCCCGATCTATTCTGTTCCCCGAAGGTTTTAGGGTATATGGATATATATAGGCGGAAGAAGTACGTCAGGGGAGCCACGAGGGGCCCACGAGGGTGGAGGGCGCGCCCTCCTTCCTCGTGCCTCCCTTGTTGCTTTCTTGACGTGGACTCCAAGTCTCCCGGGTTGCTTTCCTTCCAAAAATAACTTCTCCAGAAGGTTTCATTCCATTTCGACTCCGTTTGATATTCCTTTTCTTCGAAACACTGAAACAAGGGAAAAAACAGGAACTGGCACTGGGATCTGGGTCAATAGGTTAGTCCCAAAAATCATATAAAAGTGCATAGTAAAGCCCATAAAGCATCCAAGATGGACAATATAATAGCATGAATACTTCATAAATTATAGATACGTTGGAGACGTATCAGCATCCCCAAGCTTAATTCCTGCTCGTCCTCGAGTAGGTAAATGATAGAAGAAATAATTTATGAAGTGTGAATGCTAGCAGGTGCATAAGTTTGATCAATGATAATTTCAATCACCTTTTCTAGCATCATTATATGTCATAACAGTAGCTCAACTCATAAAACTTTTCATGAATAAGTAACAAGCTATTCACATGTTAAAGTATAGATCATAAACCTTCTTGAAAACTAACAAACCGTGTTATTAGTCATCAAACAATTACAATTCATCTTATTTTCAGGAAGAGTCTATGTCAGAGCTTTGATTCAGCAAACTTCACATACTCAACTATCATTTAGTCTTCCATGATTGCTACCACTCAAAGCATATTTTTAGAACAAATAGCATCAATCAAACACAGAGAAAGATAGGGGCTTAATGTTTCGCCTCCCAACTTATTTATCATATAGATAATTGTCAACAATAATAATTCATGATCAAATATATTTGAATGGCCATATATGCTTAGATCTGTCCATCATATGATGCTTGCCAACTAAAGAGTAGGTTGGAATGAGAAGGAATACTGCTGACTCTTGCATAAAAGTAAAAGATAGGCCCTTCGCAGAGGGAAGCAGGGATTTGCAGAGGTGCCAGAGCTCGAAGCAAAAACAGAGATGAAAATAATTTTGAGAGGTATGCTTTCATCGTCAACATAACGACCAAGAGTTCCCAATATCTTCCATACTACATACATTATAGGCGGTTCCCAAACAGAAAGGTAAAGATTTTTACTCCCCCTCCACCAACAATCATCAATCCATGGCTTGCCCGAAACAACGGGTGCCTCCAACTAACATTAATCCTGGGGGAGTTTTGTTTGCAATTATTTTTGATTTGATTTCGATCTTTTGATCATGGGACTGGGCATCCCAGTTACCAGCCATTTTCTCGTGAATGATGAGCGGAATCCACTCATCGTGAGACTAACCCACCTAGCATGGAAGATACTGCTAACCCGTAGTCGCTACATGAGCGATTCGGGCATACAAAACAGATTATTATTTGAAGGATTAGAGTTTGGCACATGCAAATTTACTTGGAACGGCAGGTAAATACCGCATATAGGTAGATATGGTGGACACTCATGGAAGAAACTTGGTTCAAGGAATTTGGATGCACAAGCAGTATTCCCGCTTAGTACAGATATTTTGGCTATCAAAGGATTCTAAATAGCAAGCACCACATGTTAGAGGATCCATAACAATATAACTTCTATACAAACATACCCAAGCATAACTCATTATGTTGTCTTCCTTGTCCAACTTCAACTAATTTGCTCAGGTTTGAAAATAATTAATGGGGCTCACAATCATAGAAGATGTCCAAGATAGTATATTTATATGTGAAATCTCTCTTCCTTCAATATTCTTTCATGAATTGTTCAAGTGATCAATACAATGTTTGCTAACCTTCAATAAATTTACCACCTCTACTTATTATATGTGAAGGCATTACTCCCCATGGGAAAGGCATATGAAACATATATAATTTCAAATTTGTGACATTCGAATCATTCAACCATTTACTCATAGGATATAAGTGAAGCACACGAGTAAATGACAAACTACTTCGAAAAGATATAAGTGAATATCAATGAGTAGTTAAATAATTATGTAGCTATGTGAAGACTCTCTCCCATTTAAGAATTTCAGATCTTGGTATTTTATTCAAACAGCAAGCAAAGCTAAATAAAATGACATGACGCTCCAAGCAAAACACATATCATGTGGTGAATAAAAATATACCTCCAAGTAAAGTTACCGATGAACGAAGACAAAAGAGGGGATGCCATCTGGGGCATCCCCAAGCTTAGGCTCTTGGTTATCCTTGAATATTACCTTGGGGTGCCTTGGGAATCCCCAAGCTTAGGCTCTTGCCACTCCTTATTCCATAGTCCATCGAATCTTTACCCAAAACTTGAAAACTTCACAACACAAAACTCAACAGAAAACTCGTAAGCTCCGTTAGCGAAAAACAAAACACCACTTCAAGGTACTGTAATGAACTCATTCTTTATTTATATTGGTGTTAAACCTACTGTATTCCAACTTCTCTATGGTTTATAACTCTTTTACTAGCCATAGAGTCATCAAAATAAGCAAACAACACGCGAAAAACAGAATCTGTCAAAAACAGAACAATATGTAGTAATCTGTAACTAACGCAAACTTCTGGAACTCAGAAAAATCTACCAAAATAGGAAGACCTAGATAATTTGTTTATTGATCTTCTGCAATTGGAATCAGTATTTTATCACGTTCTGGTGATTTTTAACAATTGTTTTCGTAAACAGAAAGTTTCTGGAATTTTCAGCAAGATCAAATAACTATCATCCAAGAAGATCCTATAGGTTTAACTTGGCACAAACACTAATGAAAACATAAAACCACATCTAAACATAAGCTAGAAGGATTATTTATTACTAAACAGAACCAAAAAGCAATAAACTAAAATAAAATTGGGTGGCCTCCCAACAAGCGCTATCGTTTAACGCCCCTAGCTAGGCATGATGATTTCAATGATGCTCGCATAAAAGATAATAATTGAAACATAAAGAGAGCATCATGAAGAATATGACTAGCACATTTAAGTCTAACCCACTTCCTATGCATAGGGATTTTGTGAGCAAACAACTTATGGGAACAATAATCAACTAGCATAGGAAGGCAAAACAAGCATAACTTCAAAACTTTAAGCACATAGAGAGGAAAATTGATATTATTGCAATTCCTACAAGCATATGTTCCTCCCTCATAATAATTTTCAGTAGCATCATGAATGAATTCAACAATATAACCAGCACCTAAAGCATTCTTTTCATGATCTACTTGCATATAATTTTTACTACTCTCCACATAAGCAAATTTCTTCTCATTCGGAATAGTGGGAGTATCATAAGAGACTTGAATACTATAAATTGTTTCCACCTTAAAAGAGTAATGTTCAGATAAAGGGTAATCATAATCATGACAAGTTTTATAAATATAATCATCACTACTTTTTATAGCATAAGTTTCATCACAATAATCATCATAAGTAGCAACTTTGTTCTCATCATAATCAATTGAAACCTCTTCCGAAATAGTGGATACATCACTAAATAAAGTCATGACCTCTCCAAATCCACTTTCATAAATTTTATAAGATTCAACATCCTCCAAAATAGTGGGATCATTACTTCCTAAAGTTGACACTCTTCCAAACCCACTTTCATCAATATAATCATCATAAGTAGGAGGCATGCTATCATCATTATAAATTTGCATATCAAAACTTGGGAGACTAAAAATATCATCTTCATTAAACGTAGCATCCCCAAGCTTGGGCCTTTTCATATCATAAGCATAATCACTCTCATCATTAATAGTATGGATAGCACCAATAGTATAGCAATTATCATATTCTTCCAAGCAAGTGCCAAAAAGATTTTCAAGATCATAAGAAGTATCATTATCTTCCCAATCATAATCATCACAACAAGCAATAGGCATAACGAGATCATCATCAAGTGCATCATCTTCCAAAATTATTTTTGATTCATTTTCATGAGGCACAACAATAATAGGAGCAACATTATTTGGGAAAGATATCTTTTTACCTCTCCTCCTTTTTCTTTTCTTCTTCTTCACCACATCATGTGTGGGTTCAATCCTCTTTTTGAAGCTCCTTATTAATGAAATTAGTTGAATAGAAGGCTCCTCCTCGTTACCTGATTCATCATAAGAAATAATAGGAGAATATTGGGGAGTCTCTTCCCTTTCATTAGTATTCTCTTCATCTCCAATTTGTTTTCTTTTCTTTATGTAATTGGAAATATAAGGATTTTCAATGCAATTCACTGCACAATACATATAAATTTCCTCTAGATAAAAACCAAGAAGTTTGTAACGGGCAAATTCTGGAAGATAGTTAGTTATACGTTTCATTTCTTCATAACCCATAAGCAAACTAAGTTCATTATAATGTGCAAGGGAAATCAAGTCATCACAATTTTTGGACACGATTAGATCATGAATTTTTTTGCATCGGGTAGTTAAATGACCCCGTTCATTGCAAAGTTCACAAGTATGGCCAAGAAAATTTAAATTTTCAGCACAAACATCTAGCCTTTCTTGCAACAATTTAGTTTCTAAATGCTTATGCCTCTTGCAATATCTATCTTCCCTATTTTGTGTGTACTTGCAAACCCAATGCACTCCCCAAAAATTGACATGTTTATAGGAGGCATTTTCATCATAACTCGTGCAATCATCATTAGTACTATGGATATTCAAGGAGTTCATACTAACAACATTGCAATCATACTCATCATTCAAAGATTTAGTGCCAAACATTTTAATGCATTCTTCTTCTAACACTTTGGCACAATTTTCCTTTCCATCATACTCACGAAAGATATTAAAAAGATGAAGCGTATGAGGTAAACTCAATTCCATTTTTTTGTAGTTTTCTTTTATTGACTAAACTAGCGATAAAACAAGAAAAATAAAGATTCGATTGCAGGATCTAAAGATATACCTTCAAGCACTAACCTCCCCGGCAACGGCGCCAGAACAGAGCTTGATGTCTACTACACAACCTTCTTCTTGTAGACGTTGTTGGGCCTCCAAGTGCAGAGGTTTGTAGGACAGTAGCAAATTTCCCTCAACTGGATGACCTAAGGTTTATCAATCCGTGGGAGGCATAGGATGAAGATGGTCTCTCTCAAGCAACCCTGCAACCAAATAACAAAGAGTCTCTTGTGTCCCCAACACACCCAATACAATGGCAAATTGTATAGGTGCACTAGTTCGGCGAAGAGATGGTGATACAAGTGCAATATGGATGGTAGATATATGTTTTTGTAATCTGAAATTATAAAAACAGCAAGGTAACTAATGATAAAAGTGAGCGTAAACGGTATTCCAATGCTAGGAAACAAGGCCTAGGGTTCATACTTTCACTAGTGCAAGTTCTCTCAACAATAATAACATAATTTGATCATATAACTATCCCTCCACATGCAACAAAGAGTCACTCCAAAGTCACTAATAGCGGAGAACAAATGAAGAGATTACTGTAGGGTACGAAACCACCTCAAAGTTATTCTTTCAGATCGATCTATTCAAGAGTTCGTAGTAAAATAACACGAAGCTATTCTTTCCGTTCGATCTATCATTGAGTTCGTACTAGAATAACACCTTAAGATACAAATCAACCAAAACCCTAATGTCACCTAGATACTCCAATGCCACCTCAAGTGTCCGTGGGTATGATTATACGATATGCATCACACAATCTCAGATTCATCTATTCAAACCAACACAAAGTACTTCAAAGAGTGCCCCAAAGTTTCTACCAGAGAGTCAAGACGAAAACGTGTGCTAACCCCTATGCATAGGTTCATGGGCGGAACCCGCAAGTTGATCACCAAAACATACATCAAGTGGATCATGTGATATCCCATTGTCACCACAGATAAGCACGGCAAGACATACATCAAGTGTTCTCAAATCCTTAAAGACTCAATCCGATAAGATAACTTCAAAGGGAAAACTCAATCCATTATAAGAGAGTAGAGGGGGAGAAACATCATAAGATCCAACTATAATAGCAAAGCTCGCGATACATCAAGATCGTATCACCTCAAGAACACGAGAGAGAGAGATCAAACACATAGCTACTGGTACATACCCTCAGCCCCGAGGGTGAACTACTCCCTCCTCGTCATGGAGAGCACTGGGATGATGAAGATGGCCACCGGTGAGGGATCCCCCCTCCGGCAGGGTGCCGGAACAGGGTCATGATTGGTTTTTGGTGGCTACAGAGGCTTGCGGCGGCGGAACTCCCGATCTATTCTGTTCCCTGAAGGTTTTAGGGTATATGGATATATATAGGCGGAAGAAGTACGTCAGGGGAGCCACGAGGGGCCCATGACGGTGGAGGGCGCGCCCAGGGGGGTGGGCGCGCCCCCTACCTCGTGCCTCCCTCGTTGCTTTCTTGACGTGGACTCCAAGTCTCCCGGGTTGCTTTCCTTCCAAAAATAACTTCTCAAGAAGGTTTCATTCCGTTCGACTCCATTTGATATTCCTTTTCTTCGAAACACTGAAACAAGGGAAAAAGCAGGAACTGGCACTGGGCTCTGGGTCAATAGGTTAGTCCCAAAAATCATATAAAAGTGCATAGTAAAGCCCATAAAACATCCAAGATGGATAATATAATAGCATGAATACTTCATAAATTATAGATACGTTGGAGACGTATCACGGAGATATGGCCGTTCGTTTCTGGTCATAACAGATGAATGTTCACAAAATAAAGGTTTCAGCCGGCGGCTGGAAAATTGAAAGCACACTTTGGGTGAAGACGTCTTCAGTCAAAGAAAACATAATCTTGCCCGAAGAAGCACCAGAATACGCTTTCGGGAGGGGAAGACGTATTCCACGGCATACGCCTCCAATTATCGAGCTAGACCGGGGCTGGAGAGGCTGACGGGTGGGGTCGACAGGGGAGTGGGTCCCATGTGGCCTGGCTCGTCTTCTTCCTCGCGCTGTCCCCCCACACGAAATAGAGGAGGGGCAGAGCAGGGGCGCTGCCGGCGCTGGCTCGGCCGGCTCCGGCCACCTCTGGCCGAGGCGAGGCCACCGACGGGACCAGATCAGAGCGTCGCGTTCACCTGGGTACAATAGCCACGCCCCGGAGGGGCTGAGCGACAGCTGCACACGGTGGCCACGGGCAGGGGCAGCGACTGGACTTTGGTTGCATGGCCACGGAGGCTCCGACGACAAAATGTGGGGAGAGGGGGTTCGCCGGGGTGGAGGCGAGCTACTGGTGGAGGAAGGGGCTCGGTGTGGCTTGAATTTGTGCAGGGCCGGCGGTGGCCATGGCAGACAGAGGCGAGGAGGAGAGGCTCTGGTGCTCGAGGAGAGGGTTGTGGGTGGCGACAAGATAAGGAGGAGCTCAAGGGAGCTACTTATTTCCGCGGGGAGGGATCAGGAAGGCTCTGGAGCACACGGTCGACAAGCCATGGAGGTGGGGACGGAGGTCGGGTCACGGGCATGGCCAAAGCACCACGTAGCACGTGACCGGAGAGGGGTGCAAGGGGTCTAGGGGGAGGACGATGACACGGCGAAGCTCCTGGAGAAAGCTAGGCGACGAGAGCTCGAGGGAAAGGACGATCATGGGGGGGGGGGGCATTTGCCAGAGCGCCCGGATGGGCATGCCAGTTGCGTAGACACCGCGTGAACGCGACGGTGACCCGTGCTTTGGTTGGCCCAACCATGTCTGGGAGACTAGTCATTCAACAGAGAGTTCCAAGTAGCAAAGGAACAAAAACAGGGCCTCAAGAATTGACCACAACTTGCTGGAAGACAAAGGAACATCAAAGTGTTTGTACTGGGGTGTGGGAGAATGGCCTGGTGAAAGATTCTGAGTGTTTTCAAGGTTTGACCATACACTAAGATGACCATTCAGGACATAATAGGAAAATGAATAATCCTAAATTATTTTTGAACTGGACGAGGATGGGTTTTGACATATTGGTGGAATATATGATCCCAACAATTTATGAGAATTTTGTGGGAATGACGGAAATATAGGTTGCTTCACAACCTGGGGCAAACAGGGTTATTCCTTTAATAGAAAAAAGGAATATTCCCAAGAAAAATAATTTGTGATTGGGCTAAGATGGAAATAAAATGGTTTTGGGATGGGTTTGAGGATGACAAGCCACTTGGGAGACTGAGAGAGATGATCTTCCCAAGTTTCCAGACCACAGAGCCACAGAGAAGCAATCCAAAGCAAAAATTCAAATAAATCCAAAGAAAAAAGAAAGGGCCAAAAATTAGGGTGTTACAAACCTTCCCTCCTTAAAGAAATCACGTCCTCAAAATGGTTGCTTAGGGAACAAGTATGAATATTCTATCTCAAGAAAACCATTTCCAACTCGGGTATCTTTTTTTATATGATGTTCCCACTGAATTTCATATGACTTGACTGCCTCGCTCTGGGTGGTTTGCCTCACTGAATCCATATTCTGACAAGTCTTACCTCATATGTTAATCTGACTCCAATTCTTTTATATTTGCTAGCTTATCTAATATATTATCATGACTGGCATATGTCATCTTCCCACATGTCCGGGTGTGATTTCCAATTGACGTGTCATTCTTCTCTATAGCGTTGACAACATTTCACGGATTTGTGTACAAATTTCCTCGGTGGACACCAAATCTTTTACTCCTTGCATTGGGTTGCTCAAATAGATGCTTGTCCTCTGGGTTCAAAATAATGGTGGGAATTATAATTATTCTCCAGATGTCTCGCAGGGATTTCTGAATCATCTTGGCTGGATCCACTGTCTCGAGTGTCACATTCATACCAAAAATTTGACTGTCGTCTGTCATGACCGGTATAAAGGGTTACGGCCTTATAGGGATATATCCACAGACTTGACTGACGGTGGTTTTTCAAGAAGAATCTTGTTCACGGTAAGATACCCTTTAACTGATTCCCATCTGTGAGGGCACATGCTTCAAGACTGTTGTTCAACATTCTGATCACTCATTCTGTCGGTATATCCATGTGGATAGTACATTGTGTGATTCTGTAACCCGGTTGCTAGAGTCAAACTACTGAGCTGCTAAGGAATCTTTGATTTTCCATGATAGACTGGAGTATTCGATAATGACAATTTTTAGCATAACAGTTGGCTGAGCAGGTTGGCTTCATATGAGGTCCTTACCACAACAGGGTAGAACACTTAGGTGCAGGTTCTTGTATTGTCGTTTTTGCCCCTTCATTATTGTTCTCTCTTGTCTGCACCCTTTGCTGAAAGGGATTGGCCATATATATCCTCAGTTCTTCATGTGACCAGAGGTGCTGTCAAGGGTAATATTTTGGCAATCATACTTTATGCTCGTTCATAACTCATGTCATAGGTTATATGTCAGGTTCATGTGTGCTTGTACGGAGTTCATTGTTATCGTCAATCATACAAGACAACGGGAAAGTGTAAGTGCATCTAGTGCCCCTTAGTGATTTTGGTGTATTGATGACTTATAGGTTAAGGGAATAATATGTTTGTGGGTGTACACAGGTATTATAAGTCTCTGAGGAGTTTGATATTTCCGAAGAAAGTCGGCACCTAAAAATGAATATTTTCATCTTGAAGACTTTGAAGATGAGGAAATTGGTGTGACCTTGAAGATACTGATATTGATGCGAGGATTATGGAGTGTGAAGACTTCTGTTTTCGTAGTTTCATTTTCCTTCCTTTGCGTCATAGGAAACACCGTACTATTAAAGGGGGTCGAGGTAAAACTAAGGAGAAATTTCCAAGTGATGCTCATCTCAAAGCCTACACATACCAAATCCTTTGAGTGAAGCCTTTGGAAATCTCATACAGTTCAGTCAATTTCTTCAGTGACAGAGACGAAGATCTTCTGGTCTCTGTGGAATTTGTTCTGACTGAGGAGTTAAGAACTCGCTAGTGCGGATTGCCTACCAGTGAGGAATATGATAGCCCTGAGGAATTTGAGAGCTCAAATTTCTGACCATTGCTGTGCTACGCGCCAGCTGTCCCAAATATCTTATCCGCCTAACAGTCATATCATTAGGGGCATTTATGTCTTATCATGCCGGGCTGCTCCCTGGCTATAAATAGCCGCCCCCTCAACCACTAGCTGGTCGGCTGCTCCGTGAGAAACTGACACTTGTCGTTTAGAGCATCCCATCCTCCGCGGACTTTGAGAGAAAATCACCAGTGAGGAAAAACCCAAAACCCCAACACCTAAAACCCAAACTGATTGAGCATCACTGAAGAGATTGTTCATGTGTGGAACCGATGCTTGTTACCTTTGAAGACTGTGCATCTTCCAGACGGTTAGGCATCAAGGTCTAGAGCATCGAAGAGGAATTGTGGATTGCCGAGTGACCAAGTCTGTGAAGGTTTGGAACTCACCTGAAGACTTACCATGAGTGATTGGGTGAGGTCTGTGTGACCTTAGCTCAAGGAGAACACGGTAAGGACTGTGTGTCCTCGGACTATGTGTCCTTTGGTTTAAATACCAAGCCTCTCCAACCAGACGTAGAACTGTCACAACAGTTGGAACTGGTCTACCAAATCATTGTCTTCACCGAGCTACTGGTTCTATTTCTTCAACCCTTTCATTTCCTCTCTCATGTGTTGATGAAATTAATCGTTATTGTTTGAAGACTTTGGCTGAAGATTTTCTCAATTCCTCAATCCTATTTCTTCAGTCACTTTGTCTTTTGCCTACTTATCCTGTTTACATGCTACATGTGCTCTGTGTATGTTTCATTTCATCATGATGGCTATGCTACTTCTTGTTATGCATGCACCTGAGTACTTATTCAACTGCTTGTAATTCATCACTTAATTCCTCAAGTAGTATTTCCTCAGTGACGAATTTATGAAAATCACCTATTCATCCCTCTCTAGTCGATATAACGCACTTTCAATTTGTATCAGAGCAAGGTACTCCCTTGTTCTATGTGATTTTGGTTTAACCACCTGGAGTTTTAGTTATGTCGACTATAGGCATGATCAAGTTGTCGGCTGGGTGTCCTACCTTCTTTGGGACAGATTACCCCTACTGGAAGAACAAGTTGCACATGCATCTTGAGGCAATTGACAAGGATCTCTGGTACATTGTGGAAAATGGCGTTCCCTCCATCACTCCTTCCGTGAACGCTGATGATGTGAAGATATTCAAGCAACTCGAATCTCAAGCGAAGAATATCATATGTGGCCATCTGAGCAAAGGACAGTATGGTAGAGTGAGTGCTCTGGAG
The DNA here is from genome assembly GCF_002575655.3 of Aegilops tauschii subsp. strangulata. Classification (NCBI taxonomy): domain Eukaryota; kingdom Viridiplantae; phylum Streptophyta; class Magnoliopsida; order Poales; family Poaceae; genus Aegilops; species Aegilops tauschii. Next base: position 218,467,072 of record NC_053038.3, read on the forward strand.
TCTGCAAAGCTTATCTGGCATAGGCTGTCCAAGGTCAACGAAGGAATATTAACCCGACATGATTCTCGAGTTGACATTCTTCGAAATCTCTTCAACCGCTTCAAAAGAGTCGACAACGAAAATGTTCAGTAAACCTTCGATCGCCTCACTGACATATCTAATGAGCTTCAAGCACTTGGTGCCACTGACATCACCGACCATGAGGTGGTGCAGAAATTGCCGAGATCACTTGGTTCCTCATTTGATACACTCGCACTAATGATTCAAGAACGTGGAGACTACAAGTCACTAGATCCTGCTGATATCCTCGACGGGCTGAACACTCATGAACTCCAACAAGCTGAGAAGAGAGATCTCTATGGGCCAAGCTATGGAAGATCACGTGCACTGAAGGCCAAGGCAGTTTCCTCATCTGAAGGGGAAGATTCTGATAGCATCCTTGGTGACCCGAGGAACTAAGCCAGGAGCTAGCAATGCTTGTGAGGAAATTCCAGAAGTTCTCAAGAGGTGGCTGTTTTGGAAAATCTTCAAGAGGTGATGACTTGAGGACAGATTCTTCATACTACGATTACAAGTAAAGGACTTGCCACAAATGCAAAAAGCATGGTCACTACATAGCAGATTGTCCTCAGTGGCTGAAGGAATCAAAGAAGAACAAGTACAAGGATGACAGTTCAGATGACTCGGAGAAAAAGAAGAAATCTTCAAAGTCCTCATCATCAAAATCTTCAAAGTCTTCATCTCACAAGAAGAGTAGTTCCGGAAAATCTCGGGCATTCATTGGCAAGGAAATGGACAGTGAAGCTGAATCTGAGGAAAATGAGGAAGAGGAGGAATCTGAGGAGTCAGACTCTGGTGTGGCAAGCCTAGCTCTCGCTACTTCTTTTGTCAGCAAGTCCATTTTCAACACTGAGGAACATGGCAACACCAACACCGCTGACGATGGCGACGATGACTACGCTCCCACCTATTGCTTCATGCTAAAAGGTGCCAAGGTACTCAAATATCCCTCCTCTGAATCTAGTTGATACATCTCCAACGTATCTATAATTTTTGATTGTTCCATGCTATATTATATTCTGTTTTGGACATTATTGGGCTTTATTATACACTTTTATATTATTTTTGGGACTAACCTATTAACCGGAGGCCCAGCCCAGAATTGTTGTTTTTTGGCTATTTTAGAGTTTCGCAGAAAAAGAATATCAAACGGAGTCCAAACGGAATGAAACCTTCGGGAACGTGATTTTCGGAACGAACGTGATCCAGAGGACTTGGACCCTACGTCAAGACATCAACCAGGAGGCCACGAGGTAGGGGGGCGCGCCTACCTCCCTGGGCGCGCCCTCCACCCTTGTGGGCCCCCTGTTGCTCCACTGACGTACTCCTTCCTCCTATATATACCTACGTACCCCCAAACTACCAGATACGGAGCCAAAAACCTAATTCCACCGCCGCAACCTTCTGTACCCATGAGATCCCATCTTGGGGCCTGTTCCGGAGCTCCGCCGGAGGGGGCATCGATCAGGGATGGCTTCTACATCAACACCATAGCCTCTCCGATGATGTGTGAATAGTTTACCTCAGAACTTCGGGTCCATAGTTATTAGCTAGATGGCTTGTTCTCTCTTTTTGGATCTCAATACAATGTTCTCCCCCTCTCTTGTCGAGATCTATTCGATGTAATCTTCTTTTGCGGTGTGTTTGTTGAGACCGATGAATTGTGGGTTTATGATCAAGTTTATCTATGAACAATATTTGAATCTTCTCTGAATTCTTTTATGTATGATTGGTTATCTTTGCAAGTCTCTTCGCATTATCAGTTTGGTTTCTCCTACTAGATTGATCTTTCTTGCAATGGGAGAAGTGCTTAGCTTTGGGTTCAATCTTGCGGTGTCCTTTCCCAGTGACAGTAGGGGCAGCAAGGCACGTATTGTATTGTTGCCATCGAGGATAACAAGATGGGGTTTATATCATATTGCATGAATTTATCCCTCTACATCATGTCATCTTGCTTAAAGCATTACTCTGTTCTTATGAACTTAATACTCTAGATGCATGCTGGATAGCGGTCGATGTGTGGAGTAATAGTAGTAGATGCAGGCAGGCGTCGGTCTACTTGTCTCGGACGTGATGCCTATATACATGATCATACCTAGATATTCTCATAACAATGCTCAATTCTGTCAATTGCTCAACAGTAATTTGTTCACCCACCGTAAATACTTATGCTCTTGAGAGAAGCCACTAGTGAAACCTATGGCCCCCGGGTCTATTTTCCATCATATTAATCTTCCAACGCTTAGCTATTTCCTTTGACTTTTATTTTGCTTTTATTTTACTTTGCATCTTTGTTATAAAAATACCAAAAATATTATCTTATCATTTCTATCAGATCTCACTCTCGTAAGTGACCGTGAAGGGATTGACAACCCCTTATCGCGTTGGTTGCGAGGATTTATTTGTTTGTGTAGGTGCGAGGGACTCGTGCGTGGCCTCCTACTGGATTGATACCTTGGTTCTCAAAACTGAGGGAAATACTTATGCTACTTTGCTGCATCACCCTTTCCTCTGCAAGGGAAAACCAACGCAGTACTCAAGAGGTAGCAAGAAGGATTTCTTGCGCCGTTGCCGGGGAGTTTACGCAAAAGTCAACATACCAAGTACCCATCACAAACCCTTATCTCCCGCATTACATTATTTGCCATTTGCCTCTCGTTTTCCTCTCCCCCACTTCACCCTTGCCGTTTTATTTGCCCCCTCTTTTCTGTTCGTCCTTTTGTTTGCTCGTGTTGCCATGTGCCTTCTATATGCTTGCATCTTTGCTTGCTGAAAATCTATTGATATGGATCCACTTAAAGTGTTCTACTTGGATCATCTTCAATCCTTATGTGCTCGTGCTGAAACCCCAACTAGCCTAGTTGATGGGAAATCTTTAGATGAGCATGCTCATTTTGTGCGTCATTGTTTGTCTGAAAAAGGGAAGCTCTTATGGTATGATATAAATAGTTTGCTATGCTATTCTTGGAATCTTTGTGAAATTTGTGATTTTACTTGTTGCTCTAAGAACCCTAAAAACACCTTCCCTACCTATGTGAGTTCAATGATAATGAAATCTTATCTTCTTATGCAAAGGGTGTTTATAGTTACTATGATACCAAACAAATTGAAGAATTTGTCATTTTTAAGGGTGCTCATGAAGTTGCTTCTTTGATTGAAAAGTATGATTTTACTCTCAACAAATCTGAAAAATTTCGTCATACTTAAATATTGCAATGAAAACTTTGCTCATAATGTCTATGTCCAAGAATTTATTGAAAGTATGACCGTTGCTTTGGAAGAAAATAATGATATGCATGAATCTATAGATAATGATGATTCCGATGATTTGGTTGAAATATTCCTTGATGAACATGATGCTTGCTATCCTTGTGGCCATGATGCCAATTTATGAAGATGAATTTGCTATAGTTCCTTACGTTAAACATGAGATCGTTGCTAATGCACCCATACTTTGTAGTTCCTTCGATGAAAAGCATGATTGCAATAATTTTACTATAAATTTCTTAATGACAATTGTGCTAATAATATGCAAAACCCTAAGCTTGGGGATGCTAGTTTTGCTATGTCTACTACTTGTTGCAATGATCATGATTGGGGTGATTCTTCTTTTGATCTTGAAAATTTATTTAAGCCCCATGATGAATATGAGATTGATAATAGTGTTTGCAATATTATTGAAAGTGGGTTTGGAGAGGTCATGACTTTAGTTAATGTTAATCCCACTATTTCGGAAGAGTGTCAACTTTGCATGCATGTGGATCATGTAGAGCAAATTTTATGTGATAGCTATATTGTTGAATTTGCTTCTGATCCTACATGTAATTATTATGAGAGAGGAAAATATGATTCTAGAAATTTTCATGTTACTAAATTACCTCTCGTCATGTTGAGATTGCTATTGTTTCTTTCTTCTTCCATGCATATGCTAGTTTTTGATTGCCTTGATAATTTGTTTGCTTATAAAATGCCTATGCATAGGAAGTATGTTAGACTTATATGTGTTTGTCACGTGTTTTATGATGCTCTTTTTGCGCTTCAATTCTTGTCTTTCATGCGAGCATCATTAGAATTATCTATGCCTAGCTAGGGGCGTTAAACGATAGCGCTTGTTGGGAGGCAACCCAATTTTATTTTTAGTTTTTTTGCATTTTGCTTCTGTTTAGGAATAAATATTTGATCTAGCCTCTGGTTAGATTTATTTTTATGTTTTAATTAGTGTCTGTGCCAAGTTAAACCTATAGGATCTTCTTGGATGATAGTTATTTGATCTTGCTGTAAATTCCAGAAACTTTCTGTTCACGAAAATAATTGTTAAAAATCACCAGAACGTGATAAAATATTGATTCCAATTGCTGTTGATCAATAAACAAATTTTCTAGGTCGTCCTATTTTGGCTGAATTTTTGGAGTTCCAGAAGTTTGCGTTAGTTACATATTACTACAGACTGTTCTGTTTTTGACAGATTCTGTTTTTCATGTGTTGTTTGCTTATTTTGATGAATCTATGGCTAGTAAAATAGTTTATAAACCATAGAGAAGTTGGAATACAGTAGGTTTAACACCAATATAAATAAAGAATGAGTTCACTACAGTACCTTAAAGTGGTCTTTTGTTTTCTTTCGCTAACGGAGCTTACGAGATTTTCTGCTGAGTTTTGTGTTGTGAAGTTTTCAAGTTTTGGGTGAAAAATTTGATGGATTATGGAACAAGGAGTGGCAAGAGCCTAAGCTTGGGGATGCCCAAGGCACCCCAAGATAATCTAAGGACACCTAAAAGCCAAAGCTTGGGGATGCCCCGGAAGGCATCCCCTCTTTCGTCTACTTCCATCGGTAACTTTACTTGGAGCTATATTTTTATTCACCACATGATATGTGTTTTTCTTGGAGCGACTTGTATTATTTGAGTCTTTATTTGTTAGTTTACCACAATCATACTTGCTGTACACCTTTTGAGAGAGTCACACTTGATTCAGAATTTATAAGAATACTCTATGTGCTTCACTTATATTTTTTGAGGTATATAGTTTTGCTCTAGTGCTTCACTTATATCTTTTAGAGCACGGTGGTGGATTTGTTTTATAGAAACTATTGATCTCTCATGCTTCACTTATATTATTTTGAGAGTCTTAAAATAGCATGACAATTTGCTTTAATTAATATCATGAGAAATTTGATGCTTGATAATTGTTTTGAGATATAAAGGTGGTAATATCATAGTTGTGCTAGTTGAGTAATTGTGGAATTGAAAAATACATGTGTTGAAGTTTGTGATTCCCGTAGCATGCACGTATGGTGAACCGTCATGTAACGAAGTCGGAGCATGAAGTATTTGTTGATTGTCTTCCTTTGTGTGGCGGTCGGGATCGCGCGATGGTTAACTCCTACCAACCCTTCCCCTAGGAGCATGCGTAGTAGTACTTTGCTTTGAGGGTTAATAAATTTTTGCAATAAGTATATGAGTTCTTTATGACTAATGTGAGTCCATGGATTATACACACACTTACCTTTCCATAATTTTCTAGCCTCTTCGGTATCGCGCATTGCCCTTTCTCACCTTGAGAGTTGGTGCAAACTTCGCTGGTGCATCCAAACACCGTGATATGATATGCTCTATCACACATAAACCTCCTTATATCTTCCTCAAAACAGCCACCATACCTACCTATCATGGCATTCCCATAGCCATTCCGAGATACATTGCCATGCAACTTTCCACCGTTTCATTTATCATGACACGCTCCATTATTGTCATATTTCTTTGCATGATCATGTAGTTGACATTGTATTTGTGGCAAAGCCACTGTTCATAATTCTTTCATACATGTCGCTCTTGATTCATTGCATATCCCGGTACACCGCCGGAGGCATTCTTATAGAGTCATATTTTTTTCTAAGTATTGAGTTGTAATTCATGAGTTGTAAGTAAATAAAAGCGTGATGATCATCATTATTAGAGCATTGTCCCAAGTGAGGAAAGTATGATGGAGACTATGATTCCCCCACAAGTCGGGATGAGACTCCGGACTAAATAAAAAAAGGAGGCCATAAAAAAAGAAGAGAAAAGGCCCAATAAAAAAATGATGAGAGAAAAAGAGAGAAGGGACAATGTTACTATCCTTTTACCACACTTGTGCTTCAAAGTAGCACCGTGATCTTCATAATAGAGAGTCTCTCATTTTGTCACTTTCATATACTAGTGGGAAATTTCATTATAGAACTTGGCTTGTATATTCCAATGATGGGCTTCCTCAAATGCCCGAGGTCTTTGTGAGCAAGCAAGTTGGATGCACACCCACTTAGTTTCTTTTTGAGCTTTCATACACTTATAGCTCTAGTGCATCCGTTGCATGGCAATCCCTACTCCTCGCATTAACATCAATTGATGGGCATCTCCATAGCCCGTTGATTAGCCTCGTTGATGTGAGACTTTCTCCTTTTTTTTTGTCTTCCCACATAACCCCTACCATTATACCTTATTCCACCATAGTGCTATATCCATGGCTTGCGCTCATGTATTGCGTAAGATTTGAAAAGGCCGAAGCGCGTTAAAAGTATGAACCAAATGCTTGGCCAAAACCGGGGTCGTACATGATATGAATATTTTGTGTGGGGAAGATGGAGCATAGCCAGACTATATGATTTTGTAGGGATAACTTGCTTTGGCTATGTTATTTTGATAAGACATAATTTCTTAGTTAGTATGCTTGAAGTATTATTGTTTTTATGTCAACATTAAACTTTTATCTTGAATCATATCAAATTTGAACATTCATGCCACAATAAGAAGAATTATATTGAAATTATGCCAAGTAGCATTCCACATCAAAAATTCTGTTTTTATCATTTACCTACTCGAGGACGAGCAGGAATTAAGCTTGGGGATGCTTGATACGTCTCCAACGTATCTATAATTTTTGATTGTTCTATGCTATATTATATTCTATTTTGGACATTATTGGGCTTTATTATACACTTTTATATTATTTTTGGGACTAACCTATTAACCGGAGGCCCAGCTCAGAATTGATGTTTTTTGCCTATTTCAGAGTTTCGCAGAAAAAGAATATCAAACGGAGTCCAAACGGAATGAAACCTTCGGGAACGTGATTTTCGGAACGAACGTGATCCAGAGGACTTGGACCCTACGTCAAGACATCAACCAGGAGGCCACGAGGTAGGGGGCGCGCCTACCCCCCTGGGCGCGCCCTCCACCCTCGTGGCCCCCTGTTGCTCCACCGACGTACTCCTTCCTCCTATATATACCTACGTACCCCCAAACTACCAGATACAGAGCCAAAAACCCAATTCCACCGCCGCAACCTTCTGTACCCGTGAGATCCCATCTTGGGGCCTGTTCCGGAGCTCCGCCGGAGGGGGCATCGATCACGGAGGGCTTCTACATCAACACCATAGCCTCTCCTATGATGTGTGAGTAGTTTACCTCAGACCTTCGGGTCCATAGTTATTAGCTAGATGGCTTCTTCTCTCTATTTGGATCTCAATAGAATGTTCTCCCCCTCTCTTGTGGAGATCTATTCGATGTAATCTTCTTTTGCGGTGTGTTTGTTGAGACCGATGAATTGTGGGTTTATGATCAAGTTTATCTATGAACAATATGAATCTTCTCTGAATTCTTTTATGTATGATTGGTTATCTTTGCAAGTCTCTTCGAATTATCAGTTGGTTTGGCCTACTAGATTGATCTTTCTTGCAATGGGAGAAGTTCTTAGCTTTGCGTTCAATCTTGCGGTGTCCTTTCCCAGTGACAGTAGGGGCAGCAAGGCACGTATTGTATTGTTGCCATCGAGGATAACAAGATGGGGTTTATATCATTGCATGAATTTATCCCTCTACATCATGTCATCTTGCTTAAAGCGTTACTCTGTTCTTATGAACTTAATAATCTAGATGCATGCTGGATAGCGGTCGATGTGTGGAGTAATAGTAGTAGATGCAGGCTGGAGTCGGTCTACTTGTCTCGGACGTGATGCCTATATACATGATCATACCTAGATATTCTCATAACTATGCTCAATTCTGTCAATTGCTCAACAGTAATTTGTTCACCCACCGTAAATACTTATGCTCTTGTGAGAAGCCACTAGTGAAACCTATGGCCCCCGGGTCTATTTTCCATCACATTAATCTTCCAACGCTTAGCTATTTTCGTTGCCTTTTATTTTGCTTTTATTTTACTTTGCATCTTTATCATAAAAATACCAAAAATATTATCTTATCATTTCTATCAGATCTCACTCTCGTAAGTGACCGTGAAGGGATTGACAACCCCTTATCGCGTTGGTTGCGAGGATTTATTTGTTTGTGTAGGTGCGAGGGACTCGTGCGTGGCCTCCTACTGGATTGATACCTTGGTTCTCAAAACTAAGGGAAATACTTATGCTACTTTGCTGCATCACCCTTTCCTCTTCAAGGGAAAACCAACGCAGTGCTCAAGAGGTAGCACTAGTGAAGATGAATTTGGTGAAAACCTCAAACCTAGCTATTCCAAGCTTGCTAATATTGCCAATAAACAACAAAAATCTTTGGAAAGGATTGAAAATTTGCTAGACAAAAGCGATGACCTGTTGGGTGAGGAAAAGAATCGAGCTCAAACCCTGACTGGCAATCTTCAACAACTAAGTCTAAGTTTGATAACCTTCAAGGTCGTCATGAAACACTCTTAGCCAATCATGAGAAGCTTTCTTTTGAATTTCTTCAAGGAAAGCAAGATCTTGAGAAGCTAAGGGTGAGTCATGATGATCTTCCAAAGGAAATTGATTATTTAATTGCTCAACAGATCAGTTCCACTCAGGAAGAATTCATTCCACCATGTTTGAAATGCATTGGACAAGAATCTGCTAATTCTTCACCTGAAATTTCAAAATCTTCTATTGCTGCAAATTCTTCAACTATTTCTGTGGTCACAAATTCCTCGTCTGAGGATACCACATGTATCACTGACGAAACTGCAGGTTTCAAGGAATTGTATGACAGGCATATAAAAAAGCCTCAAAGGGCATCAGGCTCTTTGTGATGTGCTTAAGAAGCAGATCCTCAACAGGAACCCTAGGAAAGAGGGTATTGCATTTGAGAGGAAACTCAATGCTGATGGGTCCTACTGGAACCTGAGCAGTGCCCCAAAACCACATGGGTTACTGCAAAAGGACCTCCCCTAGATCCAACCACTTTAGCTGGCTTTATATGTGAATCATTATATTCATCTGAAGAGTCATTGACTCCAGCTATAAATTGTTCAAGAATCAGAATGGTGAGGTATTTGCTAGATATGTTGGAACTAACTGCACGAACGGTCCTCCTATGAAGAAAATCTAGGTTCCCAAAAGGTGTCTTGAAAGTCTTCAGGTGAATGTCCTCATGACACCACCTGTGAAGAATAGGAACCCCAAATCAAATTCTTCATATGGATCAAAGTCCTCACTGGATCAAATTCCTCATATGGATCCAAGTCCTCATACGGATCAAATTCCTCATATGAGCATCATCATGCTACTGCGCCTGTTTCGCAAGGAAGCTCTAAGAGTCATAAATATGTGCATTATTCTTCAAATCATTATGTTCATAAGTCCTCTAAGAATTTCTCTGCTTATTCATATGCATACTCTAACCCCTCTTCTGTGAAATGAAGTGCACTTGCTTCAATGCCACCATTCTTTTATGGAGCTCGCCGAGTGATGAACTCTTTGCCACCCCTCTAGATGTGGGTGGTGAAGAAAAAGAACTACTCTTATGCAGGGTCAGGTCTCTAGACGAACTTGAACGTTTGAAGAATTTGCTGGAGACCTGAGAATGCTTGAAAGGACGCAAGCTAATCATGAAGAAATGAAATACTCATTTCTCACGTCCTCATACTGCTATATCTGTTGCACTATTTGATGAAATTCTATCTGATGAATTTGATGTCATATTCTTCACTCTAAAGTATATAATTTCATAAGATGCGCTAATTCATCTGCAGGATGAATCTCTCAAAGCTACTGAGTGGGTCCTCGACAATGGATGTACAAATAACATGACCAGTGACAAGAACTTACTGATGGACTCTACTTTGCCTCCATCGCATCTGAAGCATATCACCTACGCTGACAAAGGCAAAATCAAGGTATTGGGTCTAGGTAGGGTTGAAATCTCAAAGGATCGACACATGGACAAAGTCATGCTTGTCGGGTCCCTCGGATTCAACCTCATGTCTATCTCAATGCTTTGTGGTCTTGATATGGTTGTCATCTTTGGCCAATATCATTGCATAGTACTCTGGAATCTGACAAATCCAAAGTCTTCGAAGGCTTTAGGAGAGGAGACTTGTATATTGGTGATTTCTCTGCAGGACCACAGCCTTCCACATGTCTACTTGCAAAAGCCTCAGATGGATGGCTATGGAATTATCGACTCAGTCAAGCTGGCATGAGGGACTTGCACACGCTTGTGAAGAAGAAGCATGTCATTGGCATTGAGGGTGTCAAATTCCTCCAAGATCATCTTTGCGGGGCTTGTGAGGCTAGAAAGATGACCACATCCAAGCATCCCTCGAAGACTATCATGACTACCACTCGTCCTTTTGAATTGCTTCACATGGACCTCTTTGGCCCTACTCATTATGCCACTCTAACACATGCAGCATCATTATATGGCTTTGTTATTGTTGATGATTATTCTCATTACACCTGGCTGCATATCATTATGTACAAAATTGAAGTGCAGGAAGTCTTCAAACGATTTTCCTTAAGGTCCTCGACGAATTTTGATGTGAAGGTCAATCATATCAGGAGTGACAATGGGACCGAGTTCAAGAATACTAGTCTTGATGACTATCTTGATGAACTTGGTATTACTCATGAGTTATCCGCCGCATACACTCCTCAGCAAAATGGCGTCGTGGAGCGCAAGAAAATGACTCTTGTTGACATGGCTCGCACTATGCTTGATGAATACAAGACGCGTCGCCGCTTCTGGCCCGAGCCTATTGATACTGCATGCCACATCATCAACAAGGTATATCTTCACAAATTATTCAAAAAAACCTCATATGAACTCCTCACTGACAAGAAACTCAATGTGAGTTATTTCAAAGTCTTCGGTGCTAAATGTTGGATTAGAGATCCTCATCACAATTCTAAATTTGCACCGAAAGCACACAAGGGTTTTATGCTTGGTTACGGAAAGGACTCGCACACCTATAGAGTCTTCAACACCTATCACCACAAGGTTGCTGAAACTATAGATGTGTGGTTCGATGAAACTAACGGCTCGCAAAGAGAGCACCTACCTCCTGTGCTAGATCAAATGTCTCCTAAGGAATCCATCAAGTTCAAGGCTATTGAGGAGGTCATACCCACTAAAAAATCTACTGAGGAAGTGATTCTAGACCGTGAAGAAAATCATGCTGGTGCATCTGAGGAAAATGTTGCTGAAGAAAATGCTCAACCCAATCAAAGGCGTCAACCTGCTCATCCTCGCGTTGCAAATGAAGTGCAGATTGAGAAAATCATCAACGACATCAATGCACCAGGTCCTCTCATATGCTCAAAAGCTTCAAATTTGTCTAACTTTTGTGGGCACTTCGCTTTTGTCTCTATCAATGAGCCCACCAAATTTGATGAGGCATTTCTGGAGCCTGAGTGGATTCAAGAGATGCAAGAGGAATTACATCAATTCGAGTTCAACAATGTGTGGGAACTTGTCAAGCGACTAGACCCTCGCAAGCACAATATCAAAGGTACCTAGTTGATCTACCGCAACAAACAAGACAAAAATGGCTAAGTGGTAAGGAACAAGGCTCGTCTTGTAGCTCAAGGCTACACACAGGTTGAAGGAATTGATTTCGATGAAACTTTTGCACCTGTTGCTAGACTTGAGGCTATTCACATATTGCTTGCTGATGCTAACCGTCATGATATCATCTTATATCAAAATGGATGTGAAAAGTGCATTCCTCAATGGTAAGCTCGAGGAAGAAGTATATGTTGCTCAACCCCCAGGTTTTGAAGATCCAAAGCTTCCTAACAAAGTCTTCAAACTCAACAAGGCCCTCTATGGCCTCAAGCAGGCCCCTCGGGTGTGGTATGATACACTGAAGGAATTCCTCATGAAGAAAGGATTCAAATCCAATTCACTTGACCCAACTCTTTTCACCAAAAGTTATGATGATGAATTATTCGTATGCCAAATATATGTAGACGATATTATCTTTGGCTGTACTGACGAATGTTACAGTGATGAATTTGGATACATGATGCGTAAGGAATATCAAATGTCTATGATGGGAGAGTTGAAATTTTTGTTAGGTATTCAAATTCGTCAAGAACGCAATGGCATCTTCATATCTAAAGAGAAATACCTCAAGGATGTGCTGTGGAAATTCGGCACACAAGATTGCAAAGGCGTCAAAATCCCTATGCCGACAAATTGCCATCTATGCATCGATGAAAATGGTAAATACTTCGATCAAAAGGTATATCGCTCCATGATTGGCTCTTTATTGTGCCTATGTGCATAAGGCTAGATATTATGCTTAGTGTTTGCATGTGTGCCTGTTTTCAAGCTACACCAAAGGAATCACACCATAAGGCTGTGAAACATATTCTTCGATATCTAGCTCACACTCCAACACTTGGATTATGGTATCCCAAGGGCTCGACTTTTGATCTCATTAGGTATTCTGACTCTGATTATGCTGGTGGTCGGGTGGATCGCAAGTAAACATCAGGCACATGCCATTTCCTCGGACGATCCTTAGTATGTTGGTCCACGAAGAAGCAGAAGTACGTATCACTGTCTATTGCTGAAGCTGAGTATATTGTTGCTGGTTCTTGTTGTGCTCAATTGATGTGGATGAAGCAAACCCTCAAGGACTATGGCATCAACATGAAGAATGTGCCACTCTACTGCGACAACGAGAGTGCCATCAAGATTGCTCACAACCTAGTTTAGCACTCGAAGACTAAGCACATCCAGATTCGTCATCATTTTCTTTGAGATCATGTGTTGAAGGGCGACATCTCCATCGACCACGTGATGACTGAAGAACAGCTAGCCCTTGGATGAGAAGAGATTTTGCAAGTTGCGGTGTGAGCTAAATATCTTAGAATCATCAAATGTTCTTTGAAAGGACACACATCCTAACACTTATGCAAAATTGATGACTTAGATGTGCAACACACAGAGTAACATTTTTCTTCAATCAATAAAGACTAACCCTCTAAGTGTGAAAAATTAATGAAGAATTTGATTCTCAGAGCCCTACGACAATTGTACGCGGTGTCTAAAATCATCATTCCTATACGGTGGGTCACACCACCAACAAAAGTTGAAAATATTCAAATTTGAGTTTTTCTTCAATTTTCAAATTCTTCAATTTTGCAAATTCTTCAACATTTTGACTCGTGCTCTTCATTGACTATTTATATATATTTGAGTTTTCAATGTCCTCAACAACATTCATTTATTGCTAATTCTTCAAGTTGATTTTCACCTAAGTGAATGTGATCGGACCCGTTCCCCCTCTATGCAAAACTCAACCCAGTCTGTTCACAAAATTTTCTTCTGTGTTATATTTGAAACTCGTTCGAAGTCTTCACTGTGTCCTTGACAGCTGAAGAATTTGCGAAGGAAAACATTAAAAAAATTCATATCTGAATTTTCGCTTGTTGCCGCTCAAACCGTTCCACTTCCCATGATGGATTTAAATACTCACCCACGATCCCCCACTATCTCCACCTCTCTATACGTGGGTGACACATGTCATTAGGATAGCAAGGGTCAGGGGCATGTTCGTCAAAAATATTCGGGCGAGAAGTTTTTCACTGCGGCTATAAATACCCCTCACCCTCCTCTTACCTCATTTACTTCTCTCGACCTCAACTTCTCTCGCTCGAGCTCTAACCTAGCGCCGCCGTTACACTATAACATCGCCGGTGAGGAAGAGCTTCACTGCCTCGACCTCGTCGCCGTCGTACTCATGCCGGCCGCAGAAATCTTCACTCCGCCGTCGTCGTAGCTATCTCCCTCCGCCGAGTTAGGGCTTGGTAGATCTGGACTGACAAACTTCCCTGTTTCCACTCCCAGTTCACCGTGTTCTTCATCAAGGGTAATTAAAATCTAATTTTGCTACCCTACTTCGATTTTTATGTTTTTCACAGTCCTCAAAAGATGTTTATTCTTCAACTTCCCACTCCTTAAACACCGGAATGCTTCTTTTCATTGATTTGTTTGTCTAAGCAATGATTTTCCTCAAGAATCCTCGATTGTGTGGATTTTCTAATCTGTACAACTCTGGAACCTGAGTCAAGAATGCTTAGTGAAATTCGTCAAGACATCTATGGTCAAATTCCTCAACTTGATACTTTTCGAAAAAATTCTGAGAACGCATATGACCTCTCCAAATTCTTCGCACCTATACTCTGTTCACAGGTACAAAATGTCTGCTGATGAATCACTAGGTTCTCATCAACTTAACTCATTTGCAGCGTTCGTTGAAGAAAATTTGCATACTTCCTCAAAATCATCAAAAGTTCAAAATCTTCAATTGAGGAAAATGGCAGATGGTAAGAGACATCACAAAGGAGGAAAGAGGCCAAAAACAAACACTGCATTTGAAATCCCTGAGGATATCTATGATGAGTATCGCACACCTGATGAAGAAACTCATGGGAAGGAGAACAAGAATCTATGCGAAGTGCGCATACAGAGGATTGAGAGGAGATGAGCAAAGGAATGGAGGGAATACTGCTATGTTACTCCTAAGTACATGAAGAAATTCCCTGTGAACCCTCCATGTCCAAGACCACCTTTCGCAGGTGGCAGCTGGCCAGCGAGCCGATCCCACCAGAATCAAGCGCCGTGAGGACTTTCCAAAGAAATGGGCCAAGGGCCAAGCCAAGCTACATAAAGTTGCTGCAGAGGCGGTGAGGAAATTCAATGAGGACTCTCAAGTTGCTGCTACTGAGGCCTCTGCAAGTAAGGTTGCGCCTAAGAAGGCGATGCAGAAGAAATCAGCTTTGAAGTCAAAGTTTTCAAGCTCTATGCCCTCACGGCCAAGTTCCTCAAAAGCAAAGCCCTCAGGGAAAATTCCTCACACATCTTCTTTAAGGGTTGTGCCAATCCCCTCAGTTGCTATAAAATCCTCAATTGCTGCCACAAAGTCCTCAACACCCATGCACCTTGCAACGTGGCAGCGGCTCTTGGGTTTTATATTGCCTCAGGGGCATCTGCAACTTCCTCAGCCCAACCACAATCCTCACGTGGTCCATCTTTGCTGAAGGTCAAGTCCACTGCTGGACGTGGAAAGAGGTCAAGTCCTTACAAGAATAAAGTGGCATTTCCATGTTCCGACTGATGTCGATGATGAAGCTGATGATGAAGAACTTGCTGAAATCATTAGAGATAGACAGCAAAGGGTTGCAAGAGCCAAAGGCAGCTCTGTGCCCCTCATTCTGGATCCAAAGAAGATCCTTGACTTCATTGATCTATGGCACAAGGACCCCAACACGCCACTCCCTGGCCTGAATCTCACTCCTGGTCAAAGTAACATGCTGACTGCCTTCATAGGGGAAGAAAATGGAAATATGAGAAGGCCAAGAAGGTCAAAAAGGACCAGTACAAGCAGGAGAGATTTCTGAGGAACAACATCCTAACTTTGTCTCCTGAAGAACTTGTCAACGTTCGGAAGGAAATCATAGTCCTTAGTGATGACTTTGACAGATATCATGCAGAGTGGCTCGGTGCCAAAATCAGATTTTTCAACCTCTCCAAGAACCTCAAGCTAAATGTTGGCAACAACAAATTCCTCAGGCTGAAGCATCTGCTCAGCCCACTGAAGAAACTACAAACGCAGCTGATGAAAATCAGACTGCTGAAGAAGCTACCACGGCTACTGAAGAAATTCCAGCTCTTGAAGACAATTCCAGGGCAACCACCAATCTTGCGCCTGAAGAACAACCCAAGCCAGCCGAAGAATTTGTTGTGCCTGAAGAAAATGAGAATGTCATGGCGACTACATCAGTCGCGCCTGATGAAAATGCTCCAACTTCTTCTACTCCTCCTGCAAAATCTTCAAAGGTGAAGATAACACACTTCCTTATGAATCAAAAGTGAAGAAAACCAAAGCTGCTGAGGAGGAAGCCGCGAAGAAAAGGAAAGCATCAACCTCTGCAGAGTCCTCAGCTCCCAAGAAAGTGAGGACTTTGACGAGCTCTTTCACAGATCCAATTGATGTTGTTCCAATCTCGATAATGCCATCAAAGAAGCTCATTCCGTTTGGTGAAGAATATGTCATTCCTGATGATGACATTGATGAAGAAAATCCTGCCACTGCTTCCTCATAGCAGTTGTATGAAGAAGTTGAAGTGGGAGCTACTGTTGTGTCAACTCCACAAGTATCATCGCTTGTGCCGCAGTTCACTGCTGAAGAGGCGAGCGTTGAAGAAATTGACGAAGATGTGGACATTGGCTCTACAACCACTGTGCGGAATGATGATTATTGGGAAAATATTCACAACAATTCTCCAATCGCCACACCTCTGCATCAAATTCCCCAGTCCCCTGTGCATACTGAGGAAATATTGACAGGGTCGGAAGGATGTCAAACTTCTCTCTAGTCCATCCCTAAAGAAAGTGCAACTGCAAGAGCTGAAGAAATGGAGAACCAGACTGCTAATGAAGCTGCCACTTCAATTCTCAGTCTGCTGCACCAGAAGTTGTGACTCAAGAGGTTGTGAGGCCTTCTACTGCAAATCTTCAGCCCAAGCCTCAAAATCCTCATACAACAAGACAAAATTCAAGAATGTAGATTTCTTCGCTGAGCAATATTTCTTCACTGATGCAAATCCATATGACTAAGCAAGACTAAGGCGCAACATGTTTTGGACTTTAAGCCAGATGAACTTCTATGCATCTGTTTTGTTTGACAAGGACAAAGTCTTCCAGCACCGCCAGTTTCCTCATGTGGATATGGAGTCCATTCCCTGCTTTCAACCAGTTCTGAATGTTCTTCATGAAGTTGGACTCCTCAATTTCAGAGCTAACATTTGTGACTGGAATGTACAACTAATCCTTCAGTTCTATGCAACCGTGCATCTCACTGGAAATATTGCTGATGTCAATTCATGGGTTCTGTACTAGATGACTGAAAACACTCACTATAAAGCTCCGACCACTGAATTACTTCATGCCATCCCAGTCAGTCCCCCTGCTGAAGGCGCGAGTCTTATTTATGAAGAACCTGAACTTCAAAATCATCTCATGCAAGTGTTGATGAAGCCTTTGCGGCCAGGCCAAGCTCCAAGAACCACCTTCCTGGTGAAGGATTTGTTGTATGTGCCAAGGACAGTATATCGCATCTTGACCAAAATCCTCAGTCCGGTCAAAGGCCACAATTCTGCAGAAGAAGAAGTTGTTGGCATCATGAAGAATCTGTTGTTCAACATCATACATGGGATTCCCATTAACTATCACGATTTCTTCATGAGATCTTTGGCAAATGTTGCACTGTCAGCGTTTGAATTGGAGCCCTATGCTCCTTGGATAACGAAATTCATCAGAATCAGCTCTTCAATTCACTACAAGGAAAATTTTCAGAATCACCTCAGCTTTCTGCCTCCCATTGAAGTCCTCAAAAGGACTATTTCTTCAGTTGATGAAAAAGGAAAAGTTGTTGTTATTGACGAAGGCACTCGTCCATAGGATGGCCAATTCCATAAGGCTGCATCTTACTTCACCAATGATGACTCTGCAACTCAAGATTCTGCTGCTAAAGCCAATGAGCAAAATCCTCAAGCCACTGCCCTACGAGTGATGACTGATTGTGAGCTTCTTCTAAGTCTTCACCAGAAGGTCGATCGCAATCACAAGTGGGTCTGTCGGATGTGGGGTTCCGGCAAAACCCTTAAGGTTTGAACTCTGGGGTGCGCACGAAGTTCTTTCCCTCCTACCGATCTACGCCCTAGCTCACTAAGATCTCGCGAACGAACTCGACGAACTCGTAACACAGAAAGACACGAGATTTATAATGGTTCGGGCCACCGTTGTGGTGTAATACCCTACTCCAGTGTGTTGTGGTGGATTGCCTCTTGGGCTGATGAAGAACAGTACAAGGGGAAGAACAGCCTCCTGAGGTTGAGGTGCTCTTGTGCTCGGTGAACTTGTGGGGGTGGGAACTCGATCAGTTCAACCTGCCTCTACTGGGGTGGCTAGCTCTACTTATATAGGCCCTGGTCCTCTCCCAAATATTGAGCGGGAAGGGAGCCAACAACGGCGGGCAAATTTGAAAGGGGACAACTAGTACAAGCTATCCTGACAAAAGCGGTCTTCGCCTGCGAAAGGGTCTGGTGGTGACTCCATCTTGGGCTCCACGGTGACCTCCGTCCTGCAGGCCTGATGGTCTTGGTCTCGTTGCGCTGATATGGCAACCTTTGCATGATGCCTCGGTACTCCGCGCCTGCGCTCGCTTCCATAGCACCAAAGAGGAAACAAGGATGCTGCGCGCGCTGGCGCCCGCCTGGTGTCGATCGTCATGGCTCACGTCACAAGGGCCTCGTGAGGTTTGCCCCACCTTGATATCTCCGCTCCTCGCGAGGCAGCCTCGTCAGGCCGCTCCCGAGGAAGTCTTGTGTCGTCTGCCTCTCGAGGCTTGGCCCCTCGCGAGGGTCTTGAGCGCCTTGTTGATGAAGATGGGCCGCACAGGCCTGCTCGCATAGCCACGCCGGGGGCCGCAGGCAGGCAAGTCTGGGGACCCCCATTCCCAGAACACCGACAGTAGCCCCCGGGCCCAAGGTGCGCTCGGGCTTGGCTTCGCGGCGAAGCCAAGGGTCAAGTACGGAGTGCCACGGGCCCCAAAAGCCTGCGGCCTCGGTCGACGCGTGGCGGTTGATTGGACTTGGGCGTCTCCACTTCCCACGCTGCCTCGGCAACTACCTTACCTGACAAAAGGCTGGTGCAGACAGTGCTTGCCTTCATTGCTTCTTCCTCGCCTTGCTCCAGATCCCCTTTCTCGCTCCTTGCCGCCGAAATCTCCAGATCTGCTTCTACCTTGCTCCGCATCTGCGACCCATGGTGCCGCGCAAGACCAAGCCCTCCTCGGCGCCGGCTTGGTACGAGCCAGCTCTTGAAGCATCCACCGTCACAGAAAAGAGCCTTGCCTCCGCGAGCTTGCTGACGGCGGGGGAGAGCAACGAAGGGGGGAAGACGGAGCTCCGGCTTGCCTCCGACGTGCCGGAGCCTGAGGGAAGCACCTTCTTCCCCTTCTTCCCCTTCTTCTCGAGCAGCATCATCGTCGGGTTGGTTGCCCCCTTCTCCGATTTCTTTTATGAGGTCCTTGACCACTACGGGTTGCAGGCGTTGCACCTCCACGCCAACTCTATCCTCCTCCTGTCCATCTTCGCCTACTACTATGAGGCGTACCTGGGCGTGATGCCATCCGTGGCGCTTCTATGCCACTTCTTCTTCCTTCGCGTCAGCGAGGGACACATCTCCGGATGCGCCAATTTCATCGCATCTGGCAAGGCCAACTCAATCTCGAGCACCGGGAAGAGGGCCGACAATATCCGAGCCAAATGGGTCATGATGGACGCTAAGAGTGCCCATCCGCGTTTCACCTTGCCAACGGAGGCGCCCCAGTTCAACAAAGGGTGGCCCTGCGAGAAGCTCACTGATGAGCGGGCGTCGTCTGTGCTGGGGCAGATGCAGACCGACCTGAAGCCAGGCAACGCGAAGGCGGCGAAGGTCACAGGGGCCATGCTCCTGAGAGAATCCTTGATGCTGCGCGTCGCCCCGCTCCAGGCGCGGTCGCGCCCCTTGTGGAAGCTTGGAGATGGAGAAGACAAGATCTGCCTGAGGCCGGGGGCCCTGCCTGGTGACGAACTGGCTGCTGTCCTGCGCCTCCTGGTTGGGGACAACCAGGAGTACCCGCCGAGCGCCTTCACTCCTTTGTTCCTTCCCAAGGACTGGGAGCCGCGTGTGCTTTCTAGGCCGACCTTCGACGCACGCGGGCTGGTGCCACCTGTGCTCTCTGGAGCCCCTGCAGCACCGAAGCCAGTGGACGTGTCCTCCGACGAGTCCGGTGGGGGGAAGGAAGAGGAGGGGGACTCAGAGGTGACCCTCGAAGAGATGGGGGAAAACTCCCCCTTGAGCAAAGCTGAAATCCTCCGCGCCCTTCCTGACGATGCCGAAGCCGAGGCCCGCCAAGAGGAGGGAGAACCGCCCGTCGTCCCGACGAGGAGTAGGTCATCACTGATCCCTCGGGATGCTGCCTCCGCCTTGGTGCCGCCTGGGGCTGTCTCCAGCTCTCCTGCTGCGCCGCCTTCTGCCGCCGGGGCCTGCACGCCCACTTCCCAGGCCCTGGTGCTTTTGGGCTTCAAGCTCCCCAAGCGGAAGGTGGAATACGTCGCGGTGGATCGGTAAGTGCCTTGAGCTTTGTCGTCCCTGCATGTACTTGTTATTTCCTGACGTTCACCCTTGATCAGGCCGGCACCTTCGGCGAAGAAAAGGAAGGGGGACACGGCGGCCGCGCCTCCCTCCGCAGGGAAAGGAGGCAGCAGCACCCGCACCTCCCCAGCCCGGTCGCCCTCGCGAGGCCAGGAAGAGCATCGCCGGGAGGAGTCAGCCCCCATGGACCCTCTGGCTCCTGAAGTGCCGGCGTCTGGCTCGGCTGAAGAGGTCCCGACTGCTCCGGAACCCGCAGTCTCCCAAGCCCTGGTGACGGCATCGCCTCCTCCCACTGCTGCACCTCCACTCCCAGGTTCTTCTGCTCCTGCTGTTGTCCTGGAGCATGCTCTTTCGGAGATGACCCAGCTGCAGGCAGATCTCTTGAGCACGGACCCGCGCCTGGTGGCCGGGCACCTGGAACTGGCCTCTGGCTGGCTTCACTCTGATTTGACGGTCCGCGCGACGCTGAGCCAGGCCGTGGCGTCTTTAGAGAAGGAGAAGCAGAGCGCCGCCAATGCTGCAGCCGATCGCGAGGTGGCACTGAAAGACGCCAAGACCGCCCGCGACCGCTGCCAAGAGCTGGAGGATGAGTTGAAGAGCCTGCACGACAAACACGCCGAAGAAACATGCGGCCGCCTGGTGAAGGAGGAGGAGATGAAGGCCCGGGAGGACGCCATCAAGAACCATGACGCTGAGCTGGAGGAGTTGGGGAAGACACAGGCCGCCGAGCGCAGCCGACTGGAAGAGCTGGAGCGGAAGGTGAAGACGAGGGAGGCCGATCTCGATGCCAAGGCGCGGGTCCTGGCCGAAGACCGCGTGGCCTTTGCCGATCTCGAGGAGAGGTCCCGCAAGGCACTGAAGACGCTCTACGAGCACGGCTTAGAGAGGCCGCTGACCACCGATGAGGACGGCCCTGCCCTGCTGCTTCCTCCCTTGGTGAAGGCGCTTGAGGAGGTTGTGGATGGTATCGGTCCCATGGCAGAGGAAGAAGCTCGCGTCCTGTCTTCAGCTGCATTGACTCGTGTCTTCAGCCACTTGCACCTTCGCGACCCCAATGCTTGTCTTGACGAGCTGCTGGAGCCTGTGGCTGAAGATCACTGCGAAGCCGCCGCCGCAGCCATGCAAGGTCAGGTGGAGGCCCTGCTGAAGAGGTTCCGCGGCTTTGCCTCCGCACCCTTGTCCGGCGATGCCGCCGATCCTGCGGCTAGTGGTGCAGGTGAAGACGTTGCTACCCGGGGAGGAGCAACTTCTGCAGGCGATGGCGGTGTCCAGGGGTGACCTGCAGCTGATCTCCAGTTTCGTTCCTGTAACATGCATCAGGCCTCGTGGAGGCGTTAAACTTTCATTTGATATTGTGAGGACAATATGTTTTGTAATATTTGCTTCGATATTTTGCGATTTTCTTCCTATCCGCTTTGTGTTCTGCGTCGGCAGAGCCCGACCCCGCGCATACCTCGACCGCCGTTGGGCCGACCGGAGACCAGGACGGACCAAGGAGTGAGGGGCTACGTGACCACTTAGGCTCCTGAGTCGCGATGCTCAGGAGTCCCCTTGACGCGCAAACAGCTTAGAGGAAGAGCACGCGAGGATAGCTTAATGTTCTACGTCGGGAGAGCCCGGCCCCGCGCATACCTCAACCGCCGTTGGGCCGACCGGAGACCAGGATGGACCAAGGAGTGAGGGGCTATGTGACCAGTTAGGCTCCTGAGTCGCGATGCTCAGGTGTCCCCCTTGACGTGCAAACAATTTCCATACCTGCCCTCGCCGAGGCCTCGGGAGGGGCGTGCGACGACCAGGTCCGGGAGACCTGTTTGAGCGGCATGCGCTTGGGCGTGACCCGAGCGCATCCCCCAGGCCCGGGAGACCTGGTTGGGTGGCGTACGCTTGGGCATGACCCGAGCGCAGCCCCTGTGTCCAGCCCCCTCGCGCAGCTCTCCTGAGCGGAGGCGTTGCGGTGAGGCCGGACACTGAGCTCTGGGGCTCCCTGAGGTTGGTACGACCGTGGAGCCGCCCTCAGTTGTTTATCACTAGCGTGGAGCATAGTGCTTCCGCTTGTGCACGGGCATAGCCGCTCCTCGGTAGTGTCGACGGCCAGCGCGGAGCATGGTGCTTCCACTTGTGCGTGGGAGGGGGGCCCCCTCCGGGAGGAGCCCCCGGGGCATGTACAGCCCCGCCCTGACACATGGCTTGCACGACAGGGCTGCGAGGTGTATCTGGGCACTCGTGAGCCAGCGCGGGACTCACGAGGCCCTACCTCAAGGTGGGTTGCGCCTGGTCTTGAGTCTTTCATAGTTGTGCGTTCCTGCGAGACGGTTAGGTGCAAGCGCTCTATGTCCTCAGGTCCCGGCCCTCGAACGAGCTCAGCCGCCGCTGGTATGCCAGGTCGCGATGCCGTGGTCAAGGCCAGGGGGTGAGGGTTGGAGAGCCAGTAAGAGCTCCTGAGTCGTGATGCTCAGGAGCCCCCCTTTTAACGCGCAAGCGAATTGCATGACGAAGGGATGTACCCGTGGCGGGCGGCAATCGAGCAGGTGATAATCATAGGCAGATTAAGCATAGAAAGCAAATCAGCTTGGGTAAATGAAGAGAGATACATGGCACTGGGTCAGGCCTGAGCGGCTTGGGGATGATGCAGCCCGAGGGGCGCCCCCAGCAAGGTAAGCTAAAGACATAAGCAAAAGGGATACATGCCACAGGGACGGACCCACGCGGCCTGGGAATAATGCAGCCCGACGAACTTGGAAAATGTCACCTGGTTCTGTTGACGAAGGAGAGTTGGGGAAGCTGAAGGTACGCGGCGAAGGAATGGCTCCTCACGAGCCACCGGGGCCCTGAGCCTCGGGAGGATCTGGGGGCTCGGGTGGTTCCTTGAAGACCGGCTCCATCTCTGCCAGGACGGCGTGGTACCTGGCCTCCTGAGCCGCCAGGACACGCCGCATGTTGCGCTGATAGGCTGACGCCACGCTGGGCAAGCCGAAGGGCATGCGAACGTAGCTTTGTGGTGGACCCTCGCAACGGCCCACACGCGAAGGCCAGAACAGCTCCTGAGATGCGGCCCGGTTGAGCCCTGGGACGTCGATGCAGACGCGCAGCCCGACATCCTCGCCTGGATGGGGAGCTTGGCCTGGTGACCGGCGGTCGCCGCGCATGGCCCTTGCGTCTTGTAGTTCCTGAGTGGTCTTGGTGATGAACTCCTGAGTGGTGGGCACTCCTTGCCCTGTGTTCTCCTGAGGAAAACATGTCGCGAAGCACGCCTCCAAGTGGTGCCCAAGCGCCTCCCTGGTGAGGTTGGCAAGGTCTAAGGCCCTCCAGAAGAGAGCCCCCGAGCCCTGCCCGAGGAGGGCACCGGGCGCGCCTTCCTATGCGATGGAGGGAGGCGCCCCTGGAGCGGGCGCTGATCCTGACGAAGCTCCTGCGGCGACGCCATCCTCTTGAGATCCTGCATGCGCAGCTGCTTCTTCTTCTTGGGGAGGACCTCAGGTGGGCCCTCGCCTTTGCTGTCGGGGTCGTCGATTGCTGCAGCTTGGAAGGCGCGCTCGAGGGAGCACACCGCATCTCTCTCTTCACATGGGTCCGTGATGATTCCGCCGCTTCCCGGCATCTTGAGGACGTTGTAGCCGTGGTGGGTCACCGCCATGAACTTGGCAAGGGCCGGATACCCAAGGACGGCATTGTATGGCAGGCGGATGTGCGCGACGTCGAAGTCGATGAGCTCGGTGCGGTAGTTCTTGCGTTCCCCGAAGGTGACAGGCAGGCGGACCTGCCCTATCGGTGTGTTGGAACCGTCGGTCACTCCTGAGAAAGGGTTGGTAGGCTGAAGCTGCTCATACGGGACTTGGAGATTGTCGAACGTGTCGACGGACAGGACGTTGAGCCCTGCGCCGCCGTCGATGAGGGTCTTGGTAACTTGCACATTGCTGATGACTGGGGAGCAAAGCATCGGGAGGGCGCCAGCGGTGGCTGTGCACTTGAGCTGATCTGCCGAGTTGAAGGTGATGGCGCACTGCGACCACCTGAGCGGGTGCGTGGCCTCGAGCTTGGGGAGGACTACATTCACCTTACGAGCGAACTGTTTGAAGATGCGCTAAGAGGATGGGGTCTGAGCGCCGCCCAAGATGCAGGCGATAGCACGCGGCTCCTGGAAGCCCCCAGCCCCCTCATCTTGATGGTGATCGTCGTTCCTTCTTGGTGGTGGCGGCAGCGGGGGAAGACCGGTGTTGCCCTGAGGACGATCCTCACGAGGCTGGTCCCTCCAGGAGCCCTCGCGAGGATGATCTTGCCAACGCTCTTCACAATGCCTGTCGCGCCATTCCTAGCGTGGGCCACGGTCGTCCCAGCATCCGCCTCCACGTCCTCCTCCTCGACCGTAGCCCCGGTCGCTGCGCTCGGGGCGTCGACCGAAGCGTCCTTCGCGAATGGCTCTGAGCTCTTGACAGTCACTGGTGTTGTGGGTTTTGAGGTTGTGGAAGGCGCAGAACGGTTGACTGCCCTTGGATGACTCGAGCTGGTCCCTGCCTCGCTTGGTGTCCGGCTCTGCTGCGAGCACTGCGGCTTCCTTGCGCTTCACGTCCTTGGCCTTGGCCTTCTTCTCTTCTGCTCCCGCAGCTGGCAGCTCGAGGAGGGAGAGGCGCCCCTCCTCAGCTCTTGCGCACTTGGTCGCCAGGTTGAACAGCTCCTGAGATGTGCACAGCTCCTCGTGGATAGAGAGCTCCTTCATCTTGATGTCGCGGACGCCGTCAGAGAACGCGGAGATGATGGCCTCGTCCGTGACCTCAGGGATCTTGAGGCGAGTGTTGTTGAAGCGCTGGATGTACTTCTGGAGGGTCTCTCCTGGTTGTTGCTTGATGCGGCGCAGGTCACCCGCGGCCAGCGGGCGGTCGCGGGTGCCCTGGAAGTTGGCGACGAAGCGGTCGCGCATCTCATCCCAGGAGGAGATCGAGCCCTGAGGCAGGTTCAGGAGCCACGAACGGGAACCATCCTTGAGAGCCATAGGAAACTAGTTCGCCGTGACTTTCTCGTCGCTGTTGGCCGCCTCGATGCTCAGCTCGTAGAGCTCCAGGAACTCCGCGGGGTCGGCGGTGTCATCATGGCGAGGAGGCAGATCCGGCTTGAACTTGCCTGGTCAGGCGACGCTACGCAGCTCGGGGGTGAAGGCACGGAAGCCGGCCGTGGTTGCTAGGGCCCGTCTTGGAGGTGGAGCTTGGTCTTGATGGGGTCCGCGCGCCGCCCCCGCGGGCAGCGCGCGGTCTTGGCGAGGTGGCGCGGGGAGCGCAGGTGCAACTTCTCGCGGCCGAGGAATCTCTTGGCAGCTTCTCTCTTCGCGCGCGGGCACCGGGCGTGGTGGATCACGCCGTGGGGCCGCGCGTCTTGGTGCCAAGGCACCGTCTTGGGGCAGAGGTGGTGGAGGCGCTCCATGAGCCACGTCGCCCGTGACTGGCGGAGGGCGAGGCAGAGAGTGGGATGGCGCCGGGGAGCCCCGCGCGGCGCGGACGAGCTCGGCGACGCGGTCGAGCCAGTCCTCATAGAGGTCGTCGACCGAGCGATAGCGCAGGAGCTCGTTCGCCATGAGGAGCGCGGCCTGTGCATCCATGGGAGCGCGATGTGCGTGGGACGAGGAACCGGCTGGGGTCAGTGATGGAGTGGCGGTGCGGCCGTCCTGCCGCATCGATGGGTGCAGCGAGGACGCTTGCTGCTCGTTCCCCGCCGGGCCTGTGGCGGCGTTGGCGGCAGGAGACGGAGAACGACGAGGTGGCGCGCCGACGGGAGCCGTCTGAGCAACGCGGGCGGTGAGGGCAGCCCGGCGCTCAGCTCGAGCACGGCGAGCGTCTGCCATGGAGATGACGGAGCGACGGATCAATGGAAGGGAAGCTACGGCGCACCCCTACCTGGCGCGCCAAATGTCGGATGTGGGGTTCCGACAAAACCCTTAAGGTACGAACTCTATGGTGCACACGAAGTTCTTTCCCTCCTACCGATCTACGCCCTAGCTCACTAAGATCTCGCGGACGAACTCGACGAACTCGCAACACAGAAAGACATGACATTTATACTGGTTCGGGCCACCGTTGTGGTGTAATACCCTACTCCAGTGTGTGGTGGTGGATTGCCTCTTGGGCTGATGAAGAACAGTACAAGGGGAAGAACAGCCTCCTGAGGTTGAGGTGCTCTTGTGCTCGGTGACCTTGTGGGGGTGGGAACTCGATCAGTTCAACCTGCCTCTACTGTTGTGGCTAGCTCTACTTATGTAGGCCCTGGTCCTCTCCCAAATATTGAGCGGGAAGGGAGCCAACAACGGCGGGCAAATTTGAAAGGGGACAGCTAGTACAAGCTATCTTGACAAAAGCGGTCATCGCCTGCGAAAGGGTCTGGTGGTGACACCGTCTTGGGCTCCACGGTGACCTCCGTCCTGCAGGCCTGCTGGTCTTGGTCTCGTTGCACTGATATGGGAACCTTTGCCTGATGCCTCAGTACTCCGCGCTTGCGCTCGCTTCCTTAGCACCAAAGAGGGAACAAGGACACTACGCGTGCTGGCGCCCGCCTGTTGTCGATCGTCATGGCTCACGTCACAAGGGCCTCGTGAGGTTTCCCCGCCTTGATATCTCCTCTCCTCGCGAGGCAGCCTGGTGAGGCCGCTCCCGAGGAAGTCTTGTGTCGTCCGCCTCACGAGGCTTGGCCCCTCGCGAGGGTCTTGAGCGCCTTGTTGATGAAGATGGGTCGCCCAGGCCTGCTCGCATAGCCACGCCGTGGGTCGCAGGCAGGCAAGTCTGGGGACCCCCGTTCCCATAACGCCGACAGGTTCAAGCATCAATTTGGCTCAATTCTTCAGAACATGACTGTCACGCAGAACACTGTGAAGAAGAATCATTATTATGCGCATGAAATCTTCGATCGCACTTGGGCCATACTTTCTCATCTTTACAGTGATGAAGACCTCAAGCAGATGGACTTTCAACAGAACACTGAGTGGTCAAATCCTCCCTCGAAGAAACTCAAGAAGGTCAAAGTTCCTCCACTAGTCACAAGTTCATATTTTCATCGCGTGAGACGGATGAAGCTGAGGACCTCGACGACACTGCGACAGGCGCTACATCGACAAACGACCCCGACAACGCTGGTGCTCCTCCATCGACCTCATAATGATATTCTTCAGGGGCAATAGTCCTCATTTTTTGTTCCTTTTGGTGATTTGATGACAAAGGGGGAGAAATTTGAGTTAGTCTTTAAGCAGTTCTTATATATGGGCTGTTTTTTCTCGTTAAGTCACAACTCTCGCTCTTCTGAAGTGCTTGTTTGTTGAGTTGTAAACTTAAGTCCGATGGTGGTCTGATACATTTGAACTGCTCTTTGCATGTGTATTTCCTCAAGTAACTTAATGCACACATGCTGAATTTCGTCAGACACCATTTTCCATCATGCATTAAAGTTCTTCGTATAATATGTTAAATGCGTGAATGGATTACAAGATATAGGGGGAGATCTCCATGATATTATTCTACAATGTGCAATTACAATCCAAAGCAAATTCCTCAAATATGCACATCTTCAGGGGAGTTCTTTTATATCTTGCAATAAATTCCTTAATATCAGTATTTACAGTTCATATTTTTATCCCTGTTGAAAACTAAACCTATTTGTCATCAATCACCAAAAAGGGGGAGATTGTAAGTGCATCTAGTGCCCCTGAGTGATTTTGGTGTATTGAAGACTTATAGGTTAAGGGACTAATGTGTTTGTGAGTGTACACATGTATTATAAGTCTCTGAGGAGTTTGATATTTCTGAAGAAACTCGACCCCTAATAATGAATGTCTTCATTTGAAGACTTTGGTTTTCTTGAAGACTTTGAAAATGAGGAAATTGGTGTGACCTTGAAGATATTGATATTGATTTGTGGACTATGAAGCGTGAAGACTTTTGTTTTCATAATTTCATTTTCCTTTCTTTGATTCATAGGAAACACCGTATTGTTAAAGGGGGTCGAGGTAAAACTAAGGAGAAATTTCCAAGTGATGCTCATCTCAAAGCCTACACATACCCAATCCTTTAAGTGAAGCCTTTGGAAATCTCATACAGCTCAGTCAATTTCCTCAGTGACAGAGACGAAGATCTTCTAGTCTCTGAGCAACTTCTTCTGACTGAGGAGTTAGGAATTCGCTAGTGCGGATTGCCTACAAGTGAGGAACATGATAGCCCTGAGGAATTTGCGAGCTCAAATTTCCGAACGTTGTTGTGCTACGCACCAGCTATCCGAAATATCTTATCTTCCTAACGGTCATATCATTAGGGGCATTTACGTCTTATCACGTCGGGCTGCTCCATGGATATAAATAGCCGCCCCCTCAACCACTAGCTGGTTGGCTGCTCCATGAGAAACTGACACTTGTCATTTAGAGCATCCCATCCTCCGAGGACTTTGAGAAAAAATCACCAGTGACGAAAATCCCAAAACCCCAACACCTAAAACCCAAAGTGATTGAGCATCACTGAAGGATTGTTCCTACGTGGAACCGATGCTTGTTACCTTTCAAGACTGTGCATCTTCCTGATGGTTAGGCGTCAAGGTCTAGAGCATCCAAGAGGAATTGTGGATCGCCGAGTGGTCAAGTCTGTGAAGGTTTGGAAGTCAGTTGAAGACTTACCACGAGTGATTGGGTGAGGTCTGTGTGTCCTGGGACTGTGTGTCCTTTGGTTTAAATACCAAGCCTCTCCAATGAGACGCACAACTGTCACAAAAGTTGGAAGTGGTCTACCAAATCACTGTCTTCACTGAGCTACTGGTTATATTTCCTCAACCCTTTCATTGCCTCGCTCATGTGTTGATGAAATTGATCGTTACTGTTTGAAGACTTTGACTAAAGACTTTCTCAATTTCCTCAATCCTATTTGTTTAGTCACTTTGTCTTCTACCTGCTTATCCTATTCACACGCTACCTGTTCTGTGTATGTTTCAGTTCATCATGATGACTATGCTACTGTCTTGTGGTGCATGCACCTGAGTACTTATGCCGCTGCTTGTAGTTTGTCACATAGCTAATTCATCAAGTAGTATTTCCTCGGTGATGAATTTGTAAAAATTGCCTATTCACCCCCTCTAGTCGATATAACGCACTTTCAGAAGGGTTAATGATATGACTTTGCCGGGTGTGAGGAAGCTGACCTTGATATCCACTTCCAATATTGTCGTCCCAATGTTATCTTACTCCATATCTTGTTGGTCCTTGCATCAGATGCTGAGGTGTCTAACTGGCTTTCTTCCTCTTCCATAAGTGGTGAGGTTGTTGGATTCTCATCGGTATTACATCATCGCACAGGTGTCTTCCATGAACTTGGCATCATGCTCACAGTATCTATAGCAATATCTATTTCCCGAGGCAGACTTGTGTTCTGACCGATTCTTGCTTCTGACCAAACTATTGTTGATCTGATTCTTGGGATGCCCTGGCTTCTGCTATCAACTCACTGTGTAATATCTTGTACCAGTGTCGTACTGAGAAAGATTGGACAGCTGGTGTTGGAAGCCATTGGAAGTATCGTACTAAGGAAGACTGAATAGCTGGTGCTCGAAGCTTTCGTCGGGCAGCTTGCTGAAGAAGACTGGGTATCGTACTTCAGAAGCTTCCCCCCTTAGTAGCTTGCTGAGGAAGACTTGATACCTTGTGCCGAAAGCTTTTGCGGTAGCTTACTGAAGAAGCATGAGTATCTTGCACGAGAAGTCATCCACATACCGTACTCAAGAAGATTGAGGAGTCTTGCAGCATCAGCTTCTTTGGTTGCTTGCAGAGTGAGAATGGTGTTCCTTATACAAGAAACTTCGGATTTTGATATGTGGACTGGTTGACATACATACCCATAATATTTTTGCTGGTGGTTACTGGTATGAAACAATTCGTCAAACTGTCCCTCTTTCTGAGTACTTGGACTCAAAATATACGGTTGGTCTTGCTCATGATTTGTCTTCTGGCTGATTTCATCATTACCGCTCTTAAGATTGCACATTAGTGTACCATTGATGTTGATAATCAATCCTGGATGTCTTCTGAATTCAGACCAGATATTCCCAATATATGTAGTATGCTGAGAATACCATAATGTTTAGCTGAGCTTCCAAATATTTGTCTCCGCACTGATTTTTCAACTCCGGTGTCGGTTGATGAGCAACTTTAATAAGGGGAAGTAATGTGACATCGAAGGCCCAAAGAAAGAAGCAAAAACGACTAAAACAAAAAGCACACAAAGCTTCAAGATTACACACAAGCAACATCACATTTTACTGCTATTCACATCAAGAATGATGCATGCCTACTTAAGCACACAAATCTCACGGAACTTTGGTATTACAGTCTAATATGAAGTGGCGGTGTGCACGAAGGTGAATCCACGTGTGGAAGTAGTTGGTTTAAACAGAGCTACACCAAGCGTTGGCTTAACACTGGTTGCATCTGGACGGACTTAGAGCTGAGGACGGACTTTTTGATCATGGAGCACAACACGGAGGTCATGACCACATCATCATCAAGTGCACGGAAGGAAACCATACACGTCCAAAGAATGGGTGACTGGGTAGGATAGCGGTGGAAGACAAGGCTTGCTGGCATTGCCCTTTTTGACAACAAGGATTAGTAAGGGTTACCAAAGTGGCGAGTCGGAAGGCACGATTTGGGATAGAAAGATGTCTATCATCAAAAGAACAGGGGTGGTTGGCGGAAAGATATTGATGCGACACCTGAGCACAAATCCTGCAATTGGTGTCTCGAACACTTTGTACCTCGGCATCACTCCGTTGGGACAGAGATGATGCCAAACACTGAAAAGCAGGTATGCATAGCTGGAGGGTGCATGTAGTGGATCGAAACCGATGCCACCTACACTCACAAGATCAACGTTAGTGGAAAATTATCAAGTCTATATGCATGCTATGCGTCAAACAAATGTAGCAGACCGTCTAGATTGTATACTACTGTTTTCTAACGTCTGTGCGGACTAGGACGTCCTACAGCTAGACCTGCTCTCATACCAAAGCCTGTGGTACCCCGGCTCAGAGGAACCGGAACACCCCATATTCCAGCCCAGAGACCAAGTCTTCTGAAATACGACACTGCTTGGCATATAACAAATCAGCTCCTATTACAAATACTCGAGGTACAAAGGTTCTGATATTATAAAGGATCGCATCGGCACGGAGACACTATGCCTGCCAAGGTAGCTCTATGCTTTCAGCAGACCAACTCGTAGCAGCGGAACAACGACAACCGTGATGAACTCCACTCCGCAGGGACTTTGGCTGGGACGCATATCCTAGCTCGCAAGCTCGGGGTCCTCCAAAAGCAAGCAATCACGGCAGGAACTGCAAGCTGGCATGACACACCAAGTGAGTACTTTGAATGTACTCGCAAGCTCACAGCAACCAAAAGCAATCAAGACAAACAATAGCATGGAATTTATAGATTAATCATCCATGATGAGCATGATACTATGCTACCTCTTGAGCATTGTGTTGGTTTTCCC
The DNA here is from genome assembly GCF_002575655.3 of Aegilops tauschii subsp. strangulata. NCBI lineage: Eukaryota > Viridiplantae > Streptophyta > Magnoliopsida > Poales > Poaceae > Aegilops > Aegilops tauschii. The sequence goes on from NC_053038.3 coordinate 218,499,070, forward strand.
TTGAAGAGGAAAGGGTGATGCAGTAAAGTAGCGTAAGTATTTCCCTCAGTTTTTGAGAACTAAGGTATCAATCCAGTAGGAGATCACGCACGAGTCCCTCACACCTACACAAACAAATGAGAACCTCGCAACAAACGCGATAAAGGGGTTGTCAATCCCTCAACGGTCACTTATGAGAGTGAGATCTGATAGATATGATAAGATAATATTTTTGGTATTTTTATGATAAAGAGAAATAAAGATGCAAAGTAAAATAAAAGGCAATAGAAATAACTAAGTGTTGAAAGATTAATATGATGGTAAATAGACCCGGGGGCCATAGGTTTCACTAGTGGCTTCTCTCAAGAGCATAAGTATTTACGGTGGGTGAACAAATTACTGTTGAGCAATTGACAGAATTGAGCATAGTTATGAGAATATCTAGGTATGATCATGTATATAGGCATCACGTCCGAGACAAGTAGACCGACGCCTGCCTGCATCTACTACTATTACTCCACACATCGACCGCTATCCAGCATGCATCTAGAGTATTAAGTTCATAAGAACAGAGTAATGCTTTAAGCAAGATGACATGATGTAGAGGCTATGGTGTTGACGTAGAATCCCTCCGTGATCAATGCCCCCTCCGGCGGAGCGCCGGAAAAGGCCCCAAGATGAGATCTCACGGGTACAGAAGGTTGCGGCGGTGGAAATAGGGTTTTTGCTCCGTCTCTGATAGTTTGGGGGTACGTAGGTATATGTAGGAGGAAGAAGTACGTTGGTGGAGCAACATGGGCCCCACGAGGGTGGAGGGCATGCCGGGGGGGGGGGGGGTAGGCGCGCCCCCTGCCTCGTGCTCTCCTTGTTGATTTCTTTGCGTAGACTCCAAGTGCTCTGGATCACGTTTGTTCCGAAAATCACGTTCCCGAAGGTTTTATTCCGTTTGGACTCCGTTTGATATCCTTTTCCTTCGAAACACTGAAATAGGCAAAAAAACAACAATTCGGGCTGGGCCTCCGGTTAATAGGTTAGTCCCAAAAATAATATAAAAGTGCATAATAAAGCCCATTAAACATCCAAAACCGAATATAATATAGCATGGAACAATAAAAAATTATAGATACATTGGAGACGTATCATACTACTAGAACCACATGAGCAAGGCATGCGCATAATTCATGATATGAAGAGGATGGTACTAGTACTAGCATGCAGGGGAGGGTCAATGTCTAAGGTCTCATGGACCAACTTACTCTACTCAGAGGTTATCTCGTAACCACCATAAATACCCATAATACTTGCCGTCGTGATCATCACAAGATCACCTCATCATCATCAAGAATACTGTTGTGATCATCTCAGGATCACATTATCATTATCAAGAATACCATCGTGATCATCTCGTGACCACATAAAGATCATCCAACTTCTTTCCTCATCAAAATAAGGTTGTTTCATAGTCAGGTTATTATTACTGTCGACCCAAAGTGTGACCTACTACGAACTGGGCCCATATCCGTGGGTGCCGCTATCAATAGATTATACACTCTGTAGAGTTTAGTACACTATACCCACACTATAGAACCCAGGTCCTCATGCTCACCAACGGCGTTCTGACAAAACTGATCTATTGCACGACACTCTCCCGGCCATTCCGACCAATTGCCTTTGGGCTAAGTCATGGGTGGCCGCGGATGCCACTCTGGACATCTACCAACTTCGTGGTTGGCCACCGTCATGGCAAAACAAAACGGTCCCAAACGGCAACCTGGGTACAACAGAATTTGGGCACACAAGGCTTATGGCCGCCTACCTGGTCAGGGTAGTGCACACACATAACCTTTCCTCGTTGGAGGCACTGGCGAGAGGCATGACAATAGATCGAATCAGGGCCTCCCATAAGACAAGTGTGGCTGCACTGGTGAGCTCGATTCGATGGCACTATGACCCAGGCAACAGATGTTCAAAGTTGTATTAAAGTCCGGTTTAACTTGAATGTAATGAGATGAGTCACAAAAATAGCATGACAATGCGTAAGAGCATAAAATCAAGATGAACATGGATGGGCAACATAACTATATATCGACAACAATAAATCATTCTCTACATGCAAATGAGCATGGCATACCGATGATCATGAATAGCACAAGTATAATAACACTTCAGATGAACATAGCATGATCACTAGCATTGGAAAATAATTACCAGAAAAGAATAAGATAATAATATTAGCAAGGAAGCATTTAACCAACTAGATGCAAATAATCATGGCATAAAGATGAGCATCGATTCACAAGCATAAATATAGCATTCAGAAAATATTAACATGCATAAAATAATTTAAATATTCAAGTGGAAAACCATGGCTACTACAAGGCCATCATGCAAGTGGTTGTCGTGGATTGCCTGGGAATGAAGAAGTCATCGGGACGAAGTGCGGAAAGCTCATGGAAAGATATCGCCGGACAAGTTTCTCTCCCAAAGGGGGCTGATTAAGGGCAAGGGAAAAATGGTCATTTTCAGAATGTTAGAACATTATGAAAATGTTACCAATGGAGCGTGCTCAGCGAATAGAGAATGTGGGCTTTTGAAACCTGAATCGGAGTTACGGTTGCGGATATATGGTTGTTCATTCATTGGGCAAAAAACAAATAAAAACTATTCATTTCTACTCATAACGGATGAACGTTCACAATATAGAGGTTTCGATCAAAGGCTAGAAAACTGAAAGCGAATGTTGGGTGAATTCGTCTTCGGTCAAAGAGAACATAATCTTGCCCGAAGAAGCACTAGAATACGCTTCCGAGAGCGGAAGATGTATTACATGCAATACGCCTCCACTTATCAAGCTTGACCGGGGCTGGAGAGGCTGGCGGGTGGGGTTGTGAGGGGAGTGGGGCTTGCCAGGCCCAACTCGTCTTCTTCCTCGCGTTATCCCCCCGCACGAAACAGAGGAGGGTAGAGCAGGGGCGCTGCCAGTGCTTTCTCGGCCGGCTCCAGCCACCTCCGGTCGAGGCGAGGCCACCGGTGGGACCGGGGCCGAGTGTCGTGTCCACCTGGGCGCAACAGCCACGCCGGGAGGGGCTGAGTGATAGCTGCACGCGGGGGCCACGACCAGGGGTGGCGACCGAACTTTGGGCGCGCAGCCACGGAGGCTCCGGTGACAAAACGATGGGAGGGGGAGGTGCGCCGGGGTGGAGGGGAGCTACTGGTGGAGGAAGGAGGAAGGAAAGGGCTCGGTGTGGCTTGAATTCGAGTGGGGCCGATGGCGGCCATGGCGGAGAAAGGCGATGAGGAGAGGCTCTGCTGCTCGAGGAGAGGGTTGTGGGTGGCGACAAGATGCGGAGGAGCTCAAGGGAACTACTTATATCCGCGGGGAGGGATCGGGAAGGCTCTGGAGCACGCGATCGACAATCCATGGAGGTGGGGACGGCGTTCCGGTCACGAGCGTGGCCAGAGCACCGCGTAGGACGTGACCGGAGAGGGGGCGAGGGGTCTAGGGCGAGGGCGACGACATGGCGAAGCTCCTGTACAAAGCTAGGCGTCGAGAGCTCGAGGGAACGGACAAAGATGGGGGCCCCATGTGCCAGAGCGCGCGGACGGGCATGCCAGTCGCGTAGTCACCACGTGAACGCGATGGTGACCAGTGCTCCGGTCGGCCCAACCATGTCTGGGAGATTAGTCATTCAACAGAGATTGTCAAGGAGCAAAGGAACAATATCAGGGGCTCAAGAATTGACCACAACTTGCTGGAAGACAAAGGAACATCAAAGTGTTTGTACTAGGGTGGGGGAGAATGGCCTAGTGAAAGATTCTGAGATTTGTCTGGGGTTGATCCTACACTAAGATGACCATTCAGGACAAAATAGGAAAATATATAATCCTGAATTATTTTTGAATTGGAAGAGGATGTGTTTTGACATATTGGTGGAATATATGATCCCAACAATTTATGAGAATTTTGTGGGAATTTTGGGAATGGCATAAATATAGGTTGCCTCACAACCTGGGGCAAACAGGGTAATTCATTTTATTAGAAAAAAAGGAATATTCCCCAGAAAAAGAATTTTGATTGGGCTAAGATGGAAATGACATGGTCTTGGGATGGGTTTGAGGATGACAAGCCACTTGGGAGACTGAGAAGAGATGATCTTCCCAGGTTTCTAGACCACATAGCCACAGAAAAGCAATCCAAAGCAAAAATTCAAATAAATCCAAAGAAAAAAGAAAGGGCCAAAAATTAGGGTGTTACAAACCTCCCCCTTTAAAGAAATCTCGTCCTCGAAATTTGGTTGCTTAGGGAACAAGTATGAATATTTTGTCTCAAGGAAACCGTTTCCAACTCGGGTATCTTTTTTTCTTTATATATGATGTTCCCACTGAATTTCATATGAGTTAACTGCCTCGCTCTGGGTGGTTTGCCTCACTGTATCCATATTCTGACAAGTCTTACCTCATATGTTACTCTGACTCCAATTCTTTTCTATCTCCTGGCTTACCTCATATATTGTCATGACTGGCGTATGTCATCTTCCCACATGTTCGGCTGTGATTTCCAATTGATGTGTCATTCTTCTCTACAGCTGTTGGGGATATAATCCCATGACATAACTCACCATGGTTAGGTCGGGTCATTCAGGTGGCGGCTGAGTAGCAAGGATTCAAGATGGGCTAAGGCGCCTAGGTCAAGACCCATTGGGCGGCTCATAGAATGGGCCATCTTAGGGCCCAACTTCCGAAGATGGCAGCTCATGGCCCTGAAGACCAAGTTGCGAGGAGTTTCCTTGCTTACGAGACAAGTTAGGAACATACCAAGTCACGGGTCATAGTACGACCCGGACTCTTGTAAGCCCTGGGTCTCGACCTGTGTATAAAGGCGAGTCTCAGGGATAGATAGGACTAAGTTACAATCGATCAATAGCTAGGTCAAGCAATCCGCTCCCTTGTATTCATCTCCAAAGCAATAGGCAAAACAAGCAGGAAGTAGGCTATTACCTCGATCATGAGGGGCCGGACCTGGTAAACTCGTGTCTCTCGATTCTGCTCAACCCCGACAAACTAACCTCCTAGTTGCGATGGCATCACAACTAAGTCCTCACACTAGGACATCTGCTATGACAAAACAACGACAATTGGCGCCCACCATGGGGCAAGTGCACGGTGGTTTTGAGTTGTTGAAGGGCTCTTTCCTAGGGATCGAGGAATACGTCGTTGGTAGGATGACCAAGAGTCGTCGTGGCAAGCTCTACATCGATGACGCCGGCTGGGGCCCCGAGGCCGACTCAATCGAGTACGAGTACCGGGTCCCCTTCGGCAGAATCCACGTCTTCATCAGCAACATCAGCAGATCCGAGCCTAAGCCAGACACCTGCACCGACCTTGTCGAGCCAACTCGGCATGCGCCACCCGCCCGGTTCCAAGCCGGTCGGAAGCATGTTTTCGTCAGGTTCACGCAAGGCGTGGAACTCGCGGAAAAATCCGTGTCTAGAGGAGGGACTCGCATCTACTCCGATGGTGAATCTTCAACCGAAGAGAGAGAGTCAATCTACCAGCTTGAAGACGACAGGCTTGGGGGCTATTCTGATGGCAACAGTATTCCAAACCCCTACGAGCCGTTGAGCCACCATCTTCATGGCGGGGACGGCGCCGACTCTCAACATCACGATGGCCGGAGCAACAGCAACGACTGGCCCTTCAAGATCCAGTTCAGCCAGGCCCCCGACTTAGGTTTTATTTGAGCTGATGGACACCTTGACATCCTTACTGGGGACCTAGGTCACGAAAAAACCCAGGCGGAGCGCAATACGAAGATTGCGAAACTTCAAGAACAAATGACAAAGGCCCAGGAGGATATCAATGTCGAAAACGCCAAGACGACTGCATTACAAGCTCAGGTTAATGCTAAGGCAGAGCGCCTGAAAGCGGAGGCTTGGTGTTTTAGTATTGATCACACATCTAATGCGGTTTACCAAACGAGATATCAGAACAGTTTACCTCCGGGTTACGAACCAACGCGTTTGTTTAACATTCCTGGGCAGGCCCAAGTACTCCAGGAGCGTCAGTTATACCCCAATTAACCATGGACGCACCCGGGAACAGAGCAGCAGCCCAACCTCACCAGCCAGAGCCGGTCCGGAGGGAAGAGCCAAGACCAAGCCCGCCCCCCATTCGGACGCCACCTCTATGCTTTCCGACACCACCAGGTCACTTCTCCAACCCGGTGGATAACATGGTGGCAGCGGCAACTCGGCTTACCGTGATTCCTATCGCCGTCGAATCACCAGTAGTGGCTGAAACCCGAAACTCCATTGAACTGTTGCAGACAACGATTGCTCAGCAGGCTAATTACTCTTACAGCCGACACCGTGTACACTCTACACCGCTGCTGAGTTGTAGCTACAGCTGGCATGCGGAGTCGCCAGAGGTTTCAAGCAGCGAACGATGCCATAACCTGCCCCAGAATAACCCGCCCCTTAACCCAAGGACTGATGCTTAGGTAATTATGGATAGTGCAAGGGCCTGTCGCAAGGTAGAGGCAGCAAACCAGGGGGCTTATCAGCCGCCCCCAGTGGTTACTTCAGCTTCTGTAGGAGCCAGGTCAAGTGCCAGAACCATTGGAATGCCGTGTCTAGTTTTGGCTTTACGTAACGAGCGCATGCCTATATTTTAAAGGTCCTCATAAAGTGCCCAATTACACAGCGGATCTCCCTTTGGAGGCTTTGATTGAAAGCTACGAACTGGCCATGGAGATGTTGGACATCAGTGAGGCGGTGTGTGTCAAGTATTTCACTATGATGCTGGAGGGGCTGGCTCGCGCATGATTGAAGAACCTGACCCCCAATTCTATCAACACCTGGACGGAGTTGAAGTAACGTTTCATCAAGAATTTTCAAGGAACTTGCAAGCACCCTATGACAATTGTTGATTTGCAGCACTGTGTGCAATGCGATGATGAGTCAGCCCATCATTGGGCTCGCCGGGTTGTGGCTATCATCCACTCTTCAGATAGCATCGAGGCGGCTCAAGCTGTGTTGCTCCTGGAGAAAAACTGTCATTTTCAGGCTCTTGTGCAAGAGCTCAGGCGGCTTAAGAGCAAGTGCACGTACATGGGCAATCTCATGGACGGACTTACCAGATATGATGATTCTGACGGTACGATGGATCCTTGTTCTGATGATGATAAATCTGGCAAGGGCAAGAAAAATGGTAGCAGCAAGGGACAACAGTAGCATGCCCAGGCGCAGAATGGTATTCATAACAACTATGGTAATGGTGGTAAGCACAGACACCCCGATGGCAGGTCAGATCTAGTGGCTAACACTAACACAGGGTATAAAAACCAGCGTCACAATGGCAAGCGGCCGTATAACGGAGGGAAACCCAAAAATTATGAGGAAGCCCTTAATGCGCCATGTCCAAAGCACAGTTGTCCTAACCAGCCATCTTCTCACGCTCGGAAGGATTGTTAGATCATGCAGGAGTACAGGAACCAATCAATTCAACAACATCATGGCAACGGCAATGGGCCGCCCAGCGGGTCAGGCTCACGCGGTTTCCAGGGAGCCGGCTTTAGTGGCGGCGGCTCAAATTCTGGTTATCAGAACCAAGTGAATCATGGTGGTCATAGTCAGCAGTCTGGTTAGGATAGTCAGCAGCAAAACAATCAATCTGGGTATCAGAGTAATCCTAAGCATCTTAACAATGGCCAATATCATGTTTTCACTACAAACACTTGCAAGCGTGACTGAAAAGTCTAGAAGCGGGCGGTCAACTGGGTTGAGCCGGCGGCCCCCAATATTTGAGGTGGTCTAAGCATACATTACATGCAGCCGGGCAGATCACCCGTACCGGATTGATGATCCGGGTCATCTATCTCTGGTGGTAGCCCCTCAAGTGGGCGGTCATAAGTTCACAAAGGTACTTATGGATGGTGGAAGCAGCATCAACATATTGTACTATGACACTTTTCGATGGATGAATCTGACAAAGAATGATCTTAAGCCATCCTCCACGGTGTTTCATGGTGTGGTGCCTGGCAAGTCGGCTTACCCTGTTCGAAAGATTGCTCTGGAAGTGGCCTTTGGTAATGAGTATAATTACATAGCAGAGACATTGTGGTTTGAGGTGGTCAAGATCAAGAGTCCTTATAATGCACTATTTGGACGGTCGGCTTACGCTAAATTCATGGCTCACCCTTGTTATATCTATTTGCAGCTGAAGATGCCAGGGCCACGAGGGACGATAACAGTTCACGGAAATCACAAACTCGCCCTGGTGTCCGAAGAAGGAGATGTTGCTTACGTAGAGTTGGCTTGTGCTACTGAGGAGCTTAAGTTCTATAAAGATAATGTTGACCCGGCCGATATGACCCCTCTGAAGAAACACACTACTAAGAAGGATCCACTGCTCAAGTTTAAGTCGGCAAAGGACACATAGCAAGTGGATTTTGTCCCTGGTGATTCTTCTCAGTAGTTTACCATTGGGACCGGGATGGATCCCAAATAGGAAAGCGCACGCATCGAGTTCATCTGTGAGAATCACCTTAATGGAGTGTACCAAGAGAATTCACTGAGCACCACCATAATCTGGATCCTAAGATGAAACTTGTCTGACAGTTCCTCCGTTGTTTTAACGAGGAGCGACGCAAGGCCATTGGAGAAGAAGTGGCCCGACTCTTAGCCGCCGGGTTCATCCTTGAGGGTTTTCACCCTCATTGGTTTGCTAACCCTGTGCTCATGCTCAAGAAAAATGGCACTTGGCGTATGTGTGTTAATTACACAGATCTAAATAAGGCTTGTCCAACTGATCCATTTGCTCTCCCCGTATTGACCAAATCATTGATGCCACGCCGGGTTGTTAGAGTTTGTGTTCCCTGGATGCTTATTCTGGTTATCATCAGATCAAGATGGCAGTGGAAGATCAGGAGAAGACAACCTTCATCACACCCTTTGGAGCATTCTGTTATGTGTCTATGCCTTTTGGGCATAAGAGTGCTCAGGCGACTTACCAGCGGTGTGTTTAGAACTTCTTTCATGGGAAGATTGGACACAATGTTCATGCTTACATTGATGACATTGTGGTTAAATCAAGGAAGAAGGTGACCTTCCTTGATGATTTGAAAGAAACTTTTGATAACCTCTAGGTTTACAAGATGATGCTTTACCTAGCCAAGTGTGTTTTTTATGTGCCCGCGGGAAAGTTGCTAGGTTTTTTGATTTTGTGAAGGGGCATCGAAGCTAACCTGGAGAAGATCGAGGCTATCGCCTCTCTGTCTAAGCCAGCATGTATCAATGATGTTCAACGCTTGGTGGGTCGTATTGTAGCCCTGAGCCAGTTTATAAGCCGCCTTGGGGAGAAGGTGATTCCCCTGTACCAGATGATGAAAAAGACTGATCAATTCGTCTGGAGTGATGCTGCTAATGAGGCTTTTGAGGCGCTTAAGAAGCAGCTAGCTGAGACTCCCATCTTGGCTGCTCTGGTAGATAAAGAGCCTCTGCCCCTGGACATGGTGGCTAATAGTAAAGCTGTCAGCATGGCAGTTGTCGTGGAGCGCAAAGAGGCAGGCAAAGAGTATCTGGTCCAGCGGCCGGCTTATTATGTCGGCAAAGTCTTGACGGAGTCCAAGCAGAGATACCCACATTGGCAGAAGCTGGTGCGTGGGGTGTTCATGCCTAGCCACAAACTCAAGCATTATTTCCTTGGGCATCCAATCACTATGGTCAGTTCTGCTCCTTGGGTGATATCATTCAAAATAGAGAGGCCACTGGCTGGGTTGCTAAGTGCACAATTGAGCTTGGGCCACATCATCTGAAGTATGTGCCAGAACAGCCATCAAGTCTCAAGCTTTGGTAGATTTTATCAATGATTGGACAGGGCTACAAACACCTGAGGAGAAGCCAGACAATACGTACTAGATGATACACTTTGATGGATCCAGGCAGTTGGAAGACTCGGGGGATGGAGTTATTTTATCTTCCGCACAAGGTGATAAGTATTGCTATGTCTTGAGACTTATGTTTCCCTGTACTAACAATGCAGCTGAATATGAAGCTTTACTACATGGGCTCCGTAAGGCCATGGGAATGAACTTGAGCCAGGTCAGATGCCTTGGCGACTACGACCTTGTTGCACAGCAAGTATCAGGGAAGTGGGATTCTAAAGACCCGCTCATGGCGGCTTATCATCAGGCAGTGACCAATATTGTTGGTCACTTTAACGGTTATCAAGTGGATCACATAGACCGGCGGCAAAATGAGTCAGCAGATGCACTATCCCGGCTGGGTCTCAGCGTAAGCCGGTTCCCCCCAATGTGTTCCTTGATGCTGCATAATCCTTCTGTCAAGTTACCCTTAGAAGAAGACCTAGCCATCCCTGACCCGGAGGGGCAGTTGGTGGAGGATCTACGTGCTATTCCATATTGGACAAAGCCTTACATATCTTACCTGACTTGGGGCGAGTTGCCAGAAGATGAACTTTTGGCACGACAAATCATATGGCTGTCTAAATCCATGACAATTGTCAATGGCGAGTTACACAGATGCAGTGTGACTGGCATGTTCCAACATTGTGTGTCCCCTGATGAAGGCCGGGAAATTTTACAAGAAATCCATGCAGGATACTGTGGTCATCATGCCGGGTCAAGATCTCTCGTGGCTAAAGCTTTTCAACATGGTTTTTTTCTGGCTGACGGATCACGCTAATGCAGTGGACATTGTCCGTAAGTGTGATGGTTGCCAGAAATTTGCACGACAAGCTCATGTGTCATCTCAAGAATTGCGGATGATCCCAATAACTTGGTTGTTTGTGGTCTGGGGGGCTTGATGTGGTCGGGCCCTTCAAGACGTCTAAGGACAAGAAAACTCACCTTTTAGTTGAAGTTGACAAATTTACAAAGTGTGTTGAAGCAGAGCCAGTCAGCAATTGTGAGGTGGCGACTGCAGTTCAGTTTATAAATAGGTTGGTCTTCCACTTTGGTTATCCTCACAGTATCATCACCAATAATGGGGAAATCTATCTAAGGGTGCTTTGAAAGAATGCTGTCAAAGGGAGCATATCCGGCTTGATGTTTCATCTATGGCTCATCCACAGTCCAATGGCCAAGCTGAGTGTGCTAACCAAGAGATATTATGACGGATCAAGCCCCGGCTCATGGTTCCTTTGGAGCGCACCCCAGGTTTTTGGGTTGAAGAGCATCCTACAGTTCTCTGGAGCATAAGGACTACCCCCAATAGATCGACGAGTTACATGCAGTCCTTCATGGTTTATGGTGCTGAGGCAGTTCTCCCAACTGCTATCCGTCATGACTCGCCCAGGGTGGCAGCTAACGTTGAGCCAGACAATGAGACGGCTCGTCAAATGCTTTGGATGCCTTGGAGGAGGGATGTGATCTCGCTGCGGCTCGATCAGCAATTGACCAGCAAGACCTACGTCGTTATCATAGCCGCAGGGTTCGAAGTCACACTTTCCAGGAGGGCGACTTAGTGCTTCTTTTGATTCAGGATCAGACAAGCATGCATAATCTTTCACCTCCTTGGGAAGGGCCCTTTGTGGTTAGCATAAACCTCAATAATGGGTCATATTATCTCAGCGACATACGTGAGCACAATACGTACCTCTGAGGACGAGATCAACAGGCCTTGGAATATTGCTCATCTTCGGCCTTACTATACTTGAGCCATCGGCTCCAGTCATTGTACATACATATGATGTATATATCTTTTATTATGAAATATTATAAAGCCAGCATCCCCAAAACTCAGGGCCTCTATCATTTCATCTCATATATTGTACATGAGTCTATTATTTGTTGATCATATGTCACTTAGGGGCTTCCAACTCATCGAGTTTAGCTTTCTCACCCTTTTGACCCGTCAAAAAACGCCACCTTATTGGTTAAACCTACCTGTATGCTTGATGCTACTCTGAAAGATGACCTGCCGTACTCTTGACAAGTCAATCTTTATGACCCTGAACTTGTCAAAGTTAAAACGGCAGATTAAGTCATGTGAGAGATGGCTTACGGAAAGCGAGGGTAGACCAAGGCTATCATGCCAGCTTCATCAAAGCAAGACTTGAGCCTCGAAAGCCGACTTACAATTTATTCCATATATATGACCATTGTTTATCTCTGTTTTTTGCAGGATAATTTAAAATCTTAATCACATTATAGCAATGACTATACATCTCCTGGTCAAAAGACCTCCAGGTTGCTTATGATGGCTATTGAGCCTTTACTGACCATGAGTCACCAGGTTATCAACCCTCAATTTCTTTTAAACAATCAAATATCATGACTATAAGTCGCCGGTACATAACTCTCCAGATTATTTCACACCAATTATGACTTGGTGGATTTTTTGCAGATGTCAGAGGTATCTGCACTTACAGGTTGCTACACGCAACTTATCAAAAAGAATGCAAGCAATGGTTGCATGATATTCAAACACAAGCTGCCCAAGACGGGTTAGATAGGCAGGCATTGATCCAATTTTTTTTTCAAATAACAGACAGATAAGTGTTTGAACAAAAGTTAAATGTGCACGAAGGCATGGCAAGAGAAACCAAGTATTTCAACTAAGCCTATTACATGGCTACAGCTGAGCCCATAATATTCAAAGTTTTTTGGCAGAGTATAAACTACTCTTGCAAGACGGCCTCTGTGCCATCCGGGTTAGCACCTTGATGACCTCCAGTAGTTGAAGCTTCTGAGTTATCCTGCGCCGACTCTTTTGTTTCTTGAATCTAAAGGTTATCCAGATTCCAGTTGACATCCATTAGGGCTTCAAAGACCGGTTCATCATGCAGGATAGGAGACGGGTCAACATCAGGTACAAAGAGATGTTTACGCCGTTGAGGAGTGAAGTCAAATGATCTTAGTGTTGGAGGTGGCACTCGTGTGTTGTTGCTGTCATAAGTCGGCTGATATTTGTTCAACTCCATCTTTGCGACAAGATGACTTGCCAATGGTCGGGTCTCTTTCACACAATGAGCATAGTCAGATGGTGTAAATTCAGTCCCGTCATCTTTATATTGTGGAAACCCGCCAGCCAACTCTGCGAGGTCCAACTCTGAGGCATAAGCTTTGGCCCAGCTTAGTGCAGTCAATTCTCTGATCTGGGCGGCTGACCTTGTTAGTTCTTCAATCTGTTTTGGGATGGTCAAGAGGCACCTCAATATGTCTTTTATGAATTGCACCGGCTCTCTTTCACCACTCACACACATGATAACATAGACTCTGCCAGCATAAAGTTGTTCTGCAAGGGAATACACAGCCTTCAGCTTCATAATGTTGTCCTGAAGATTGCGAGTTCTATCACCTGCATAAAAGTTGCAATGTGTGAGTCACCAGGCGAGTTAGTATTTCTTTATAACATGATGGATGACTTACCAAATATGGCTTGGATCATTTGGGTGATATGGCGCTTCAACCAGGCCAGTTCCTCAATCACTGGTGCCAATTGGTCTTCAGCGTTTTCTGCGCTTTGTATCAGGGCGGATTTTTCAGTTTCAAAGGACTTCCTTTCTGTCTCAAAGCCCACCCTGATTTTTTCCGACTCTTCCAAAGAAGATTGTAGGCTTGATTCAGCCTTGGCCCTTAGAGCTTGTTTAGCTTCAAAGTCCTTTCTCAAGACGGTCAAATTTGACTTAGCCGTGCTTAGAGCTTCCTGCAACATAAGCAGGTAATTCAAAAGCTGGATATAATATCAAACCTGGTACTTGGGGGCTATGCCGATTCAGTTTCAAAGGAGAAGTCCCAAGCAGATTGCAAGCAATATACTTGGCACTTGGGGGCTAATGCATGTCATTTTTTCTATCTTAAAGAGTATAAGAAAGACCCGGCTCATCTCATAAAGATAAGCCAGCCCTTGAGGGCTACAAGGAATTTCTTTTCCTAAGCATATATTTGAAGAACCGTCTTACCATTCGCATGATAACCCGGCACTTGGGGGCTACATTACAAGAATTTTACATTTAATCTAAGTCTTAAACATACTCAAGTTTTCCTATGATCAAGACTTGGGGGCTACATAAGGACATATATATAATACTGGAAAGATGAATGTACCTCATATTTTCTTTTCATCATACTGACCAAGCCGGCTTCCAGATCCTGGCTTGTAGAGAGGCGGCTCAGATAGCCTGCATGTAATTCCTCTACGCTGAAATCCTCATAGCTGGGCAGTTCAAGTTTGCTTTTCCGCTTTTCAGACAAGAGCGCCTCAATTTTGGTTGTGGTTTTGGTTAGCACATTGGAGACCTCTTGAGGTTTATAAGACTCACCCATAATGGTAACTTCATCATTGTCCTTTTCAAGAGGAACATCTTGAGCTGCCTTGGTGGGACTCAGAGTTGGAGCACGACTTGGCGGGTTAAGGTTCTCTGTCGGGTTGGCTTCGGTATCCATAGCCTTAGTTCCGGCCGGTTCATTTGCTGCGGTGGTTCAACTTGACTGTCATGATAGCCTTCAGAAATATCACCATGGGCCTCAGGGGTCACCAAGGTCTGAGTCTCTGACTCACGAATAACTGGGTTTATTAAAGACTCGCCCACTATTCTTTTCTTGCTCTTAGCCATGGCCATGTGAACAAAACAGTGCAATCAAGATATATGTGATGCTAAGAATTATTAAGTGGTACATGATATAAAAGAAGTTTACCCTTGATTAATAACAAGAGGTGGAAGCTTGGAAGCGGTTGACTCGCCGGATGAGGGTGATGACTCCTGATAATTTGACTTAGAAGGATTAAGAGGCTGCTTGACAAGGCCGACTTTGGGTAAAGTAGGAGTTGGACTGTGTGGCACCTCGTTATGTCGCTTGTGGGCAGACGGTTCATGAGTTAACCTGGCCACCAGATCTCGAGAGCCGCCACTCCGAGTTTGGTGCCTCGACTCATGCTGAGTTTTCTTCAAAATAAAGTTTGGATCTAAATGAGCAGCGGGATGACAAAAGCTTTCTCGGAGGCAAGGATACTGAGCCGGAAGAGATGGAAATTACCTCAACATCCTCGGCCCGGCTTGTGGCTACTTCGCCCTGAGAATGTGAGGCATCAACAAGTACAATAAAGAGATGGCAAAGGGAGTCAAGCTCCACCTCTGACTGATTGTCAGCTTGTGGCGACTCGCCCCTTGCCGCCGACTCATCCACAGTAGTAGACTCTTTCTTTCTCTGAGCCGACGTAATCTTGATCTTGATCACCTGTGTTTTCTTCATCTTACAAAAGGGAGAGTCGGCCTGCATAATTGAACAAGGCCAGCAAGTGAAAACAATGGATAGATAAAGATTGATAAGCCGGACAAATAATTATGTATATACTTACTGGAGGTGCCGGGTTACGTTTGCAGAAAGGGTTCACCCCACTTTGTTGCAAGCAGCTTGAGACTCTCCAAGTAATTTCTTCATAATCTTAGGTATTTCGTCAGCATCAAGAACAATGTTGCTGTATCGTTGGGGTCGTCTAACCGCCAGAATAATTGCACATCAGATCACTATGGCGACTCAATGGAAAGATCCTCCATGCGACCCAACATCGGGTTAGATCAACTCTAGTTAAACCATTGGCTAGCAAGGCTCTCAGCTTTGTATAAGCAGGGGCGGTTTCAGCATGCTCTTCTAGAATAACTGTCACGCCCAAGATGCGACCCTATCCTAAAGGAACTCAAAGGTCCCACCAAGGATAGAAGCGCATCTTGAAGACGCTTTTGCAAGGTGGATATCATTACATCAAACCATTACATAATAGTTGGGGATACATACATAAGGCACAAACGCCCCAAGAATACATCAACATCATACAAAAGATCAACATCCGACTACGGATGGAACACAAACAGAAACTCAAACCATATCCACCCTGCTAGCCTAGGCTGCCGACCAGGAACCTAACCCAAGATCGACGAAGAAGAAGAAGAACTCCAACACAAGTAAACATCGCTCTCGCTTCATGAGCATCGCATAACCTGTACCTGCAACTGGTGTTGTAGTAATCCGTGAGCCACGAGGACTCAGCAATCCCATTACCATGGGTATCAAGACTAGCAAAGCTTAATGGGTAAGGAAGGGGTAAAGTGGTGAGGTTGCAGCAGCAGCTAAGCAAAGTATGGTGGCTAACTTACGAAACAAGAGCGAGAAGAGGAGCTTAACAAGCGGTCGTCAACTAGTAATGATCAAGAAGTGATCCTGAACTCCTACTTACGGCAAACATAACCCAAAAACCGTGTTCTCCTCTCGAACAACCCCGAAAAGAGACAATCACGGTTACGCACGCGGTTGGTGTATTTTAGAAGAGTTTACTTCAAGTTTACTACAACCAGATATTAACAAATTCCCATCTGCCACATAACCGTGGGCACGGCTCTCGAAAGTTTATACCCTGCAGGGGTATCCCAACTTAGCCCATTATAAGCTCTCACGATCAACGAAGGATATTCCTTCTCCCGGGAAGACCTGATCAGTCTCGAAATCCCGGTTTACAAGACATTTCGACAATGGTAAAACAAGACCAGCAAAGCCGCCCGATGTGCCGACAAATCCCGATAGGAGCTGCACATATCTTGTTCTCAGGGCACACCGGATGAGCAAGACGTCGGGTTGGCATAGACCCTGGTTGCCCAGGGGGCGCTGGACATCGCTCGGTTTGGACGAGCACTCGAAGGAGAATTGGCCTGGGGGGTAAATAAAGATGACCCTCGGGCTCCGGAAACCCAAGGGAAAAGGCTAGGTGAGGCAAATGGTAAAACCAAGGTTGGGCCTTGCTGGAGGAGTTTTATTCAAAGTGAACTGTCAAGGGGTCCCATAAATCACCCAACCGCGTAAGGGACGCAAAATCAAGGAACATAACACCGGTATGACGGAAACTAGGGTGGCAAGAGTGGAACAAAACACCAGGCATAAGGCCGAGCCTTCTACCCTTTACCAAGTATATAGATGCATTAATAATATAAGAGATATTGTGATATCCCAACATAAACATAATCCAACATGGAGCAAACTTCATCTTTACCTGCAACTAGCAACGCTATAAGAGGGGTTGAGCAAAAGCAGTAAACATAGCCAAACAACGGTTTGCTAGGAAGGGTGACAAAGGTTAGAGGCTGACATGGCAATTTGGGAGGCTTGAAGAGCAAGTGGTAGGTAGCGCAGCAGAGCGATAGAACGAAGCAACTAGCATAGCAATGATAGTAGTGAGATCCAAGGTGATGGTCATCTTGCCTGAAATCCCGCTAGGAAGAAGAACGAGTCCATGAAGAAGATGAACGGGCGTAGACGAACCAAGCATAGTCGAACGAATCCTCACGATCGCAACAAAACAAGAACTATCAAGAAGAAGCACAACCGGAAAGAAGCAAACAACATAGTAAACAACCATGACATAAACATGGCATGATGCACAATGAAGTATGATGCATGTCCGGTTAAATGTTGTTAACATCGCAAGAGGTGAAGCATATGCAAACTATCTATTTAGGCAAGTTTAAATGAGGCCGGAAACACAAACAACAATTCCGGAAAAATCCCCATATGCATATTTCAAATTTGGTACTGTTCTGCCTAAACCATATTTTAGAATTGTTAAACAGCAAAAGTAAATGCATCATGTTAATCTATGCATTTTTCTAGACAAGTTACATATATAATTTATTAAATTCGGAGCTACGATTATTTAGTTATGAAATAAACCATTTTAACATGACATATGTGCAGAAATGATGCAAACAGCAAGTTTAAATATTTTTAACATGGATGAAAGTTGCATATTGTGAAACTACACAAAATTCTAAGCAT
Source organism: Aegilops tauschii subsp. strangulata (assembly GCF_002575655.3). Classification (NCBI taxonomy): domain Eukaryota; kingdom Viridiplantae; phylum Streptophyta; class Magnoliopsida; order Poales; family Poaceae; genus Aegilops; species Aegilops tauschii. The sequence continues at coordinate 218,516,834 of NC_053038.3, forward strand.
TTTACAAATTTAAAGTATTTACATATGATGCACGGTTAATTAAACATGAGCATTTTAAATGATGGCAATTTTCTGTACATATGCATGATAAAGAATAAATGCTCAAACGCATGGAACAGGAAAAAAAAACATGCACGGGCCGAATTGCAGCACACCGCAGCTGCCCAGGAGTGGATCAGGCCCAACAGGCCATATGTGTGCACGCTGGGGAAAAAATAAACAAAAGTGTGCACGCTGGGAAAATATAAACAAAAGAGGGGCAGAAGAATTGGGGGCACCCTGGGATTTGATCCCAGGACCTCCTGCAAGTGCACGTGCGGGCTGACCAGCTGAGCTAGAGATGTGTTGCTGATAGAGACAGCATCCTCATGTCCAAGAATCATACTGGAAACGCTCCAGGCTTAGCCATGGAAGCACGGCCACAACCGACGATGACGGCGAGCGAAAGCGGCGGCTGTTGGGGTTAAAAACCTACGGCGGGCGTGCGGAAACTAAAGACAGTGCACGCGTGCTTGCGGAGAGCTGCTAGAGGGGCCGGAGCAACGGCATGAGCAAGGGCTCAAGAACAAGCTCAGGCAGGAGCACGTCTCGGCCATGCCAGCGAGGCACGGCGAGGCAGTGGCAGTGTGCATGAACGCGGGTAGAAACCTGCTGCCATGCAGCGAAGCACAGCGAGGCGAGGCGTCGGGCGAGCTGCCACACGAGCGCGGGCTGCGGGCGAAGCAGAGCAAGACACGGGAGGCGGCGACGCTATGCACAGGGAGCGGCGGAGGAGGTCGGACCCGAAGAACCAAGGATCAAAATGGCAAGCTGAAAGAGGGAATCGGTTCTACAGAACGATTCGTCCCTATTGGATGCACACGGGCAATGAGGAGAGGTCGGAACACTCGCCAGAGATGAGTTCCGACGGGGGAGCGCTCGGGCTCGACACAGATGGATGAAACAGGGCACAATCAGAGGAGAAGAACTGGTGGGGAGGTGCGTCTGCTCACATTGTGAGGCTCGACGGAGTCGTTCTAGCTCGGGGACGCAAGGGGCGACGAAAATGGCCAGTGACAAGTTCACCCGAGGAAGAAGACGAGACGACGGCGAGCAGAGAACGGCCTCCGGCTTGGTGTCCATGTCGCAGGGGAAGCAGAGGACACCGGCGCGCCGTCTTGACGTCCCGCGGCGCCGTAGTGGTCGGAGTCGACGAAGGCGACATCGGGGAAGAAGATGGACATGACGAAACAGACCGTGGTAGCCTCCAACCGCGCAAACAACGACGAAGCTCTCGGCTGTTCTCTGTTGAAAGAAGGAGAGACAGGGGAAGGGAAAGGGTGGCGGCGGCGAGAGGGAAACCCTAGAGGGCGCGGGTTGCTGTATTTATAGGAGGGCCAGGAGGCGTCGAGGGGTCGTGGTGAAACCACGATGGCCATGTGCGGGCGCCCCTGGAGGTTTTACTGTGAGAGAAAAGAGATCGGGAGGAGGAAGAAAAATAGGGGAAGGAGAGGCTGCAGGTGGGGCCTGGATGGGTGTCCAGCGTGAATTCACCACGGGAGAGTGGAACGAGGCTGCAAGAGGAGGGCTGGGCTGCGGGAGGCGCTAGAGCTGGGCCGGGCTCGGCTGGATCAGCGCTGCTTCTGCTGGGCTGCTCAGTTGCTACTACTGCTTCCCTTCTTCTCTTTTCTTCAGACAGAAAACAAGACAGAAAAGCACATGTATAATGGAGAGGGTTGAGAGAGATATGAGAATATCCCTGGAGTCCAGAATTTATGCAGGATTTGAATAAATTGACTTGGCAATTTTTAAGAGGTAGAAAATAATCCAAGTTTGAATTAAATTCAAACTTGAGCCATTTTTGAACCCAACCAAAACAACTCCAAATGGGATGAAAGTTGGCAGAGAGGTGTAAGGCAGAGAGTAAGATTATCAGGAAATAAATGAACATTAATGGAGGAGGAAATAAGGTCACTTGCAAAACATGAAAGAAGAAAGAAGGGAGAGGGGATGATACATGGGCATGGCTTGAGAGAAGAGACAACAAGGACTGATGCACACACAACATAAAAGCCACACATAACATGAGGATGAGTGCAATGCACATGATGCTCCTAGCAACAACATGAATGGCCAATTGCAATATGACAAGAGATAGGCATGGCAAAGCAATATAACAAGTGAGATGAGCATGGTGCAAGAAGCAAAGATATGACAAGCACTCAACATGAACATGACAACAAACATATAGGAATGAAAATATGCAAAACAATTATGGTAAAGCATCAAACACACAAAAAAACACACGGCAACAACTTAATTAAATGGAAGGCATCTAGAGCATCGGTCTCGGGGTGTCACAAGACTCCTCGAATAACAAAAGATCTCGCCCCGAGATCTTAGGAACGAGACGGAAGAAAAATGATAAGGTGAAACAATGGAGCAAGAGAGAAGATGAACAATGACGAGGGCACTCGGTGAAAAGAGTAACGGCGAATATGACGAGAATCAAAAGCTCAAGGAATAAGATAGACTCTGGAACCACTCCGGTTAGAATAAGATAGGAAAGGGATAGGAACTCCGATTAAAAATGGAAGGAATAGAACATGAACTTCACAAGATGGAATGACACTTGACGAGATGAACAACGCAATGCCTGCGGAAGGATTGAGATAGTGGAATGAAAAGAACGGATGAGAGAACAACAACTTCCACCACGAATGAGTTGATAGCATCCTTAGAGAGGAATGGTAGAACGGAGTTGTTGAGATATTCAACAACAAAAGAATAAGCTTGTTGTGGACTTGTGGAAAAACATGTCAAAACTTGAGGTGAAACTATGCCACAACCGAATGCTTGAATAGCTGAGAAGAACAAAGAAATGCAAAACTCCACTTCAAAAGAATACGGAGAATTAATTGCACTTCGAGATGCAAGAATAATAATAATTGAGCTCCTCCAACAAGAATCTTGATGAACACTTGAAGGATGAATTAAATCATGAAGAACCACATGAAAAACTCCGGTAGCAAAAGGATGATGAGATAGAATTGAAGGATGAAAAGAATAAGATTAAAGCCTTGCAGTGATTTAGATGGAGCTTCCGACGAGAGAAGCGAGTAAAGCTTGGAACTCCAGAAAAGAAAAGATGAAAACACTTCGAACCGCGAAATTATTCATCATGGACAAACTCCGAAGGAAGGGATTACTTGACGCCGATGAAATAAGAATAAGAATTACGTTATGCTTATCCTCATCAAATTAAATTGACGACAAGCAACGGCTTTGCATACTACTTATTCTTGTTGAAAAGGATTAAGGGGAATCTGGCACAACCTTGAGGAAGGTCTTCAATGAACCACCGGTAGGATTTGAAAGAACGAATGAATTGATATAATGAAAAAAAGAGAGGAATGATTAAGGAACCACCATAGGAATTCAAAAATGACTGATGAAAGAGAATGAATCACCGGGAAGAACTAGAACAAATATGCTCGAGGGGATTTAGATGCAAAAGAACAAAGAGATCACGAGATGGTTAAAGAATACTTGACAGAAGCGCCGGGATAATTGGATAACGGTGGCTGAAATGTGAGCACGAAGAATTCTTCTGGAATGATGGCCTCCAGTGAAAAGAAACAGAAAACAATTTCTAAAATACTCTGGATGGGCAAGGAAAGAATCATCTGACAAACGAAATAATTGAGAGGATAACAAGAAGCTAGAACCACAAATCTTCGGAAGAACGGACAAGATTTAAGAGAAACTCTTCTTCGGTCTTCAATTGTAAAGAATGATGATGAGAAACACCACCAAAATTGTTGAGACACTCCGGATGAATGAAAAGAGGAAAGGTTGAACCAGCAATGAAAAGAATTTGAAAGCGATCTTGGAGAAAGCATGTGACTGATGGAACCCATTCTTATGTCACACTTTGAAAAGAATTTGAGAATAACTCCGGAATAATTAGAAGAGTCAGGTAAGATCCTAGGAAAAGACCTGTGGGTTAGGGCCCACTAAAGAGAAAACACCGTTGGAAAGGATTGTTGAAGAGATAGATGATGCACCGGAACAATTGAAATATTTGAATAAGGTGACTACCTCGAATTAATTGGAACACAGACGAATCTCCTGAGATGTCTTCCGCACTCCAGAACGGTTAAATGGCGAGAGGCGAACGAGCAAGGGGAACACTTGATCCAAGGAAAAGAATATGATCAACCCAAAAAAAACTTGAATTGAGTCCACCGGAAAAGAAAGATATGAAGAATGACGAACTAGACAAGAACTCACCGGTTGAAACAATTGACGAAAGACTGAAGAGGCTCCCCACGAATGAAATTGATGGTCGAAAGAGACTCAGACTCCGGGAAGAAAAAGGGTGGGAGGGCGGGAAAACAAAGGCAACTTGGTAGGGCGAACCGACGAATAACTTAAAGAGAAAAACACTGGTTGAAATAATTGGGGAAAGAATGCAAAGGCTTTGCACGAGTAGGATGGATACTCGATTACGGACTCCGGCTCTGAGAAGAAAAGGGGTGGGCGGGTGGTAAAAAGAAAGTCAACTGAGGACGGGGAAAACCTCATCGCTGAGGAAGAACTGAGGCCTAATCTTGCAAAAGATGAAGAGGATAGAATGAACTTGACGAGAAATGCACCGGATGAAAAGAGCTGAGAACCAACGATCGAAAAACCAACTACGTGATCCTAAAGAAAATTTCAAGGGGAAGAGGAGCATATCAGAACACCTACGTCAAGATTTCTCACCAGAGCGATGAAGGGGCTGAGGAGTAAAAAAAATTCCTACTCTCCGATATAACTAGACTCCGAAAACAGTTTTCTTCTAGACTCGACAACGGCCAACTACGAACAATCAAGGGGGCTCCTATGGTCGGTCGAGGCTCTGATACCAACTTGTCACGCCCAAGATGCGACCCTATCCTAAAGGAACTCGAAGGTCCCACCAAGGATAGAAGCGCATCTTGAAGACGCTTTTGCAAGGTGGATATCATTACATCAAACCATTACATAATAGTTGGGGATACATACATAAGGCACAAACGCCCCAAGAATACATCAACTTCATACAAGAGATCAACATCCGACTACGGATGGAACACAAACAGAAACTCAAACCATATCCACCCTGCTAGCCCAGGCTGCCGACCAGGAACCTATCCCAAGATCGAAGAAGAAGAAGAAGAAGAACTCCAACACAAGTAAACATCGCTCTCGCGTCATGAGCATCACATAACCTGTACCTGCAACTGGTGTTGTAGTAATCCGTGAGGCACGAGGACTCAGCAATCCCATTACCATGGGTATCAAGACTAGCAAACCTTAATGGGTAAGGAAGGGGTAAAGTGGTGAGGTTGCAGCAGCGGCTAAGCAAAGTATGGTGGCTAACTTACGAAACAAGAGCGAGAAGAGGAGCTTAACAAGCGGTCGCCAACTGGTAATGATCAAGAAGTGATCCTGAACTCCTACTTACGGCAAACATAACCCAAAAACCGTGTTCTCCTCTCGAACAACCCCGAAAAGAGACAATCACGGTTACGCACGCGGTTGGTGTATTTTAGAAGAGTTTACTTCAAGTTTACTACAACCAGATATTAACAAATTCCCATCTGCCACATAACCGCGGGCACGGCTCTCGAAAGTTTATACCCTGCAGGGGTGTCCGAACTTAGCCCATTATAAGCTCCCATGATCAACGAAGGATATTCCTTCTCCCGGGAAGACCCGATCAGTCTCGGAATCCCGGTTTACAAGACATTTCGACAATTGTAAAACAAGACCAGCAAAGCCGCCCGATGTGCCGACAAATCCCGATAGGAGCTGCACATATCTCGTTCTCAGGGCACACCGGATGAGCAAGACGTCGGGTTGGCATAGACCCTGGTTGCCCAGGGGGCGCTGGACATCGCTCGGTTTGGACGAGCACTCGAAGGAGAATTGGCCTGGGGGGTAAATAAAGATGACCCTCGGGCTCCGGAAACCCAAGGGAAAAGGCTAGGTGAGGCAAATGGTAAAACCAAGGTTGGGCCTTGCTGGAGGAGTTTTATTCAAAGTGAACTGTCAAGGGGTCCCATAAATCACCCAACCGCGTAAGGGACGCAAAATCAAGGAACATAACACCGGTATGACGGAAACTAGGGTGGCAAGAGTGCAACAAAACACCAGGCATAAGGCTGAGCCTTCCACCCTTTACCAAGTATATAGATGCATTAATAGTATAAGAGATACTGTGATATCCCAACATAAACATAATCCAACATGGAGCAAACTTCATCATCACCTGCAACTAGAAACGCTATAAGAGGGGCTGAGCAAAAGCGGTAAACATAGCCAAACAACGGTTTGCTAGGAAGGGTGACAAAGGTTAGAGGCTGACATGGCAATTTGGGAGGCTTGAAGAGCAAGTGATAGGTAGCGCAGCATAGCGATAGAACGAAGAAACTAGCATAGCAATGATAGCAGTGAGATCCAAGGTGACGGTCATCTTGCCTGAAATCCCGCTAGGAAGAAGAACAAGTCCATGAAGAAGACGAATGGGCGTAGACGAACCAAGCGTAGTCGAACGAATCCTCACGATCGCAACAAAACAAGAACTATCGAGAAGAAGCACAACCGGAAAGAAGCAAACAACATAGTAAACAACCATGACATAAACATGGCATGATGCACAATCAAGTATGATGCATGTCCGGTTAAATGTTGTTAACATGGCAAGAGGTGAAGCATATGCAAGCTATCTATTTAGGCAAGTTTAAATGAGGCCGGAAACACAAACAACAATTCCGGAAAAATCCCCATATGCATATTTCAAATTTGGTACTGTTCTACCAAAACCATATTTTAGAGTTGTTAAACAGCAAAAGTAAATGCATCATGTTAATCTATGCATTTTTCTAGACAAGTTACATATATAATTTATTAAATTCGGAGCTACAGTTATTTAGTTATGAAATAAACCATTTTATTATGACGTATGTGCAGAAATGATGCAAACAGCAAGTTTAAATATTTTTAACATGGATGAAAGGTGCATATTGTGAAACTACACAAAATTCTAACCATTTTACATATTTAAAGTATTTACATATGATGCACAGTTAATTAAACACGAGCATTTTAATATGATGGCAATTTTCTGTAAATATGCATGATAAAGAATAAATGCTCAAACGCATGGAACAGAAAAAAAAACATGCACGGGCCCAATTGCAGCACACCGCAGCTTCCCAGGAGTGGATCAGGCCCAACAGGCCATATGTGTGCACGCTGGGGAAAAAATAAACAAAAGTGTGCACGCTGGGAAAAAATAAACAAAAGAGGGGCAGAAGAATTGGGGGCACCCTGGGATTTGATCCCAGGACCTCCTGCAAGTGCGCGTGCGGGCTGACCAGCTGAGCTAGAGATGTGTTGCTGATAGTGACAGCATCCTCATGTCCAAGAATCATACTCGAAACGCTCCAGGCTTAGCCATGGAAGCACGACCACAACCGACGATGACGGCGAGCGAAAGCGGTGGCCGTTGGGGTTAAAAACCTACGGCGGGCGTGCGGAAACTAAAGACAGTGCACGCGTGCTTGCGGAGAGCTGCTAGAGGGGCCGGAGCAACGGCATGAGCAAGGGCTCAAGAACAAGCTCAGGCAGGAGCACGTCTCGGCCATGGCAGCGAGGCACGGCGAGGCAGTGGCAGTGTGCATGAACGCGGGAAGAAACTTGCTGCCATGCGGCGAAGCACAGCGAGGCGAGGTGACGGGCGAGCTGCCACACGAGTGCAGGCTGCGGGCGAAGCAGAGCAAGACAGGGGAGGCGGCGGCGCTGTGCACAGGGAGTGGCGGAGGAGGTCGGACCCGACGAACCAAGAATCAGAATGGCAAGCTGAAAGAGGGAATCGGTTCTACAAAATGATTCGTCTCTATTGGATGCACACGGGCAATGAGGAGAGGTCGGAACACTCGCCAGAGATGAGGTCCAACGGGGGAGCGCTCGGGCTCGACACAGATGGACGAAACAGGGCACAATCAGAGGAGAAGAACTGGTGGGGAGGTGCGTCTGCTCACATTGAGGGGCTCGACGGAGTCGTTCTAGCTCGGGGACGCAAGGGGCGACGAAAACGGCCAGTGACAAGTTCACCCGAGGAAGAAGACGAGACGACGGCGAGCAGAGAACGGCCTCTGGCTTGGTGTCCATGTCGCAGGGGAAGCAGAGGACACCGGCGCGCCGTCTTGACGTCCCGCGGTGCCGTAGTGGTCGGAGTCGACGAAGGCGACGTCGGGGAAGAAGATGGACATGACGGAACAGACCGTGGTAGCCTCCAACCGCGCAAACAACGATGAAGCTCTCGACTGTTCTCTATTGGAAGAAGGAGAAACAGGGGAAGGGAAAGGGTGGCGGCGGCGAGAGGGAAACCCTAGAGGGCGCGGGTTGTTGTATTTATTGGAGGGCCAGGAGGCGTCGAGGGGTCGTGGTGAAACCACGATGGCCATGTGCGGGCGCCCCTGGAGGTTTTACTGTGAGAGAAAAGAGATCGGGAGGAGGAAGAAAAACAGGGGAAGGAGAGGCTGCAGGTGGGGCCTGGACAGGTGTCCAGCGTGGATTCACCACGGGAGAGTGGAACGAGGCTGCGGGAGGAGGGCTGGGCTGCGGGAGGCGCTGGAGCTGGGCCGGGCTCGGCTGGAATAGCGCTGCTTCTGCTGGGCTGCTCAGTTGCTACTGCTGCTTCCCTTCTTCTCTTTTCTTCAGACAGAAAACAAGACAGAAAAGCACTGGTATAATGGAGAGGGTTGAGAGAGATATGAGGATATCCCTGGAGTCCAGAATTTATGCAGGATTTGAATAAATTGACTTGGCAATTTTTAAGAGGTAGAAAAATAATCCAAGTTTGAATTAAATTCAAACTTGAGCCATTTTTGAACCCAACCAAAACAACTCCAAATGGGATGAAACTTGGCAGAGAGGTGTAAGGCAGAGAGTAAGATTATCAGGAAATAAATGAACATTAATGGAGGAGGAAATAAGGTCACTTACAAAACATGAAAGAAGAAAGAAGGGAGAGGGGATGATACATGGGCATGGCTCGAGAGAAGGGACAACAAGGACTGATGCACACACAACATAAAAGCCACACATAACATGAGGATGAGTGCAATGCACATGATGCTCCTAGCAACAACATGAATGGCCAAATGCAATATGACAAGAGATAGGCTGGCAAAGCAATATAACAAGTGAGATGAGCATGGTGCAAGAAGCAAAGATATGACAAGCACTCAACACGAACATGACAACAAACATATAGGAATGAAAATATGCAAAACAATTATGGTAAAGCATCAAACACAAAAAAAAACACACGACAACAACTTAATTAAATGGAAGGCATCTAGAGCATCGGTCTCGGGGTGTCACAATAACCCAGTTAGCAATGTCAAAATCCATAGGAAGACATTCAGGTCTATAACCCGGCAAGGGATTCTCACCTGCTGGAGCTGTGTTTCCGTAGTAGAACCAAGTTTTAATCCATCCTTTGGGGTGACTTGGAAGGGTGACTGGAGGAAAGCAACCATCTCTCTGCCTCTGAATTGAGACTCCGCCGAGTTCTAGATAAGGGCCATCAGTAAATTCTGTTTGGCGGTTGATATAACATAATTCTTTATAGAGAGGAATAGTGGGTTCCATTTGAAGATACACCTCGCACAGAACTTGGAGTTGGCACAGATTGGAGATGGAATTGGGAGCAAGGTCTTGAGGATGAAGGTCAAAGTAGCTTAAGACATCCCGGAAGAATTTTGACCCGGGCAGAGAAAAGCCTCTAAGGAGATGGCTTGTAAAAACCATAACCTCTCCTTCACCGGGTTTGGGGATGTCATCTCCTTAGCCGGCTCGCTAGCCGATTTCTTCCTGAGCCGGTAAAATGCCTTGTTCTGTGAAATCCTTAAGTACAAGATCAGAGACCTGGGAGGGCACCCAGTTGCAAATTGTGGTCTTTGACATGTTGAATCGCCTAAACAAGACTAAGAATTGCAGAAATATGAACGACGGGTTATTTATGAAGTGAGAGATAGTTACATCAATTGCATGGTAAGATGGTTATATGAGCTGCGGTTAAAACGGGATGGCATCATTTTCAAATAACGGATAAGCCTCCCAACATGTGAGCCGGTTTGACGACAGAAGCAGTTTCTAACTATCCGGCGAGTTAGAATACAATGATGAGCCACCGACAATATTAATACGGCTTAATTGAGTTGGAGATTGCTAAGTTTGCTGCTAAGTATGGGACCTACAGGTTTCTATTGAAGCATCTATTATTGAAGATCTACAGACACTTCAAAAAGTGATAATTATTACTAAACCTAAACCGAAGCCTTGAAGAAGTGGTAGCTCAGACTTATGGGTTCCTAAGGAGATTTGAGTACTATAGATGCAAAAATAGTGCCGCCACTCACCCTGCTCTGTTTCTATGGAAAGGTTTGCTAAAACTACGTCTATGCTAGTAATGGTGATGAAAGGGGCGATGAACTCCAATGAACTACCATGGAAAAGGTAAGGATCTACGGAAAAGAGAATGGTGTACCTAAAGGTTGCAGAAGGCGGCGGAGACGCCGGACTGAGCTCCGGTGGGGGCTGAAGGGCGCCGCAGTCCTAGATGGGTTCACCGGGGGCAGATGAACAGCGACGGCGGAGTGGAGAAGGGCTTCGGCTCGAGGAAGAAGAGGAAGCGGCAGAGGCGAAGTGAAAGTATAAAAGAAGGGCCCCCCTAGTTATATTTATAAGGTAAAGAGCCAATGAATAAATGGCAGGCGCGAAATATGAGGGGGCATAGTAACTTTTGGAGCCAGAGATACCTCGATTCACGAGATAAATAGATATGCATAAAGATTCGTTATGATGTCATCATGGATTTTTTAGGGTTTTCAGATATGATGTCATCAATAAATAGATGTGAAAACCACAAGTTTGAAAGTGTTATAAGCCGGTGATACATGGCCCAGAGAAGGTGCTGATATGAGCAGAAGATAAGCCACCAGGTTAAGTTAGATTAACATGACTAAATTCAAATCAATCTAGGGCCTAATGTTGGGGATATAATCCCATGACATAACCCGCCATGGTTAGGCCGAGACATTCAGGTGGCGGCTGAGGAGCAAGGATTCAAGATGGGTTGAGGCGCCTAGGTCAATACCCATTGGGCGGCTTATAGAGTGGGCCGACTTAGGGCCCAACATCCGAAGACGGCGGTCATGGCCCTAAAGACCAAGTCGCCAAGAGTTTCCTTGCTTAAGAGACAAGTTAGGAACATACCAAGTCATGGGTCATAGTACGACCCGGCTCTTGTAAGCCTTGGGTCTCAACCTGTATATAAAGGTGGGTCTCAGGGATAGATAGGACTAAGATACAATCGATCAATAGCTAGGCCAAGCAATCCACTCCCTTGTATTGATCTCCAAAACAATAAGCAAAACAAGCAGGAAGTAGGATATTACCTCGATCGTGATGCACCGAACCTGGGTAAACTCGTGTCTCTCGATTCCGCTCAACCCCGACAAGCTAACCTCCTAGTTGTGATGGCCTCACGACTAAGACCTCACACTAGGACATCTGCCGTGACAAAACCACGACAACAGCGCTGCCAACATTTCATGGATTTGTGAACAAATTTTCTCGGTGGACACCAAACCTTTTACTCCTTGCATTGGGTTGCTCAAATAGATGCATGTCCTCTGGGTTGAAAACAATTGTGGTGTCGGTGCAACAAACATTTGCGTTTGTTGCCCAGACCCAAACACAGGTGTGCTGACATCCTACAAAGCAAGACCAAGCCAGAGAAACCGCTCTTTGTGAGATCAAAGAGCGGATAAAGAAGACCAAGTCAATATACGAGACACTAGAGCACCACCTTGCGAAGGCCTCCCTTGCCGGGCAAGAGGGTTTGGCCAGGTCGATACCACCCCAGGGCAAGTCCAAGATTACCCCGGCAGGCTTGCCTGGCCGCCAAGGGCAAGAACTCCCACCAAGGCGCCACCGCTCCACTGCACCACAATGCAAATCCCTCATCAATGCGGTGTCGAGCCTCCAAATGATTAAGTGGCTTCCACTAAGCACATGGCCGCCCATTAGAAGACAGGTTATCCTCACATGAAACCCGAATAGAGGCGTCTAGAATAGATAAGCAGAAGATGGTTAAGCGGTACAACAGGCTTGCCGGGATTCACCCTCAGCATGACACCTAGCACTGCATTTAATGCACTTTGTCCTAACTACCAGAGTTAGGTATGATAGCACAGTTAGCTATCTAATCATTAGCTAATGACTATTCTGCCACTATGGTTACCCCTAGAGCTATAAAAGGAGGCCCATGGCAAACTAGAGAGGGATTCTGACCCCCTCACACTTGTACGCATGTAGCTGCTCCCCCGAGGCAACCTTGCCGGGCTTGAGCATTGCGTGTTGTTGTGATTCCATCATCCAATCCACCAAAAGTAGCTATTTTTTTAAATAATACATTTTTTTATTAAATTACACAAATATTACACCGAAAAAATATTTTTCACAAATAATACACCGTCGGCCCCCAGCAGGCTGACTGGACCTAATCGGCCCACAGCAGGCCGATCGGCTTGCTGCTGGCCGACTGCTGGCCCGCCTGGCACGCGTCGGCCTCGGATTGGGCTGGCCACGTCGCGAGGGGGAGGGAGGGAGGGAGCTGTCGGCATGGGCGTGCCCCTGTCGGCCTATCGCGGGCCGATCAGCCAGCAGCTGGCCGACAGGGTGCGGCCCCACCTCGCGTGCGGCTGGCCGGCTCCCTGCGGCCTTATCCTCCCCTTCCTCCCTTCTTCTTCTGTTCTTCTTTTGTTCTTACCTTCTCCTCTCTCTACACAAAAATGCCACCAATTTATACAAATAAATGAGCAAGTTTTTTGCGATTTTGGCACCGTGAATGGATTCAACTCAGTTAGGGCAGCCAAAAGAGGTCTCGATCTACTGATGGGGTAGCTCGTGGTGGTCGTGGTGAGCATTTTGGTGGAGGTGGTGGTGGTGAAGTTGGGGCAGTGTGGTGGAGGTTAAGCTCGTCGTTCGTCGTTCTTCGTTGGAGGCGGAGCACCGGCAGTTTGGTGGCCGCCGTTCGTCGTTCTTCGTGCGCACGCATGCTTCAAGGGTATATTTCAGCAAACATTTTATTTTTCGTAGGTGCTCTGGTAGTATTTGTTAATATGTTCCGATGTGAAATAAATTAGGTGTGCGATTATTGTTATTTGCCCCGGTAGTATACGTAAATATATTTAGATGTCAACTAATTAGTTGTGTAAAAATGTGTAGTTGCTCCGGTAATATTCCATACTATATGTGGATGTCAAGTATTTAGGAGTGTCAGTATTTGTAGTAGTTCCGAAAAAAGGTCCGTAATATAGGCAGTCCAGTCAAATATATTAATCTGTCAATATTTGTAGTTGCTACGGCAAATATTCGTAATATACTTGTAGGTGTGTGAATTGTATTAGTTGCTCCGTTAATATTCTGATATATATAGCTAGGTAATATATAGACATGTCTAATATTTTTTAGTGGGGGTATATTAAGTTGTTGCTTAATACTTGTATTTCGTTGTTGAAAAAAAATAGGTGAGTCGAGATGTCCGATGTAGTGAAGTTCAGATTTTACTACGGTCCTGGTACTGTCCAAACAACTGAGATGGGAGCAGATCTGAGTGAATTTACTCACATAGAGCTGCCAATGAGCGCACCACAAACATGGTATGTCAGTCAGTTGAAAGAATGGATTGCGGCAAGTTTAGGTCTTGATACTGAAACACACACCGTCGGTGTTCATGCATTGTGGACATGGTCAAGTTCAATAATTTACTTTTATTTGAGGCCAATAGAGGGAGGCTCCGATTGGGTGCGGTGGTTACAAGGTTGTGAACGAAGGGGATGCAATCCTGTTGCTTTAGTGCTTCCCGTCGTGAAGGAGGTCACTGCACATGAAGGCGAGGGTGGCTACGAAGGACAGAGCAGTCAGTTAGAAGGAGGAAATGCTTATGGTTACGAACAAGGACAGAGCAGTCAGGTAGAAGGAGGAAATGCTTATGGTTATGAACCAGGGCAGAGTAGTCAGGTATAAGGAGGAAATGCCGATGGTGATTACAATGGCGAGGTGGACGCTGACGAGGTAGATGGGCACATGCAGAACCAGATGGAAGAAGAAAACACCGATGTTGAAAGGGGTCATGCCGATGATTCTGACGAGTCAGATGAAGAAGAAAATGCAGAGGAGGTCCCGAATCCTGCATCGTGGAATCATGACTTCTCATCTGCAATGACCGTGAATGATGGACATGATTCAGCCTGGCAATATCACCAGAACAATATTGCGATGGGTGCTATGTATCCGAACAAGCAAGCCCTGAAGGATGCAATAATTAATTGGGCAATGTCCACGCAAAGGGTTTTCACAGCTCAGGTGTCCAGTCAGAAATTCCTGACAATGGTATGCAAGAATGCAGATTGTCCCGCCAGGGTGCACGGCTTTCTCCCTAAGTATGGCACAAGTTGGGTGATAAGTGACTTAGTTAATCACACTTGTCTTATTCCCTACATCCCTCAAGATCATGCCAACCTTTCATCCACGCTTATTGCTCGGTTGTTTTACGATGAGATAGTGCAGGGCAAAGCTATGGAAGTGAAGGCAGTCCAGACAAAAGTCTTCGCCAGGTTCAAGTACAGAATTTCTTATGGCAAGGCTTGGAGGGCTAAGAATGCGGCGCCTGAGAGGAGATTTGGTTCTTATTTTGATGCATATGACTCTGTTGTCCACCTCCTCCACACCCTGTAGCAGCGGAATCCAGGCACCTATATCGATATCCAAGACATGTTCATGCCAGAGTTCCCAACTGTGAGGGTGTTGCATCGTCTCTTCTTCTCTTTTGGTGTATGCATCGCAGCTTTCAGGCATTGCCGACCGGTGATATGTGTTGATGGTACTTTTCACACAGGCAAGTGCAAGGGTCAGATCCTGACAGCCATAGGTCAAGACGGCCAAAATCAAGTCGTCCCACTGGCATTTGCTTTTGTGGAGAGTGAGAACATTGAAAGTTGGACCGTTGGAGGTGAGAAAAGCCTCGCCATCGACGGGTCCTTGCTGAGCTGCTTAGTGGACCGTTGGAGGCCAGAGACCCACACGTTTCACTTCCGACGGGGAGAGATGCCTCCTACTCTGGAGGATGTGTCACTTTTGCTCGGACTACCGTTGGCAGGTCATGCCGTAGGACCGTTGGACGCACCGGCTGGTTGGGAGCGAGCTCTTACACAACGTTTTCATGGTGTATTTCCGGATGCTCCGGATCCGGTATGGGAGCATCACGGACCTAAGTACGAGCGGTTGCTCAATTTCCGGGTAATTTCCCCTATATCTTATCTTCAAGTTATCATGCATACGGTTTTACAGAAAATAACTGCGGCTTACTAAAACTTTCTATTTGCTTAATGCAGATTCAGAACTTCCGGGCGCCGTTGACTGCGGAACAGATCACTCGGAGCCTGGAGGCTTACTTAATGTGGCTTTTCGTTAAGGTGATGTTCACAGAGAACCATGTCACCACTATTAGCGCGCTCTACATCCCTATGGCACTCGAGATAGCGAGCGCTCAGACGGCTGATCAGATCAGACAGAGGAGTTGGGGTTCGGCGGTCTTGGCGGCTACATACCGAGGTATGTGCAACGGTTGCCAGCTTACATCGAGAAAGCCAGCCCTTCTTGGATGCCCTCTATTCCTACAGCTGTGGTCGTGGGAGAGGTTCTCTATAGGGCGACCAGATGTACGTGTTCGTGAGCCTATAGACGTTATGTTTGATGTTGACGGCATCGACATGCCTACTTTCGGTCTGTGTTGGACACGTCGCGAGGTATGCACCGTGTTGTAGTTTAATGCAACTTTTTTTCTGCACAAGAGATAGTTTGATGCTAGCGGCTACTAACTTTTGTTTTCTGCAGAGACGCTTTGCTAGTGATCAGACCAGGAAGGCATACACAACATTGAACGAGCAGTTCGATGCATACACCGGGGTCATCTGGCAGCCCTACACGGAAGCAGCCATACAAGCGAGATACCCTGGTGGTATGTCTGTGCTATGCACAAGGGACCGAGATTACTGGATGACAAATCAAAGATCATCTTTGATGTCTTCGTCGAGGAGATGGCACAACAGAGGGTTATGAGGCAATTTGGTCTTCTGCAGTTGGAGCTGCCTCCCCCTATAGAGAACCCGGTGCCAGCACACATCCACAGGTATTAACCAGTTTTTCAATGTTGCATTATCTTTCATAGTACTCCATTCGAAGCTTTAGGTAATTGTTGAACACACACCACAATTTTAGGACGACAAGGAAGGGCATGACCAGGACAACTGTTGAGTGGCTAGTTAGACTAGAGCCGTATGTTATAGAATGGGAGACAGCAAACACACATCTATGGCACGAGAATCACGATTTTGATCTGGATGAATTCAATCTCTATTTGCGGTGCTACATGACCGGAACACGGTTACACATCGTTGAGCATTCCCACCCAGAGGAGATACCGGATCCTACTCCGTCGGATATGTACCCGAGCTATGACACTTCGGGCTCTAGGCAGTACGCGGTAAGATTTATTTTCTTTAAGTAATGTTGTCACATACTTTGACGTGCAAGAGACAGACATTATTAATCGTCATGGAAATTTGCAGGCTACCTTGACACACGAACTCTACGCAGACGTGACCACCTTTGGACGATCACTGTCGTCTGGACCTCTTCTTCAGCACCGTCCAGTGCTACAGCCCTTCTTGGAAAGAATTCAGAATAAGATATGGACTGTGTACGAGGCTATCATGTGCACCCGGAGAACCGACGTTGTTCAGCACCAGCAGCAGCAACCATGTCACTCCACGCACCGACATCAACCACATCCACGTCTAGCACATCAGCCGACAACCAGGCCACCCCATCCTGACCAACCTGGCGGTTCAACGTGGCAGCAACCACAACACTATGGTCCCACGTCGAGCTTCATGTTTTCTCCACAGCCACAACAGCACGGTCCCTCGTCGAGCTTCGTGTTTTCTCCACAGCCACAGCAGCACGGTCCCTCGTCCAGCTTCGTGTTTGAGCCAGAGCAGCCGTCACATCCAGTAGGTATGTGTCTTCATATTTTTTGTTTTCAATATTAATTGACGCGACCTCATTCTTCATGATGAAACGTTCCATCGCGCAGGAGCATACGGATATCAGGCATCTATGTCGGCATCACATGATAAGTGGGGGAGTGATCAACATCCCGAGGAGAACATACAGGCTCAGATGTCGCAGCACACCCAGTGGATGAACATGTTTTCGACTCCTCCACCAGGCCCCACACAGGATACACAGCATGACCAGGAAGAGTCTGAGATTCCTCCTTGTCACATTAGGCCACCCAACAGGTGGGGATGGTCGCCGCTTCCAGATCCGCCTCCCCGCCAGGCCAGACGTTGTCACTGACGCTTCTATCTATCCGTACAGACATTACCATCTATTTCTGTGTGAGACTTATGTCTATTCTATGTATGAGACAAATGACTATGTACTTATGTATGAGACATATGCCTACTCTATTTTAGTACTCTGTTATCTGAACTACAAGATCATATTTAGATAGAACATAATGCTCATACAACAAGACATTACAAACAACTAGATAGAACAAAATTAAACGGTACGTACGACTGAACTTGCAACATACAACATAAAAACTACATGAAGTCATCATCGTCATTCTCGATCGATGCAGAACTCTTGCCCTTCGACGGTGAAGAACTCTTGCCCTTCGACGATGAAGAAGTCATGCCCTTCGACGATGCAGAAACCTTGCCCTTCGGCGATGCAGAAACCTTGCCCTTCGATGATGCATAACCCAGAAGCGGCGGCATGAAGATATCATCTTCGTCCTCACTCTCCTCAGTCCATAAACATGGATTATTTGCTGCAATCCTTCTGAAAGTTTCACTCTTCAGCACCACTACCTTCTTCCACCTTTCATGCAACCTAAGAAGTTCTTTACGTACCTCCTCATAGGTCCTTTCAGGCCACCCAGACCGACGTAATTCGTGAGCCAACTCATTCATTATGGTTTCACTACCGGTGAGTTCGTCCCATGGAACTATCCTATTGTCCATCCTGAAATCGGTAGCTAGCCTCAGAAGAGTCCTGCTCATCCTAGGGTGAAAACTACGATCGAAAGGATAATGCGACATCTCAACTACACTACACTGGAATGCTTATCCACCTCCGTCTGAAGGGGGTTTTATAGGTAGAGAGGAGAAAATGGCGGGAAAGAACGACTACAGTATGGCGGGAAAGAGTTGGCGGGAACATATGGCGGGAAACGGGTGGCGGGAAAGAGTTGGCGGGAACATATGGCAGGAAACGGGTGGCGGGAAAGAGTTGGCGGGAACATATGGCGGGAAACGGTGGATGAGAAACGGGTGGCGGGAAAGAGTTGGCGGGAAAATATTGAGGGGAAAGGGTTGCGCGAAAATACGTCATAGTTTTGAAAAAAAATCTGTAATATCGTACGGGGCAAAAAAAATCTGTAATATGGTATGCATGCACCAGTCGGCCCACAGCAGGCCAATTAGTCCCTGTCGGCCCACAGCAGGCCAATTAGTTCCAGTCGGCCTGCTGCGGGCCGACTGGACCCTTGTCAGCCCCCAGTTGGCCGACTGGACTTTACCTGGTGGCCGATAGGCCAATCGGCCAGCAGCAAGCGGATAGGACCCCAGTCGGCCTGCTGTGGGCCGACTAGGACCAATCGGCCTGCTGCGGGCGTTTGAAAATCATTTTTTGGGCGTAATATTTGTGCAAATTAATAAAAAAATGTATTATTTAAAAAAATTAGCCCAAAAGTAGGAGTAGGGCTTTATGCCTCATGGCGGCCCGAACCTGGGTAAAAACCACCGGTGTCATCGTCGTCGTGCTGCCTCATCGGTTCCGCTCTTTGTGCAACGTGATCTCCCCCTTGCCGAACCACAAGGGGCTCATGGCCCCATAGGTGATCATGTTCACCCACGACATCTTTGGTGTGCCTGGTAGGGGGAGTCGCTTGCGCGAACTCGAAGTTGTGAACAACGCGTCAATCTTCATCATCGTCTTCTCCACCGTCATTTTCTTCATCCATGGCGCCCAAGAAGAAATCCAGTGCGACAGCAGATTCTTCCACTTTGAAGGCCCCCTCGCACGCAGCCGCGGACGCCGTAGGCACCACGGCGGCGTTGGATGAGGCGCGTGCTATGGGCGACACGACCGGCACAGGCGGTGCCGTCGTTGTGTCCCCCATGGCCGAAGTTGGGATAGGAAACACCAGAGGCGGGGCCCATCAACAGCATCCTGGCGAGCTTGACCCGGAAGCTGCGCGGGGAGGGAACAACCAGTCTGCACCTCCCGCTGCGCTAGCGGGCGTAGTCATCATAGTGACACCCGCTCCAGTGCACGCCATGACCCTCTAGTTCCGCAAGCCACGGGCGCAGCTGCCAGACGCACACCTTGCCCAGAGCAAGACAGGCAAGACGAGACATCGGACAAGGCCGTCGGCTCACAAGTGCGGGCTCCTCGTCAACAACTCGCTTTGACAACTGGTTCACGGCGGCGAGAACGCCGCGACGCTCCTACTTGTTCTACTAGGAGTGGAGCGGCATTGCGATCTGCCTCGTTAGCCATGCCAAGCTCGGCTACAGAAGCGATGGCCCGAGCTCAGCTCCTGCTGAATTTCCCACCAGCGGCTGACATGATGAATTAGTGGAGAGCCACCATTTAGAGCTTGATCGTCTTTGTTTAGAATGGTAAATCACAGCATGTCGAGGCGCCTCGATGTCCATAGATGACAACGGCAGCCCAGACTGATGGTCGTGTAGAATGGGCAACACTGACGGTGCAGTCCTCCACGACAGCAGACTCGGGGGCGGCCACAGCAAGACTAGCATGTGGACAAGCCCAACGAGACGTCGATGGCCTCATCCAGCCCGCAAACCCATCGCTATCAGTGGCGGGTTCTAGAAGACCGGCGGAAAGTAGATGCACGCATCACTATAGAGAGACGCCATGAGGCACACCGTCAATCCGGCAGTCATAGTAGCCCAGATGATGACGAGCCCGCGCCCAGTGCTGGTGGGTATTTGCCTTTCGAGGTTGGGTGCCCTGCCTTCACTCATGAGCTGCGGCAGGTCCATTGGCCATCCGCCCGAGTCTTCAAGCGAGAACTGCCAGAGAAATACGATAGAAAACTAAACCTGGCAGAGTTCCTGAGTATTTACACAATCGTTGTTCAAGCTGTCGGGGGTAGGTATGAGAAGGTGTTTGCCAACTACTTCCCTTTGGCACTCAAGCCAAATGTGAGGTCATGGCTGATGCACCTGCCGGAGAACTCCATTTCATCATGGGCTGACTTGTGCAATGAATTAGTTGGCGCCTTCACGGATGGCCATCAAGAGCATGGGCGGCCCAGTGACTTGCAAGTCCTTCCATAGAAGGAAGGGGAGTGCTTGCGGAAGTATATGCAAAGGTTCAGTCGAGTGCACCGTAACATTCCAGAGATACATCCAGCAGTTGTGATTGATGCGTTCCATTCGAACATGCACAACAGAAGGATACAGTCCAAAATGAACATCTGGATGCCGAAGACCGTCGATGAGTTGTACACCTTGGCAGATAAATGTGCTCGGGCAGAGGAAGGAAGGCGACTCCCAGGGGAGGAGGATGGCATCGAGGTTGACTCGGAGGACGACGACGGGACCACTAACCCGAAGGGGGAAGCCGGAGGTGCAACAAGA
This sequence comes from Aegilops tauschii subsp. strangulata, assembly GCF_002575655.3. Taxonomy (NCBI): domain Eukaryota; kingdom Viridiplantae; phylum Streptophyta; class Magnoliopsida; order Poales; family Poaceae; genus Aegilops; species Aegilops tauschii. Next base: position 218,537,665 of record NC_053038.3, read on the forward strand.
AGTGCAAAGATAAGTTAGTATTGGCCGTTGAGAGCTCTGGCGATCTTGGCACCAGCAAAAAGGCCAAAACCAAAGCCCCTAGCAAGGAAGCTACCGTGTGCGGCTGATTGCTGGGAGGCCGCGATGGCAGAGAAAGCTAGGAAGTCTAATGGGCCATACTGCAAGATCCACCGCACTAAAGGTCATGATCTCTAAGAATGCCACCAAGTCGAGCAACTTGTTAAGAAGCAAAAGGTAGAATATGAGAAGCGCGCAAGATAGAAAGACCAAGAGGGTGCTGGTGGAAAAGGCTGTGGAGGAAGAGGAGGCCGCCGTGTGTCATGGGATACCCACGGCCACCTATGGGACCGGGAGGCCCCTTGCTGGTTCGGCAGGGGGACGCCGCGTTGCATAAAGAGCAGATCAGCGCACGGCAGCACGGCAGAGAGCACACAAGCAATTTAACCAGGTTCGGGCTGTCGCGAGGCGTAAAACCCTACTCCTACTTTGGTGGATTGATGGTGGAATGGAGGTGGTGAAGCATAGTACACTTGCCTGGCAGGGTTGCCTCAGAGCAGTAGCGACTAGTATGGGGTGTGGGTTCGTCAACTTTCCAACCCTTCCTATGGGTGCCATGGGCCTCCTTTTATAGATCAAGGGGTCACCACAATGGCAAAGTAGTCATTATCCACTGGTATGATAGCAAACAGTGCTATCATACCTAACTCTGCGGGCTGACAGGGTGCATTAAATGCACCACTTAGTGTCACATCACTGGTTGCCCGGCAAGGCTTGCCGGGCTATCTTGCCAGCTCCGCGCCTGTTCTCTTGACACGTCGCAGGACGGGTGTCATCTGTGTGTTTCTTCTATAGGAAATGGCTGCCATGTGGCGAATGGCTGCCACTTAATCATCTTGCGGCTTGACACCGCATCAATCGATGACATGGGTCGTGCTTGAGTGGTCGGTGTCAGTGTCAAAACCGGCGGATCTTGGGTAGGGGGTCCCGAACTGTGCGCCTAAGGTCGATGGTAATAGGAGACAGGGGACACAATGTTTACCCAGGTTCGGGCCCTCTCTATGAGGTAATACCCTACTTCCTGCTTGATTCATCTTGATGAATATGAGTATTACAAGAGTTGATCTAACACGAGATCGTAATGACTAAACCCTAAAAGTCTAGCATGTATGACTATGGCTATGAGTCTCCCTCCTCCGGACTAAGTCCTCCGGTTTATATAGACACCGGGAGGATCTAGGGTTACACAAGGTTGGTTACAGAGAAAGGAATCTACATATTTGATCGCCAAGCTTGCCTTCCACGCCAAGGAAAGTCCTATCCGGACACGGGTGAGAGTCTTCGGTCTTCATATCTTCACAGCCCATCAGTCCGGCCCATGGCTAATAGGCCGGACGCCCGAGGACCCCTTAGTCCAGGACTCCCTCAGTAGCCCTTGAACCAGGCTGCACTGACGAGGTGTCCGGCGCGCAGATTGTCTTCGGCATTGCAAGGCGGGTTCTCCTTCCCGAATACTCCAAGTTAGTCTTCGGACGCAACGAACGTGTCCGGATCTGCAACACAAGTACCACACACACAGCCATAGAGAGTATAATATTTCACGAGTCCAATCTGCCGACAACTTTTTGTAACGTGACATCACGCTTGCCCGGTCATTATTTCGAACCGTTTCCTATCCTGCCGTTCCACGTTTCGAGGCACAGTTTTACTGGCACGTCTTGTCGAGGCAGAGATCATTTCCCCTTATTGCGGGATTCTCATCAATACGAGCGTGGGTAATCCAACCGCTCCATTGGAAAGATTCCTTAGGAGTAGGCAGGCTTTCAGGCTTAGGAGGAGGCGTTCGATACCCGTTGCCTTTATAAAGGAGCCAAGGGCCGTCTCTTTTTACGCCAAACCTCTCCTCAACCTTTCCAACTTCATGTTCTAGCGTCCAAGGTTCGACTTCATTGTCCCAAGCTTCCCAATCATGTCCGGACCCAGCCATCAGGGCCGATGGGTGGCTTCCTCCATTACGGAGGAGGACATTGCGAAGCTTCGGGCGGCCAGATACCTGACCGTGGAGATCCCCCACAGGCTCCCTGCTCAAGGACAGGTTATTCCAACCCCCAGATCCGGCGAGAGGGTCGTATTCATCTCCCACTTCCTCCGAGGGCTAGGGTTCGCTCTTCACGCCTTCGTCCGGGGGTTCATGTTTTATTACGGACTGGATTTTCACAATCTAGCCCCAGATTCTTTCCTCCACGTCTCGGCGTTTATCATTATGTGTGAGGTCTTCCTGCGAATTCCCCCACACTTCGGCTTATGGCTCAAGACCTTTAGTGTGCCGCCGAAGGTGGTCGACGGGAAACAAACGGAGTGCGGCGGTGCTGTAGTGAGCAAGCTTACCAATACTCACTGGCCAAAAGGCTCTTTCACCGAAACTTCCAACCAATGGCAGCGGGACTGATTTTACATCACATAACCCTGCGGTACCAAGTGGGCCGCTATACCTGCGTTCCGTTCTGGCCCTCCGTTACAGCTTGCACCATGGATTAATAAGGGGCTGGACTGGGGATCAGTTGATGAAGTGCAGACTCTACAGAGCCGCATCCGAACTCTCCTCGAGAGGGACATCGATCTTGTCAACGTGATTCAAGAAATTCTAATCCGCCGAACCCTGCCATGTCAGCGTAGGCCTCTCCGCATGTGGGAGTTTAATCCGGAAGGACCACGAACCCTCCAACATTTCTTCGACACTATGCACAAAGGAATGCGGAAGTTGTTTTTCGGGAAACGAAAACAGTGGCCGGACACCACCGAGGACCTTGGCCTCGACTGCAACCATCCGGATACCTCGGTAAGCGGTCAACTTCCGAACACTTTGTAGTTAAGTATGCCGTAATACGTTATTGAACAGACTATCTTCCTCCAAGGCTGGATAAAGAAAGCGGAGCATATTAGGTGTTCGGCCCCCCTTCCCGAAGACTCAGCGGATCCCGTACTAACAAGGATGCTGGCCCCGGCGCCATACCAGGTGCCTGTGAAGGGAGACAAGACGGAGAGCGGGAAGGCCAAAGGTGGCCTCCCTTCCAAGGGTACATCAGACACCGTGCCCGAGGAGATCAAGATTCTCCCGTCCGAAGGCCAAAGTGAAGGAGAAGCCAACATTCCCTCTCCCCATGGTAAGAAAAGGGCCGCTTCCGAAGGTTGGGAGGAAACGGCTCCAAAGCGAGGCAAGATGCTCCCGCTGGGTGGCCCGGGCTTGGAGGGCGACGTCATCGCGCGGTCCCATGGAGAGGACAAGCCTTCAGGCAAACCGTAAGTGAACATGGGTGTTTTTAAACATACCCCGTCCATTTCTTGTGACCAAGGTAACATCTAGAATATTTTTTTTGCAGCTCGGCGAACAGTCTTCAGCAATCCTCTTCCTCGGGGGACCTTCTCCCAGAGATGATGGAAAGCGAGACGCCTCCACCAGTCTCCTCGCCCAACAGGGCGGACGACCTTGAGGTGTCGTAGCGGAGGGTCTCTCCTGATCAACAAGTGGTTCGAGGGATGGTGAAGACACAACCTGAAGGTAATACTTCGGTAGCCCAGAGTCCGGGGGCCGACAACAAAGGCCCCGAGCTGCCCGTCCTACGGCCGGAGACAATCACAGGGACGAATAAACGGATCCCTTCAAAGGGAGGCCGTACTCCTACGGCAGCTTCCGGAGATCCCGAAGCGCTAGATGTATTGACGAACATGCTGCAAAAGGCGTTCGTCTCAGAGGAACATCATACCTTGATGGGTACGGTGGTTGAAAGGGTTCTATCCATGAAAAGCGGATTGAATGAAGCCTTCGTGAGCCTGCTAAAAGGCTTCAAGGTTTGTAATGTAATATTTTTGATTGTGCTTGACTCACACACTGCACCTGTGTATAGGTAGTAGCCCCTGAGCCTCGGATTGGCTTCCCGAGGGAGGCGATCAGAGGATCAAAAAAGATATGTCCAGGAAATAATATGATTAACTGAAACGTAGGCTGTTGCTTCCCTTGTGTCCGCCCGGACTACAGAATTTGCCGATCTAGCGCGGAAGCTTGATATGGCAGGAGATGGCCTTATGCTTATCAACAAGCGTCTTGACGAGTCGCAAGGTATGTTTTTGGGGCAGTCTTGACAAGCGCGTGCTTTTTAATGTAAGCATCACGTGAGATATTGTATACTGAGATATGTTAATGCAGATGGTGCCGCCGTGGTCGAGATCCTTCGGATCGAGCTGGCTCGGGCCAAAGAATAGGCCCGGAGTAGCAATGCGGCTGCCGAGAAGGCATCTGCAGAGTTAAAGGCTGAACAGGCTGCTCGGCGCCAATGTGAGGAGAAAATATCCACAATGACGCGTGAGCTAAAGGATGCAGCTAGCCGCTATGCAATCCTTGAGAAGGATAGTAAAGCCAAAATGGCTGATCTTAACAAGACCTTACGAGAGGCGAAAGAAGCATGGTCCGAATCTAGAGCGGCCCGGGAGAAGATCCGACAAGCTGGGGAGATCACGGCTGGTAAGCGCTTTTTATTGCAAACTAAGTTCGGCGATCCGAATTATGCTCCGCCTAATCAAGTGTGGAGTTCTCTAGACGCGTTATTGGACCTGCCGAAGAGTGCTTCCGATGCGGCGCAGTTTCACCAAGCGCAAGAAGGGTGTGCAACGGAGAAGCTTTTCTGGTCGCAGTTCGGTGTATCAAAACGCCCACTGTTGCTGAACGAACAGATGACCCAATAGGCTGAGCTCCATAGACTATCCGGTGCTGCCATGAAGGACGCTGTGGCTGGGCTGTGGCCGAACGAGCCAATTTCGGATAGTTATTTTGGTTTGGTGCGGCGACTTGCTGATGCGGTGCCGCGTATCGACGTCGTGAAGCGGTCGGCGTGCATTTAAGGTGCACGGATGGCCTTTGCCCGTGTCAAGACATACTGGGCGAAGATGAAGGCCACAGATGTTCCCGCGAAGGGTCCACCCAAAGGCAAGGACCATTACGCACAAGAGCATTATTTCGAGGATGTCCTGGAGGGTGCCCGCTTGATAGAGGGTCAATGCTCGAAAAACATGATATTCGAGTGGAATGTATGGCTATTATGATAAGGCTATATATGTTAGTTTCGCCTAAAATTTTTGTTCCTCCTGTGCGGCCGTTTTTGTATTAATCTGAATGTTTTCCAGTCGTCGGCTTCAGCCCCACGTATAAAATACGGGGGTGTTCAGAAAAGCATGTGATCACTCTTAACCCAACTGGTCCATTAAGGAGGTGTCAATGCGGTGAACTAGGCAATCGTACTATAGGGCGTTAACACTTTCACTTAGCCATAGGAGTTTTATAGGGGGGACTACGATATAGCCCCTGGTATGTGTACGGCTTATTCCAATATGGTGCGTTACATATATGACCTGAAGCAAAAGGTCCTTCGTATAATACGGAGGGAATCGCGAAAGATTCCGATAAGTGATCGAGTGGTTGACCAGCTCTCGCCGCATCATGACAGTCTGTTTTCGGCTTTCTCTACTGAGGTGCTTGACCAGATGAACCGGAAGCACAATCGCAGTAGTTCTCCCTTTACTACCCTAGCCGATAGAGCGGAACGTAAGGTAGCAAGCACAGGAGCCAGGCAACCCAACTATTGACCCAAGACATGATTCGGAGCTGATGCATATGAGGCCAAACTCGCGACGCCGAAGTACGCCATAAAGCTATTCGGACTTGTTGACAACTCATTTGTTCCCATACCAAGCCCCGAGGTATGTGTGTGAAACAACCATAGGAGCCAAATTCATCTTTTGGAAAAAAGCGAATGCTGAATGCGGATTATGTTTACTGGGACCTGAGTGATATGCCAATGATTATTTTATAGATAAAAAAGGCCGCAACCCCGGCTATTTGACATGCCCGGGGTCGAAGACGGAGGAAAAAGCCATATTATAGGCTCGAAATAAAGAGTGCGGTCTACAAAAAGTTATTTCGGACCTCCTGTGGCACGTCTGCGCCGCCTGTCCTCGGCGAGGGGATTCCTTGACGGAAATAGCCCCCTAGGTGAGTGTACGGATCCGAACTCCGCTAGGGTCCGTTAGATGTTTAGCCTTTGCGTCACCTGTAGTAAAGGATAATGAAGAAAGAAAGAGTAATTAGAAAAAAAAGTTACGGGAGTGCTTGCAGGCTCATCCGTATTGTGCTTCCGCCGATGCCCAGGGTATCTTAAGTGCATAGTTATGTATGCGCGATACAAATTTCGCAGGTATATGAGGTGGGCGGCGGAAGCCGAACTGCTATTTCCGCTCCGGAATTGGTCGATCCTGTTGAATGGAGACCGGTGGCTTAATGGCCAACAAGGTTTGCGGTTTAATAAGACCGTTTTGTACTGAAGTTGCCGCAGTATGATCTTCAGTCCGGAGGGAGTGCTTCTCCTGCTCCCTTGTAGAGTTGTGTGTCGCGTATACCATGTTCACTGTTTTTACTTCGGGGGGAATTGCTTCTGACCCCCGGTATTTGTTTGGTGAGTCTCTTCGTCGTCGCTATCACCGGGCGGCCTCCTCCCCTTGTGTTCGGCATTGAGCTTGCCGGCCTGCTTGAAGACCCAACATCTTCTGTTGGTATGATTAGCTGGTTTGTCGAGGTGGCCGTGAATCTGGCAGGGTCGATCCAATATCCTGTCTAAATTGGATGGTTCGTCTCTATTTGCCTTGAATGGCTTTTTCCGTTGACTTGGTTTGGGACCGCAGAATCCGGTGTTGACCGTTGTGTCACGCGTTCTTTCATTATCATTGCGACGTTTGTGTTCGCTGCGTCGTGGCTTGCCATTGCCGTCTCGGACCTCGGAAGTGCCAGGATCGATGGTGTTGTTGCTTCTACGAGCGAGCCAGCCGTCTTCTCCCGCGCAAAAGCGGGTCATCAGAGTGGTAAGGGCTGACATGGCTTTTGGTTTTTCTTGACCGAGGTGGCGGGCGAGCCACTCGTCCTAGACGCTGTGTTTGAAGGCCGCTAGGGCTTCCGCGTCCGGACAGTCGATGAATTGGTTCTTTTTAACTAGGAACCTAGTCCAGAGCTTCCTGGCCGACTCTCCGCGCTGCTGGACAATGTGACTTAAGTCATCGGCATCTGGTGGCTGGACATATGTTCCTTGGAAGTTGTTGCGGAAGGCGTCTTCCAAGTCCTCCCAGCTGCCAATAGAGTTTTCCGGCAGACTGTTTAACCAGTATCGAGCTGGTCCTTTGAGTTTTAGTGGCAGGTATTTGATGGCATGGAGGTCGTCGCCACGGGCCATGTGGATATGGAGGAGGAAGTCCTCGATCCGTACCGCGGGATCAGTTGTTCTGTCGTATGATTCGATATTCATGGGCTTAAACCCATCTGGGAATTCATGCTCCATTACTTCGTCTGTGAAGCAAAGAGGGTGTGCGGCGCCTCTGTATTGGGCCACACTGCGACGTAGCTCCGATGGAGTCCGTCTGCGGTTTTCGGTCCGGGCGTGACTAGGCTTGTCGCGTCCGAGTAGATAGTCGCCGCCGCGCGTCGGGGCATGTCCTCGTGATTCGTAGATCGATCTAGTGTGTCTTGCTCTGCTGTCCAGGCCCCACCGAAGGTCGTATGTGTAACACTAAGCTGCTTTATCTCTGCTTTTATGGTGAGGTGGGGCGGGCTGGTGTTCAGCTTGAGTTGCCGCTCTGTCCTGACCACGTTGTGGTCGATTAGCTGCATTATGGGATGATGGCATGGGCTCCGGCGCCTCATCACCGACTGAGGTAGCAATTTGTGCTTCGGGTAACTTTTGGCTGGGCCATTAAGGCCATATTCCTCAGCGGCCAGGATTTCGGTCCATCTATCATTGAGCAGATCTTGGTCAGCTTGAAGCTGCTGCTTCTTCTTTTTCAGGCTCCTTGCAGTGGCTATTAGCCGGCGTTTAAAGCGCTCCTGCTCGAGAGGTTCCTCAGGCACGATGAAATCCTCGTTGTCGAGGCTTTCCTCATCCTCGGAGAGCGGAAGATAATTACTATCCTCCGAGTCTTCGTGTACGGCCTATTCATCAGGGCTAGCGTGCCTGTCTTCCTATTCATCCTGTTCGGAGATTTCCCCAACAGGGTCTTCATTGTCTTCGGCATCATCCGGAGTATTGTTTTCTCTGGTGCCGGTATTGCTGTCTTTTGCACGACGTGACTTAGAGCGGCGCCGTTGACGCCGGCGTCTGAGCTGTGTCTCGGGAGGTTTATCCTCAACTGGATCCTCTTTGTCATCGTTGTTAGTTTCTTCAGGTGTATCAACCATGTATACGTCGTACGAAAAAGTGGCCGTCTAGCGTCTGGTAAACGGTGGGTTTTGGCCCTGCTCCTCATCGGCATCGTCATCCATACCGTCGATGTCTTCGGAGCCGAAATCGAGCATGTCGGTCAAGTCCTCGACAATGGCTATGTAGTGGGTGGCGGGTGGGAAGCGAAATTCCCCGTCATCAGCCTCCAGTTCGAACCGGACATAGTTCGGCTGTGAACCCTCCGCTAAGGATAGATTTTTTAATGAGTTTAACATGTCGCCTAAAGGCGAGTGTGGGAAGATGTCCGCGGCGCTGAATTTGACGATTGACAAGCGGTCAAGCTCGATATGCGCGGATGCACATGGTTCGAAACTTATGGCCGGAAACGAGTCCGAGGTTCCGGAGACACGGGTATCACCCGAGGTTGGGTCTGTGTGCGGCTCCAACGCCGTGGAATCTGCGGCCTCCGTGGCGGGGTTGACCTTCCCGTCCTTGGATGGCGCGATTTTCTCCGGATCTAAGGCCAGAGTAGTTACAGGTGCAATTTCCTGAGCATGGTCCGATGACAGATTTAGGTCATGTTCATCGTAGGGACAGGGAGCGGCTGCTGTGGTCTCAAAGCCGTCGAAGATCAAGTCTCCACGGATATTCGCGACGTAGTTTAAGCTCCCGAATCTGACCTGATGGCCAGGGCGAAGCTGTCGATCTGCTCCAGATGACCAAGCGAGTTGGCCCGTAGTGCGAAGCCGCCGAACACGAAGGTCTGTCCGGGGAGGAATGTTTCCCCTTGGACAGCGTCGTCATTGATAATTGACGGAGCCATCAAACCTTTTGAGGATGGCACAGTGGAACTCTCAATCAAAGCACCAATGTTGGTGTCAAAACCGGCGGATCTCGGGTAGGGGGTCCCGAACTATGCGTCTAAGGTCAATGGTAACAGGAGACAGGGGACACAATGTTTACCCAGGTTCGGGCCCTCTCTATGGAGGTAATACCCTAATTCCTGCTTGATTGATCTTGATGAATATGAGTATTACAAGAGTTGATGTACCACGAGATCGTAATGACTAAACCCTAAAAGTCTAGCTTGTATGACTATGGCTATGAGTCTCCCTCCTTCGGACTAAGTCCTCCGGTTTATATAGACACCGGGAGGATCTAGGGTTACACAAGGTCGGTTACAGAGAAAGGAATCTACATATTTGATCGCCAAGCTTGCCTTCCACGCCAAGAAAATTCCTATCCGGACATGGGTGAGAGTCTTCGGTCTTCATATCTTCACAGCCCATCAGTCCGGCCCATGGCTAACAGGCTGGACGGCCGAGGACCCATTAGTCCAGGACTCCCTTAGTCGGTGAGGTGGTTTTGCCTCCGCGAGCCCCGGCAGGCCCTGCCGGGGTGCCTTGGTTGCCTGCTTCTGGTGGTGGCCTTGCCCCTTGTCGGGCTCGCCTGCCCGGCAAGGGAGGCCCTTCTCTTGGTGGTATCTTGCTCATCTGGCTTGGCCTTAGCCTTTTTGAGCTGCATGCTAGTTCTTTGAATCTCTTGGTTTCTTGTTCTCTGACTTGATCTTGGCTTGTCCCTGCATGAGTCAGGGGAATATGCATACCCCTCTATATTTTCCCTGACATAAGCCCCCGGGCCTGAGCCATACGTGTCCCGTGGCACGTTGGGTTAGGCCCCAAACAGTGCGTGGACAAGTGGCAGGAGAGGGTTGTGCGTGACGGTTTGCCACGATGACTAGTCAATCCAATGTCCACTTTTGCGCAATTACTGCGAGTCGTGGGGTCGTGGGACTGTTGTAGTTAATGTAAGACGGTAACTTTCTGAAGCGTCGCGCTTCGGACCCACTTTTCCTCCATAAGAGCGGGGGAAAACAGAGTGGCACGATCCACCTGTCTCTTGGCCAGCTCCCCCGTCTTCTTCATCCTTGCTGGGGAGCGGCGTCGTCCTGATCCTGGGGAGGCGCCGGATCCCAGTTGTGCCCGCCTCCGGCCTCTTTGACCTCTTCATGTAGGTGATGGACACGGGCAAAGGCGTAACAGGGCACCTATGTTTTTTCAATCTTAAATTTGTAGGCAATCACCAAATTTTAATTCAGATAGTGTAATCCCTCGAGTCCATCTTTGTGTTATGTAATGCTTGTACTTTTATCAGCATATGAATGAAAAAGATGAACCTTGCCGGGAACTCGTGCATGTGTATGTCCATGTGATACGTCTCCATCGTATCTATAATTTTTTACTGTTCCATGCCAATATTCTACAACTTTTACATACTTTTGGCAACTTTTTATACTATTTTTGGGACTAACATATTTATCCAGTGCCCAGTGCCAGTTCCTGTTTGTTGCATCTTTTTGTTTCGCGGAATATCCATATGAAACGGAGTCCAAACGGGATAAAAGCTTACGGAGATTTTTTTCAGAAAATATGTGAATTTTGGGAAGTGGAATCAACGCGAGACGATGCCCGAGGGGCCCACGAGGGTGAGGGGCGCCCCCCAGGGGGTAGGGCGCTCCCTGGGCCCTCGTGGCCACTCTGTAAGGCGGTTAGTGGCCTTCTTTCGCCGCAATAAATCCAATATTCAGATAAAAATTGTGTCCAAATTTCAGCCCAATCGGAGTTACGGATCTCCGGGAATTTAAGAAATGGTGAAAGGGCAGAATCAGGGAGCGCAGAAACAGAAGGAAACAGAGAGAGATCCAATCTCGGAGGGGCTCCCGCCCCTCAGCCGCCATGGAAGCCAAGGACCAGAGGGGAAACCCTTCTCTCATCTAGGGGGAAGGTCAAGGAAGAAGAAGAAGAAGGGGGCTCTCTCCCCCTCTCTCCCGGTGGCGCTGGAACGCCGCCGGGGCCATCATCCCGACAACGATTTACACCAAGAACTTCACCGTCGTCATCACCAACTCTTCCCCCCTCTATGCAGCAGTCTAACTCCTCTTTTACCCTCTGTAATCTCTACTTAAACATGGTGCTCAATGCTATATATTATTTCCCAATGATGTATGGCTATCCTATGATGTTTGAGTAGATCAGTTTTGTCCTATGGGTTCATTGATGATCGTGATTGGTTTGAGTTGCATGTTTTATTATTGGTGTTGTCCTATGGTGCTCTCCGTGTCGAGCAAGCATGAGGGATCCCTGCTGTAGGGTTTGCAATATGATCATGATTTGCTTATGGTGGGTGGCGTGAGTGACAGAAGCACAGACCCGAGTAAGTAGGTTGTTTGCGTATGGGAGTAAAGAGGACTTGATGCCTTATAATGCTATTGTTGGGTTTTACCTTAATGATCTTTAGTAGTTGCGGATGCTTGCTCGAGTTCCAAACATAAGTGCATATGATCCAAGAAGAGAAAGTATGTTAGCTTATGCCTCTCCCTCATACAAAATTGCAATAATGATTACCGGTCTAGTTATCGATTGCCTAGGGACAAATAACTTTCTCGTGAAAAAAAGCTCTCTACTAAAACTAACATAGTTGTGTCTTTATCGAAACAACCCCTAGCTTTTATTACATGATCTTTATTATCTTGCAAACCTATCCTATCACACCTACAAAGTACTTCTAGTTTCATACTTGTTCTATGTAAACTGAACGTTAAGCGTGCGTAGAGTTGTATCGGTGGTCGTTAGAACATGAGGGAATATTTGTTCTACCTTTAGCTCCTCGTTGGGTTCGACACTCCTACTTATCGAAAGAGGCTAGAATTGATCCCCTATACTTGTGGGTTATCACCATGCAGAGGTGAGGTGCCTCTTTAATGTAAATAAACGAGTTTTCCCCGGCAGGATATCTTGCCGGCACCCTCTTTGTCTTCCGCAGAGCTACGTCTGCCAGGGAACAGACAGAGGGGCCAGCCCCCCGCCGAGTCCTTTTTACCAAAGGCCACTGCAACCATCCCGACCGAAGCAACGTTCGAGTCATGGATGGGAGCACCTGAGTCTCAAAAATAGGAGCGAGGTTTTCTCATGCAAAGTTATAGCTTTACAAAACGCTAATGGACTGGAGGTTCAACATATCTACTTGGCTTGCCGGGGATCGCAGTGCCGGGCAATCTTCCCAATCTTTGTCGAAGCCAAGTCCACGACAGGAACCTGCAACTTCATGCTGATGAGAATGAATGCAGGATGCAATCCTATCTAGCATATGCAAGTGCCCATGAAATGCTTATGCAATGATCTTGGTGTGCTCATGCATGCATGCAATCTTAGTTGGGCCCCCCTACAACGCTCCTTTATTTTCTCATGCATGGGGTCATCGCCCCGGCTTTGTACAAGGGGTTACATGCAGTTGAGGTAAGGCCTATACAAAAGGGTGGCTGCCGGGCAGGGCCCGACAGCCGCGCCTTATAGGTAGTACTTACGGAGATGCTCAATATTCCATGAGTTTTGCAACTGAGTGCCATCTCCGGTCCCCAGACGGACTTCGCCAGGTCTGGTGACTCGTACCACCCGGTAAGGGCCTTCCCACTTTGGTGACAGCTTGTTGTACCCTTGGCGGACTGAACGCGCCTAAGGACAAGGTCACCTTCCTCAAAACACCAGGCATGAACCCTGCGGCTGTGATAGCGATGCAGGGTTTGCTGGTAGCGTGCAGCATGCATAGCAGCCCGGAGACGGTTCTCCTCGAGTAGCTCAGCGTCATCACACCGGTGCTGATCTTGCACTATTTCATCGTAGGCAAGCACTCGAGGGGACCCGTAAATGAGTTCGTGGGGATAATTGCTTATGCCCAATAGACCAGGGAGAAGGGAGTCTGCCTGGTAGCTTGGTTAGGTGTCGTTCTGAGGGACCAGAGAACTACCGACAGCTCTTCGATCCACCGCCTGCCGTGCTTCTGCAGCGTATCAAAAGTTCTTGTCTTGAGTCCACGTAGCACTTCCGCGTTCGCCCTCTCAGCTTGTCCATTGCTCCGGGGGTGTGCCACACAGACGAATGAGATCTTGCATCCGAGGGTATGAACATATTGCATGAAGGCGTGGCTCGTGAATTGGGTGTCGTTGTCAGTGATGATCCTTGCCGAAACTCCAAAACGACACACCAATTCTTTCAAGAACATGATAGCTGACTGAGCAATCACCTTTCTCACGGTAGTCACTTCAGGCCACTTGTAAACTTGTCGATGGCAACGAACAAGGATTCGAAGCCCCCGATTGCTCGGGGGAACTGGCCGAGGATATTGAGCTCCCAGACGAAAAATGGCCATGATAGAGGGATAGTCTGAAGGGCTTGGTCAGGCAGGTGTGTTTTCTTCGAATGGAACTGGCAAGCTTCACATGTCCTGACGAGCTTGGCCGCATCTTGGAGGGCTGTGGGCCAATTGAATCCTTGCATAAATGCTTTCCCAACTAATGCCCTTGATCCAATGTGGGAGTCACACATTCCTCTGTGAATCTCAGCCAGCAGTTCCTTTCCATTTTCCCGGCAGACACACTTTAATTTCACACCGCTGGGCCTCCTTGTGTATAGAGTGTCATCGACAAACTGATGCATACTAGCCCTCCGGGCTACCTTTTCAGCTTCATCTTGGTCGCCGGGAAGTTCTCCGGTTTGGAGGAAGTGGACAATGTGCCTTGCCCAAGATGGAGCCTGGGGCTCGGCAACGAGGACTAGCGGCACCTCCTCTGCTGCGGGAGCACTAGCCTCGTTTGCGGGGTCCATGGGACCGGCTGGAGGGGGTGGTCCGGCAGGCTATGAGGAGTTGTTTCTGGCAGGGTCTCTACCAGGAGCGGACGGCTCAACCGAGAGAGGCTTACCGTAGTCCAACTTTCTCCTTTTCTGGGCCATTATTGCTGGTGATATGAAGGGCTGAGAGAGACGGAGAACAAAAGTTCCTGGTTCCACAGGAAGCTTCTGCACAACACACGTTGACAGGTGATCAGCTATGCTATTTTCCGCACGGGGTACGTGCTCTGTTTGCAACCCGTCAAAGTGATCCTCCAATCTCCTCACTTCCTCGACGTATGCTTCCATCAATGGGCTTTGGTAATCCTTGTTGACTTGTCTCACCACAAGTTGTGAATCTCCTCGAACGATCAGCTTCTTGATTCCCAATTATGCTGCAATTCTGAGCCTGGCAAGGAGCCCTTCATACTCAGATGTATTGTTGGTGGCTTCTTCCCGGGCAAAGTTCATTTGGATGATGTACTTCAAGTGCTCCCCGGAGGGGGCAACAAGAAGCACGCCAGCCCCTGCACCTTGTAGGGAAAAAGCACCATCAAAATACATAATCCATTCTTGGGGTGATTCCTTGCCGGGGATAGCTGTCTCTGTCACTTCCTCATCAGGGGTGGGCGTCCATTCTGCAATAAACTCTGCCAGTGCCCTACTCTGAATAGTTGATGTGCTCTCAAACTTCAAACCAAAGCTGGATAACTCCAAAGCCCACTCCACTATTCTGCCAGGAGCCTCGGGGTTTCGGAGTATCCTTTGCAATGGAAAACGAGTGACAACCGTGATCTCGTGGGCTTGGAAGTAGTGGTGTAGTTTCCTTGAGGCCATAAGGAGACCAAAGATCAACTTTTGCATGCCAGAGTACCTCGATCTAGCCCCCTGTAACAAGGAGCTGACGAAATACACTGGGCGTTGCACCACTTTCTTCCTTGCTGCGTCCTTGGGGTTGTTCTCGTTGTCGTGCTCATGGCTGTCCTGATCCTTATCTGACTCTGCTATCTTCTGCTCACTCTCTGCCTCGTCCACTTCTCACTGCGCTACCTAGGCCGCACTAACCACTTGGTTGGTTGCCGCCATGTATAGCAACAACGCTTCTTGAGGTTTAGGCGCAACCAAGGTAGGCACAGACGATAGGTATGCCTTCAACTCATGTAGAGCCGCATCTGCTTCCAGGGTCCACTTCATAGGCCCTGCCTTCTTCAAAAATTTAAAGAACGGCAGGGCACGCTCGGCAGACTTGGAGATGAGTCTACTTAGCGCGGCAATGCATCCTGTTAAGTGCCTCATGTCCTTAACTATCCTTGGCGCCAGGATCTGCTTGATGGCTTTGATCTTGTCGGGGTTAGCTTCGATCCCCCGATGGCTTGCCGGAGGGAACACCAAACACACACTTCTCCTGATTAAGCTTCAAATTGATCTTGCGTAGATTAGCAATTGTCTCCTCCAAATCCTGGATAAGGGTGGCCCTATCCTTGGTTTTGACCACGATATCATCCATATAGGCTTCTATATTTATGTGAAACTGTGGTTGAAAACCAATCTGGACTGCCCTTGCAATAGATGACCGGCACTCTTTAATCCGAATGGCATGCGGATAAAGCAGTATGTACCACATGGAGTGATGAACGATGTCTTCTCTTCATCTTCTTTAGACATGAAGATCTGGTGATATCCGGAGTATTCGTCCAGAAAGGAGAGCAAATCACAACCTGAAGTGGAATCCAATATGGTCGTTGTGCGGCAAGGGAAATGGGTCCTTTGGGCAAGCCTTGTTGAGATCTGTGAAATCAATGCAAAGCCTCCATTTCCCATTAGCCTTCCGGACTACCACTGGATTTGCCAACCACGTAGGATAGAGTACCCCGCTGACCAAACCAGCTGCCTCCAGTTTCTTGATCTCTTCGGCAATGAACTGCTGCCTCTCCAAAGCCTGCTTCTGGACTTTCTGCTTGACAGGTCGGGCATGTGGGCAGACAACAAGGTGGTGCTCGATTACCTCCCTGGGAACACCGGGGATATCAGATGGTTGCCAGGCAAACACATCGATATTCGCCCGCAGGAAGGCAACGAGCGCGCTTTCCTATTTGTCATCGAGGGTGGCGCTGATGGTGAAAGTACCATCAATGCCAGCAAGCCATGCCGGAACCTTCTTCACTTGGGGTGGAGTAACCTTGGATCTCTTCCTGTTGGAACACTCCGGCACATCGTCAACGGGTGCCGTGCACTCGGAAGGGGAACGATTCCTGGATTCCTTGCCGGAGGTCCTACAATCTCTCTTCTTTCCTTTGCTTTCCTTGGCGGGACCTGCCACTGTCTCTGTTGCGACTGCATCCCGGTACATCTTGTCTACGCAGATAATTGCATCCTTCTTATCCGACGGGATAGTAATGACTCCCAGTGCCCCAGGCATCTTCATGGTGTTGTAAGCATAGTGGGATGCTGCCATGAACTTGGCCAGGGCCAGGCGTCCAAGAATCCCATTGTACGGCAGGGGGAGGTCAACCACATCAAACACAATCTTCTCAGTCTGATAGTTCAGCTCTCCCCCAAACATCACCGGCAACATAATCTTCCCTTTAGGATGGCTCCTGCTGGGATTAACTCCTTGAAACGTGTCGGTAACCTCTAGCTCTTCTTCTCCTATCTGAAGCTTGTTGATGACTGTCGGGGAAATCAGATTCAACCCAGCCCTGCCATCCACTAACATCTTTGTGACCTTGAGGTTGCCAATTGTTTGGGAGACCAACAATGGGAAACATCCTACCGCAGTGGTGCGGCCAGCGTGATCCTCCTCATCAAAGATGATGGGTGTGCGGGACCATTTGAGCGGCTTTTGGGCCTCTGGCGCTGGTTCCACGGCATTGATCTCTTGTGCCCATCGCTTGAGTTGGCGGTGAGAGGCGTGCAGAGATGCACCCCATCAATGCATAGGGCGTCAGTGGCCTTCTAAAACTCCTGCTCACTGGTTTCCTCCATCACTCACATCATCACAGATTTCCTTCTCTTGACCCTTGGCGGGTTTTCCTTGGTTCCGAAAGGGTTTGCCAGGGCAATTTGCTTCACCGCCTCGGCCCTTACCGCCAGCGGGATTCTGACCTTTTTCCTTGTCACGCTTATCATATTCTACCCTCTGTTTCTTGAGAAGCTGCTTAACCTGATAACACTCCTGAAGGTCGTGGCCTTTGGTCCGATGGATCTTGCAGTACGGCACATCGCCTTTCCCAGCTTTCTCGACGGCAGCGGCTTCCCGACAGGAAGTGCAAGCGGCAGCTCCCTTGCCGGGGGCCTCAGCCTTGGCCTTCTTGCTAGTACTAGGTGTGCCAGAGCCTTCCACAGTCATTACTACCTTATCTCTTGGCTTCTTACTGCGCTTCTTGCCCTTTCTTTGGCTGCTAGATTCATCCTCATCCTCTGAATCAACATTGGTGCAATCTTCCTCTCCGGGCAACTTCCTTCCTTCCTCCATCCGAGCACACTTATCCACCAGTGTGTATAGCTCCTTCACAGTCTTGGGCAACCGCACGTTCATCTTGGAACGAATGCGACGGTTGCGCACATTGGACTAGAAAGCTGCTATAACAACTGCCGGATGGATATTTGGAATATTTCTATGAAGTTTACTGAATCTCTGTAAATACTTACGGAGGGTTTCTCCTTCCTTCTGTTGGAGAAGCCGCAGGTTGCTGGGTCTGCCGGGCTCTTGGTGGCCACGGGTGAAGGCACCGATGAACTCGTGGCACAGGTCTACCCATGACGAAACGGAGTTCTCTGGCAGGTGCATCATCCAAGACCTCGCGTTGGACTTGAGGGCCAAAGGGAAGTAGTTGGCGAACACCTTCTCATCTCTTCCCCCGGTAGCCTGAACAGCGATGGTGTGGATGCTCAGGAACACTGGCGGGTTCAGCCTCCCATCGTACTTCTCATGTATCTCTGGCTTGAACGTGCGAACGGACGGCTAACGGACTTGCCGCAGCTCTCATGTAAAGGCAGGGCAGCCGACCTCGAAAAGGTAGGCACCTGCCAACACAGAGCAGGCTCATCGACGTTGAGGCCGTCGCACCTGTCAGTATGGCGGAGGTCGTCGCGGCGTCGATATATGATGACGCGCGCGTCTCCCCGCCGCCTATCCTCCGGGGTTCGACGTTGGCCTAGACGTGCTCGAGGGTCAGAATAGGCCATCGAGACGTCATCGGGGTCTTGATTCAGCTGTGCCTGCGTCGGCTACCATGGTGGGGACGGCCCCCTCTGTACGGCTAGCAGTACGGGCGGTTGTTGTCGCTTGGGGAGGTCGTGGCGGGCCAGCTTGTCGTGAGCCCCCAGCTTCGGCGAAACCAGGCAGGATTTGGATGGTGGCGCGACATTCATCCATCTGCTCGGCTGCTGGCAGAAATCTCAGTAGCAGCTGAGCTCGCACCATAGCCTCCATGGTTGTGCTTGGCATAGATGTTGATGACGTCGACCACACCGTCGCCTGGCTTCTGATGGTGCGGCGGCAGTGGCAGTGGTGGCGCCGCGCCCACGCTGCTGTGGGACGACCACCTGGGCGGCGGGCTTGCACGGCGCTGGTGCTCGAGGGCCAACGGCTCAGTCTAGCACAGCGGTCTGGTTGGCTCGTCCGGGAGGAGGTGCAAGCGCCCCGGCCGCTCCCGCGGTGGGGGCAGCCGGAGGGCGATGGCTCACCCCGGACCGAGCGTCGTTGCTGCGGCTGTGCCTGTCGGTGGGAGGAGGGGGTGTGGACGGAGTGACCCCCACGCCCGCACATTGCGGAGCATGACCATCGAGGCTCTGCTGATGCTGTTCTCCTCTGGTATCTCCTACCCCCGTGTCGGCCGCGGGGGAAGTGGTGATGGCGCCACCTGCTCCAACCACGTCCCCAGCAACATTCACGTCCTCGCTTGCCTCCTCATCCCCCGTGGCCTTAGAGGCCACGGGCAGCGGATCCTTCGAGGTGGATGGATGGGCCAAAGGACCGGACTTCTTCTTCTTGGGCGCCATGGTCGATGGCATCGTCGAAGATAAGGATGGTGATGAAGATGACGCGCTGCGCACGCTTTTAGATTCATGCAAGCGAGCCCCCTACCTAGCGCGCCGAAGATGTCGCGGGAAATCCGCGGCCACCTATGGGACTGGGAGGCTCCTTGCTGGTTCGGCAGGGGGACGTCACGTTGCACAAAGAGCAGACCAGCCCACGGCAGCACGGCAGAGAGCTCACAAGCAATTTACCCAGATTCGGGCCACCACGAGGCGTGAAACCCTACTCCTGCTTTGGTGGATTGATGGTGGAATGGAGGTGGTGAAGCATAGTACACTTGCTCGGCAAGGGTTTCCTTAGGGCAGTAGTGACTACGCGCGTATGGGGGTGTTGGTTCGTCAACTTTCCAACCCTTCCTATGGGTGCCATGGGCCTCCTTTTATAGATCAAGGGGTCACCACAATGGCAAAGTAGTCATTATCCACTGACATGATAACAAACAGTGCTATCATACCTAACTCTACGGGCTGACAGGGCGCGTTAAATGCACCGCTTAGTGTCACATCACTGGTTGCCCGGCAAGGCTTGCCGGGCTATCTTGCCAGCTCCGCGCCTATTCTCTTGACATGTCGCGGGACGGGTGTCATCTGTGGGTTTCTTCTGTAGGAAATTGCTGCCATGTGGCAAATGGCTCCACTTAATCATCTTGCGGCTTGACACCGCATCGATCAATGACGTGGGTCGTGCTTGAGTGGTTGGTGAGATGGTTTTGCCTCTGCGAGCCCCGGCAGGCCCTGTCGGGGTGCCTTGGTTGCCTGCTTCTGGTTGTGGCCTCGCCCCTTGCCAGGCTCGCCTGCCCGGCAAGGGAGGCCCTTCTCTTGGTGGTATCTTGCTCCTCTGGCTTGGCCTTAGTCTTTTTGAGCTGCATGCTGGTTCTTCGAATATCTTGGTTTCTTGTACTCTAACTTGATCTTGGCTTCTCCGTGCACAAGTCAGGGGAAAATGCATACCCCTGTATATTTTCCCTGACACCGTGGCAAGGCCCTGCAGTAGAAGGAAAAGCCCACTAGAGGCCGCGAGAAGAAAGAAGGAGATGATGAGAGTAATGAAGAGGAAGAAAAGAAACAAGTGAACAAGAATTCCAGAAGGCAACCAAAGCGAGGTGCATTGACGGGGTTGCATCTTTGCACTCCTCTCACCGGCAACTCAAGCAATGGCCATGTGAAGTCAATGCTGTGGGGCCAACTGCGTATTCCCGGAAGCCGCTTAAATGGTCCCACACGCCTATCATCTTTGACGAAGAGGATCACCCCGACCGCACCACTGCGGTTGGGTACTTGCCATTGTTGGCCTCCCCAACAATCTGCAACCTCAAAGTAACAAAGATTCTAGTTGACGGTGGGGCTGGGCTGAACTTGATCTCCCCGAAGGTGGTTGGCAAGCTACAGATCCATGACAAAGAACTCAAGGCCACGGGTATGTTTCAAGGAATCAACCTCGGCAGGAGCCAGCCCAAAGGAAGATCATTTTGCCTGTGACATTTGGCGGGGAATTGAATTATTGGACCGAAAGAATTGTGTTTGACGTTGTTGAACTTCCTCTGCCTTACAATGGGATTCTTGGTCGTCCAGCTCTGGCAAAATTCATGGCCGCATCCCACTATGCTTACAACACCTTGAAGATGCCAGGGCCAATGGGCATCATTTCCATCCCATCAGATAAGAAAGATGCAATCATATGTCTGGACAAGATGTATCAAGACGCGGTAGCAGCTGAGGCAGCTGAAGCATCAGCTCCCGCCAAAAAAAAGAAGGGGAAGAAGGCTAGCAGAGATGCCGGCAAGGACTCTGGGAAGCGTGCTTCTCCGGAGTGCGCTGCACCTATTGAGGACCCGCCCGAGAGTTCCACTAGTAAGAAACCCAAAGTTGCTTCACCTGTTGTGAAGAAGGTCTCGACAAGGCAGGATGGCACTGACGGTACGTTCACCATCAGCACCACCCTTGATAACAAATAGGAAAGCGCGCTCATGACCTTCCTGCTGGCGACTGTCAATATGTTTTCTTGGCAACCATCTGACATCCCTGGCATTCCTAGGGAGATAATCGAGCACCACCTTGATGTCTACCCTCAAGCTCGGCCCGTCAAGCACAAAGTCAGAAAGCAAGCATTGGAGCGGCATCAGTTTATTGCCAAGGAAATCAAGAAACTTGAAGCAGCTGGTTTAGTCAGATGGGTACTACATCCAACCTGGTTAGCGAATCCAGTGGTAGTGCGCAAGGCAAACGGGAAGTGGAGGCTCTGCATTGATTTCACAGACTTGAACAAAGCTTGTCCAAAAGACCCTTTCCCCTTGCCGCGCATTGACCAAATTGTTGATTCCATTTCTGGATGTGATTTGCTATCCTTCTTGGATGCATACTCCGGGTACCATCAGATATTCATGGCTAAGGAAGATGAAGAGAAAACGACGTTCATAACTCCATGTGGCATGTACTGGTTTGTACGAATGCCTTTCGGGTTATAGAGTGCCAGATCCACATTTGCAAGAGCGGTGCAAGTTGGTTTTGAGTCCCAGCTGCACCGGAATGTAGAAGCTTACATGGATGATATAGTGGTCAAGACTAGATATAGATCAACGCTCATCCAAGATTCGGAAGAGACTTTTGCCGATCTGCACAAGATCAGTATGAAGTTAAACCCTGACAAATGTGTATTTGGTGTCCCGTGTGGCAAGCTACTTGGTTTCTTTGTGTCTCACTGAGGGATAGAAGTTAGCCTTGACAAGATTAGAGGAATCGAGCAGATACAAGCACCCAAGACTGTCAAGGATGTGAGGCGTTTAACTGGATGCATTGTGGCACTGAGTGTTTCATCTCCAAGTCTGCTGAATGCGCCTTGCCATTCTTCAAAATCTTGAAAATGGCTCGCCCGGTGAAGTGGACCCCGGAGGCAGAAGCAGCGCTACAAGACTAAAAAATGTACCTTTCCTCTACTCCCACCTTGGTTGTGCCTAAACCACAAGAGTCGTTGTTGCTATATCTAGCTGCAACGAATCAAGTGGTTAGTGCAGCACTGGTGGCACAGAGGGAAGTGGTCGAAGAAGTAGTTGCGGCAGCCAACCCTTCCGGGGAAGGAACCAAAACACCTGCGGCAAGACATGACAAACACCAAGGGGAGTCCAGGCAAGCTGTAGGGAGCGATCCCAAGGCTGTGGAAAAGAAGAAGGTGGTACAACGACCAGTTTACTTTGTCAGCTCCTTACTACAAGGAGCCAGATCAAGGTACTCTGGGCACAAAAGCTGATCTTCGGCCTCATCATGGCCTCGAGAAAGCTGCACCACTACTTCTAAGCCCACGAGATCACAGTTGTCACCCGTTTCCCGCTACAGCGCATACTAAGGAATCCGGAAGCCACATGCAGAATAGTAGAGTGGGCGCTAGAGTTGTCATGCTTTGGCTTGAAGTATGAAAGTACCTCAACTATTCAGAGCAGAGCACTGGCGGAGTTTATTGCAGAATGGACGCCCACTCCAGATGAAGAAATACCAGAGACAGTTATCCCTAGCAAGGAGGCGCCTCTAGAGTGGATGATGTATTTTGATGGTGCTTTCTCGTTATAGGGCACTAGAGCTGGCGTGCTTCTTGTTGCACCCACCGGAGAGCATCTGAAGTATGTGGTTCAAATATGTTTTCCTTAGGAGAAAGCCACCAACAACACTGCTGAATATGACGGGCTCCTTGCCGGACTCAGAATTGCGGTGGAGTTGGGAATCAAGAAATTGATCATCCGTGCAGACTCGCAGCTCGTGATAAGACAATTTACAACCAGAGTCCATTGATGGAGGCATATGTAGAGGAGGTGAGAAAGCTGGAAGAACACTTTGATGGGTTGCAAGTAGAGCACGTGCCACGCGTGGAGAACAGCATTGCTGATCACTTGTCAAAGTGTGCTGCGTGAAAGCTCCCTATGGAACCGGGACTTTTGTCCTCCACCTAACTCAACCATCAGTGTCCCCTTCAATGATGGCCAGAAAAAGAAGAAAGTTGGACTCCGGCAAGTATCTCCCGGCAGGACTTCCTGAAGCTGCGGGTCGAGAGGCTGCTGAGAACAACCTTACCTCGGTTGGTGAGAAGCACCCTCCAGCGGAACCACATGTTCTTGCGGTCGAGGTAAGCGCTCCCACGAATGAGGAAGTGCCTTTAGTCCTTGTTGTCGAGCCACAGGCTCCAACTTGGGCACATCACATAGTCCATTTCCTTCAAATAGGAGAACTTCCCGAAGAGCAAGAAGAAGCTGAAAGAGTAGCCCGATGGTCCAGTATGTATGAGTTTTTCGATGACACTATGTACAGAATGAGGCCAAATGGGGTGAAATTCAAATGCATCTGCCAGGAAGATGGGTTGAAGCTGTTGGCAGAGATACATAAGGGTGTGTGCGGCTCTCACATTAGATCAAGAACCCTGGTTGGAAAAGCTTTCTGGCAGGGTTTCTACTGGCCCACAACCCTCCAGGATGCAACCGAGCTAGTCACAAAATGTGAAGCCTGCCAGTTCCACTCGGAGAACATCCATCAACCAGCTCAAGCTCTCCAAGCGATCCCTTTATCCTGGCCATTTTCGATCTGGGGGCTTGACATCTTGGGCCCCTTCCCCAGTGGCACTGAGGGCTTTGAAATCTTGTACGCCGTAATCGACAAGTTTACAAAGTGGCCGAAAGTGGAGCCAGTGAGGAAGGTGACCGCATAGTCAGCTGTCAAGTTCTTGAAAGGATTGGTGTGCCGTTCTGGAGTGCCCGCCTGAGTGATCACCGACAACAGCACCCAATTCATGAGACGCACCTTCATACAGTACGTCCAAAGCCTTGGGAGCAAGGTCTCCTTTGCCTCTGTCGCTCATCCCCGGAGCAATGGGCACGAATGCTGAAGTGTTCACTACAAAAAAGACTCATCCGTGACATTTTGAGCCGAACGAAATTTTTCCTATCATGCTTATGACACTTCTATGACGATAATTGTGACAAAACCTGGTATCATCATAGATACGGTGGGTTCCTACTTCTATGACAAAAAAGCATGACCAAAAATGGGCTTTCCGTCCTAGGCGGGCCGGAGACGCAGCTGCATGACATTCTTTGGGCCGTCCATGATGGAAAAAACTGTGGTAGAAGGGAGGCCGAGGAAAATATCGGGGAGTTCCCTCTTACAGTGGGTGGTCGGGGCCGAGCGATGCACGGAGATATTGCACGTTTCTCTCGTACACGTACGCGTGTTGGTGCGAGGCGTTCGGCTCTAACTGAACCCGAGCGAGGCGTTCGCCTACTGAACCCGAGTGATTGCACTGGCTACGCGTTACTGAACCCGAGCGATCGATCAATCCCTGGCTGTTAACTAAACCCGATCGAGCGATTCCATCGCTACTGCTGCTAACTGAAGCTGATTGAACCTGCTGGCTCTTGATGAACAGTAAGCGTTGTTGGGGGTTGGATGAATAGTCCCTGGTGGGGGTTGGATGAACATGACCCCGTGGTAGTAGATGCCGTTGCCGCTGGATGAACTAGACCCCGATCGAGCCGGTTGGGGGTGGATGAATAGGACCCCGTGGTGGGCTAGTTGAACAGTAGCCGGTGGACGGCTGGATGAACAGTAGCCCGTGGAGAGGTTGTTGAACAGTAGCCGGTGGAGGTTGGATGAACAGGAGCCCGTGGATGAACAGTAGCTGGTGGAGGCTGGAGGGAGACATCGTGGATGAACAGTCGCAGGTGCAGGCTGGAGGAGGTCGATGGTGCATGAACAGTAGCCCATGGAGGATGGAGCAAGGCAGTAGACGGTGGATGAACAGTAGCCCGTGGAGTCCCATTTTGCGGTAGGCTGCACCCCTCCCGATGAATAGGACCCCCGTTTCGACCATATGAGGTCGAAGAGAAGTCCGTTTCCTCCATTTTGCGGTACGCCACACCCCTCCTGATCAACAGGACCCCGTTTCGACCATAGGAGGTCGAAGAGAAGTCCGTTTCCTTTGTTTTGCGGTACGCCAGACCCCTCTAGGTGAACAGGATCCCGTTTCGACCATAGGCGGTCGAACAGAAAGTCGTTTCCTCCGTTCTGTGGTACGCCAGTCCTCGTTTCGGCTGTTCCATCCAAGCTGGTTGGCTCCCGATGAACAGGACACATTCCGTTGCCTCCTGATGAACACGGCGACGCAATTTCTCCGTTCCGACCCAGCCGGTTGGCTGCCGACGAACAGGACGCCGTCGCTGCTCTCTACTGCCTCTCCATGTACACGAGCCCTGGCCGTACGTATGCGCGAGTAGGCATTCGAGACCCCGCCCGTATGTACGTACGTGGCCGTATTCACTTTCTTGCACCCTGACTGTACGTACATGTACACGATATTGGCGGGACTGCATGACATGCTACGTCTGCGCCTCTACTACGACACGTGCCCTTCCTTATTCGGCATGGTTCATCGCTGCAGCCTGCACACAGAACGATCGACCAGTATGTACATACACGTTCGTGACCAGAATGACAACACTATGTACGCTTCGACCAGGTGGGTCCCGACTATCAGGAAGGATAAGGAGGCACTTCCTTGCGTGTGAAGTTATTGCTGGTGGGTCCCAGCTGTCAGGGGGAATCATTTTTTGCCCATAATATGGACGCACTTCCTTGCGTGCGAAGATGTAGCTGGTGGGTCCCAGCAGTCAAGGGGGGACATTTTTTCATGAAATGCGATGGCCTGTCCGGTGGATCCCTGATGCCAGGTGGAGAAATCATTATTTTGCACGTAATAAGGAGGCACTTCCTTGCTGCGGCCGTGGACCCAGCTGTCAGCCTCTCCACGTACAGTACTCTTCCGATGGAAGTCGTTCCTTGGCCACATTGACCACGCCGCGCCGAAAGCACCAAGGAGGTGGACGACAACGAGGCATAGGAAGGGGACGACGTGGAGCCGGGGAAGACGCGGCAGTGGATGCCCACACGGAGAGGAGGACGAGGGTTGACTGGTTTAGCTGCGGTGTGAGGCTGCCATCGCCGCAAATAACAGGGGTTGTGGGTGAGTAGAGGGATGGCCTGGCCAGAGGTTGGAGTAGGGTGGGGTGATCAGGCCTGCGCGGGAGCAGAGCCGGCCATGGGAGGCAGGAGTAGGCGGCATGACTGGTGCTGGTTTGGGCAGCTGGAGCAACAAGACCAGAGCTTGAAGAACCACTACGGCCGTTGGATGGACATTGTACAGTCACTTGAGCTAGAATCATTCATATTGACTAAGTTGACAAAGCCCTCCATCCGCGTCAACTTAGTAGGCCCACAAGTCGGCCTCCCACTATGATGGGTCCCAGCTAGCAGGGGGGTATTCATTTTTGTGTGCGTAATAAGGATGCACTTCCTTGCGTGCGAAGATATAACTGGTGGGTCCGAGCTATCAGTGGGGGGACTTTTTTCGCGAAATACAGAGGCCCTTCTGGTGGGTCCCAGCTATCAGGTAGAGGAATCATTATTTTGCGTGTAATAAGGAGGCATTTCCTTGCGTGCGGCCGTGGACCCAGCTGTCAGCCTCTCCACGTACAGTCCACTTCTGATGGATCTCATTCGTTGACCACGCCGCGCCGAGAGCACCAGGGCGGTGGACGACGGCGAGGCCTAGGAAGGGAACGACACGGAGCTAGGGAAGACTCGGCAGTTGTTTCCCACGCAGAGGGCAGTACGAGGGTTTACTGGTTCGTCTACCGTCGCCGGAGAATAACAAAAGGTGTGGGTGAGTAGAGGGGTGGCTAGGCCAGCGATGGGAGTACGGTAGGGCGGTGAGGTGTAAGACCCTGGATTTTTCCCTTCTCTTTTTCTGATGATTTTCTTGGATTTCTTGTTTTGATTTGCTTTTCTGTGGCTATGTGGTTCTAAAACTTGGGAAGATCATGTCTTCCTAGGTTTTATAGTGGCTTGTCATCCTCATCATCATCCCAAGATCATGTCATTTTCATCCTTGACCTAATTCAATATTCTTTTTCTAGGGAATATTCCGTTTCTATTAAAGGAATGATTATTTTTGCCCTAGGTTGTGAAGCAACCTATATTTCTGTCACCCCCAAAATTCCCAAATAATTCTCATAAATTGTTTGGGTCATATCTTCCTCAAATATGTCAAAATCCTTCCTTGGCATCATCAAAGATAATTCACAAATATTCCTTTTCTGATTCTGCCCTTAGTGGCTTTTTGAGAAGGAAGTGTCATTTATCTTTGCTTGATGGATCCAAAACTTTTTGGACATATTTTCCTGTCCATATAATTGCCCCATGCAAAAATTCAACTCAATTTGTCTAGTAAATATTCCTGAGCAATTTTTCAAAGTTCCTGTCTGATGGAAGCCTGTGTGAAGGAAGTAAAAGCTAGGCATATCCAAATGAGTTGAAAATTTGCAAGGTCCTTCATATGATCAAATCGTGACTCTCCACCAAATTTGAGCTCATGTAACTCATCTATATGAGCCCAGCTCCAAATCTTGGTTTCTGGTCAGATTTTCAGTTTGTGAAGCAACCATATTTAATATTGCTTCATTTAATAAAAAAATTGAACAGGACATTCTCCTATCCATATAAATTCTCACCTGTAAGTTTTAGCCCATTTCATTAATCCATCTGCCCTCTACAATTTTTCCATGTTTCTCTCCAGAGAGATGCTATATGAAGCAAGTGCTAGTTTGGCTAATCCAAATGGCATGAAACATTTTGAGCATCTTCATATGTTCAATCATTGGGCCATGCCCAATTTAAGCTCATTGTATGCACCTATGTGAGTTCCCCTTCATGATCTTGATTCTGCACCAGATTATGTAGTTGTTAAGCAACCATTTTAAATCTTGATCCAAATCCCTCCAAACTTCACAGGATCATAGTCCTTCCTACTCTAAACCTCCCAGACATCAATTTTGATCTGTAGCCTTTCTTTGTTGATCACTGTATTGCAGCTTAAGTTTGCAATAGTAAACTTCAGAGGATCATTACCACCTAACCATAGTGCCCCTGATCGAGTCATCACCTCATTTGTAACCTAGCTTGGAGGGACTACACGTTGACACGATCGGCCCGGCCAGAACGCGCGGCTTGCACTAGTGCATGCGGTGATCACGCTTGCGTCATGCTAATTGGGAGCTCTGGCTCGTTCCGGTTGCTCTTCTCGTCCGCTCCCTCGTCGTCTCAACGTCCAACCTTGTCCGGGAGCTCCCCCGTGAGCCTCTCATCGTCCTGTGCCCGGGTGCCCTCTTGGTTCGCCATGAATGCGCTGCAACCGCCATGCCTGTGCCGCGTCCAGCTCCTATCCTCCATTAGAGCACTACTCGGGCTCGCCCGTGATGCTCTAGATACTTCTCCCGCGCCTATTTAAGCTGCCCCGAGGTCCTCCGCACATCACCCGCTCCTCCCTCGCCTCATTTGTCCACCGGAGCTGCCTCTCTTCGCCTCCGTCCACTGCCGTCCGCCATGGCCGCCCCGATCTCATCTCGTTTCCGGCAAGCCTATTCCCCCTCTCGCCTCCCCTCCACCTCCACCACCTTCCCCTCTCTCCAGCGCGCCTCCCCACCACCTCGCCCCCTCACCGGAGCCACCGTGGCTGCGGATCCCCTCCAGCTAGAGCCGCCTCCTGCGCCCTCTGTTGCTCCTCGCCCTGGCCGCTCCTCTCTTCCCCGGCGACCGTGCTTCGCATGAACGAGGCCGACAGCCTCCTCCACATGCGCCGGTGACCTCCCCTCGGCGGAAGGAGGCCGAAGGCACCGGGTGCCGGCGTCAGCCGCTCCTCTGCCTCGCCCCGTCCCTGCTTCTGTCGGGAAGAAGAAGACAGGCGCGAGGAGGAGAGAGAGATCCAGGCGGGGCCCACCCGTCAGCTCCTCGCACGTTGACCTCGGCCACGCTGACGTGGTACTATTAAGTGAAGGCGGTCCGCGAATATGTTTGCTTTGCTAGAAAACATACACTGGTTAGACTACGACCTAAAATACGCTATCCTCTTCTGAAAACGTCTCCCGCTTATACTTCGGCCGAAAGTACACTTTCTTTTTCGGAAAACGTAATCTGCCCGAAGGCATTTTCTGTTTTAACCTCCAAGGGCCTGTCTGCGAATAAAATATTCACAGATTAGTCCCTGAACTACCACCCTTCGTATCTTCGCGCCCGTAACTCCGATCGAGGTGAAATCAATGCTCACTTCTTAGTCTCGTCAAGATCTTTTTGTTGGTAACATTTTCACTAGGTGGTACCATAGTGAAAAGACCATTTTGCCCTTGCTTCTAATCAGCCCCACTTCGAGAGAGAAGAACATGTGGCAAATCGTTCCGCAGCTTCACCACACTTCTTCCCAGAGTCTCCGTCACCCCCAGGCAAGCCACGACAACCACTTGCATGATGGATTTGCAGTAGCCTTGATTTTCCACTTGAATATTTAAATATTGTGTGCCGGTTAAAATTTTGTGAATGATTTATATATGCTCGTGAATCCATGCTTATCCTTATGATATAGTCATTTTGCTTCGATTGTTTAAATAGTTACTTGCTAGTATTATTATCATGTTCTTTAATGGTAAGTATTTACAATGCTAGTGGCCATGCTATGTTCTTATGTAGTGTTGTTATTGTGTTATTCATTACTATGCCATGCTCAGGTGCATCCAGTAGGGTAAATGATTTGTTGTTGCTGGTATGTTAAATAGTGATGTGGTTCATCCATGCTCATATGCATTGTTATTTCATCATGTTATTATGGCTCAGCTTATTGCATTCAAGTCTATCCCGGATAATAATCAAACTTGAACAACTGTTTGATGACTCATCGTGCCACCAAATCGAGCTGACCAATGCATCCACACTTGCCTTATGGGGGGGGTCCTAACTAGGTCTATTGCCATGGCTCTCGCTAGTGACTCCAACGAGGGAAGGTTATGGGCGCGCCCTACCCTGATCAGGTAGGCGGACATAAGCCTTGTGAGCCCGAGTTTGGTTATGTGCACATGTCCCCGTTTGTGACCGTTTTTGTTTTGCCACGACGGTGGCCGGCCACATAGGTGGCGGATGTCACGAGTTGACATCGGGGCCACCCAGGACTGAACCCAAAGGGGGTGTTGGTCGGAGTGCCCAAGAGAGTGTCATGGTAGTAGATCGGTTTTGTCGGGACGTCGTTGGTCCACCCGAATGGGAGTGAGAGGCCATGGGTTCCGTGGTGTGGGTACAGTGTAGTAACCTCTGCAGAGTGTGTGTTAAATCTGTCGATAGCCGCGCCCGCGGATATGGGCCATAATAATAACTTGACTAATAATAACCTTGGTTCGATGATGAGAAAGAGATTGGTTGTGATTGAGAGATGATCACGGAGGTATCTTGGATACCGAAGTTGGTTGATCTTTATGTGATAGCGAGATGATCACGGAGGTATCATGGATACCGATGTTGGTAAGTTGATCTTTGAGATGGTTACGAGGTAACCGCCGAATAAGAGTTAGTTGGTGCTGAAGGAAATATGCCCTAGAGGCAATAATAAAGTTATTATTTATTTCCTTATATCATGATAAATGTTTATTATTCATGCTAGAATTGTATTAACCGGAAACATAATACTTGTGTGAATACATAGACAAACAGAGTGTCACTAATATGCCTCTACTTGACTAGCTCGTTGATCAAAGATGGTTATGTTTCCTAGCCATAGACATGAGTTGTCATTTGATTAACGGGATCACATTATTAGGAGAATGATGTGATTGACTTGACCCATTCCGATAGCTTAGCACTCGATCGTTTAGTATGTTGCTATTGCTTTCTTCATGACTTATACATTTTCCTATGACTATGAGATTATGCAACTCCCGTTTACCGGAGGAACACTTTGTGCGCTACCAAACGTCACAACGTAACTGGGTGATTATAAAGGTGCTCTACAGGTGTCTCCAAAGGTACTTGTTGGGTTGGCGTATTTCAAGATTAGAATTTGTCACTCCGATTGTCGGAGAGGTATCTCTGGGCCCACTCGGTAATACACATCACTATAAGCCTTGCGAGCATTGTAAGTAATGAGTTATTTGCGGGATGATGTATTACGGAACGAGTAAAGAGACTTGCCGGTAACGAGATTGAACTAGGTATCGAGATACCGACGATCGAATCTCGGGCAAGTAACATACCGATGACAAAGGGAACAACGTATGTTTTTAGGCGGTCTGACCGATAAAGATCTTCGTAGAATATGTGGGAGCCAATATGAGCATCCAGGTTCCGCTATTGGTTATTGACCGGAGAGGTGTCTCGGTCATGTCTACATAGTTCTCGAACCCGTAGGGTCCGCACGCTTAACGTTACGATGACGGTTATATTATGAGTTTATGTGTTTTGATGTACCGAAGGAGATAGGAGTCCCGGATGAGATCGGGGACATGACGAGGAGTCTCGAAATGGCCGAGACGTAAAAATCGATATATTGGACGACTATATTCGGACTTCGGAAAGGTTCCAAGTGATTCGGGTATTTTTCGGAGTACCGAAGAGTTACGGGAATTCGTATTGGGCCTTAATGGGCCATACGGGAAAGGAGAGAAAGGCCCCAAAGGGTGGCCGCACCCCTCCCCATGGACTAGTCCGAATTGGAATAGGGAGGGGGGCGCCCCCTTCCTTCTTTCTCCTTCTCCCTTCCCTTCTCCTATTCCAACAAGGAAAGGAGGAGTCCTACTCCCGGTGGGAGTAGGACTCCGCCCTTGGCGCGCCCTCCTCCTTGGCCAGCGGCCTCCCCCTTGCTCCTTTATATACGGGGGCAGGGGCACCCCATAGACACAACAATTGATCATTGATCTCTTAGCCGTGTGCGGTGCCCCCCTCCACCATATTACACCTCGATAATATCGTACCGGTGCTTAGGTGAAGCCCTGCGTTGGTAGAACATCATCATTGTCACCACGCCGTCGTGCTGACGAAACTCTCCCTCAATACTCGGCTGGATCGGAGTTCGAGGGACGTCATCGAGCTGAACGTGTGCCGAACTCGGAGGTGCCGTACGTTCGGTACTTGATCGGTCGGATCATGAAGACGTACGACTACATCAACCGCGTTGTGTTAACGCTTCCGCTATCGGTCTACAAGGGTACGTGGACAACACTCTCCCCTCTCGTTGCTATGCATCACCATGATCTTGCGTGTGCGTAGGAATTTTTTTGAAATTACTATGTTCCCCAACAGTGGTATCAGAGCCTGGTTTTATGTGTTGATGTTATATGCACGAGTAGAACACAAGTGAGTTGTGGGCGATATAAGTCATACTGCTTACCAGCATGTCATACTTTGGTTCGGCGGTATTGTGAGATGAAGCGGCCCGGACCGACATTACCCGTACGCTTACGCGAGACTGGTTTCACCGTTGCGAGCAATCGATGCTTAAAGGTGACTGGCGGGTGTCTGTCTCTCTCACTTTAGTTGAACCGAGTGTGGCTACGCCCGGTCCTTGCGAAGGTTAAAACAACACCAACTTGACAAACTATCGTTGTGGTTTTGATGCGTAGGTAAGAACGGTTCTTGCTAAGCCCGTAGCAGCCACGTAAAACTTGCAACAACAAAGTAGAGGACGTCTAACTTGTTTTTGCAGGGCATGTTGTGATGTGATATGGTCAAGACATGATGCTATATTTTATTGTATGAGATGATCATGTTTTGTAACCGAGTTATCGGCAACTGGCAGGAGCCATATGGTTGTCGCTTTATTGTATGAAATGCAATCGCCATGTAATTGTTTTACTTTATCACTAAGCGGTAGCGATAGTCGTAAAAGCAATAGTTGGCGAGACGACAACGATGCTACGATGGAGATCAAGGTGTCGCGCCGGTGACGATGGTGATCATGACGGTGCTTCGAAGATGGAGATCACAAGCACAAGATGATGATGGCCATATCATATCACTTATATTGATTGCATGTGATGTTTATCTTTTATGCATCTTATCTTGCTTTGATTTACGGTAGCATTATAAGATGATCTCTCACTAAAATTTCAAGATAAAAGTGTTCTCCCTGAGTATGCACCGTTGCGAAAGTTCTTCGTGCTGAGACACCACATGATGATCGGGTGTGATAGGCTCTACGTTCAAATACAACGGGTGCAAAACAGTTGCACACGCGGAATACTCAGGTTAAACTTGACGAGCCTAGCATATGCAGATATGGCCTCGGAACACGGAGACCGAAAGGTCGAGCGTGAATCATATAGTAGATATGATCACCATAGTGATGTTCACCGTTGAAACTACTCCATCTCACGTGATGATCGGACATGGTTTAGTTGATATGGATCACGTGATCACTTAGAGGATTAGAGGGATGTCTATCTAAGTGGGAGTTCTTAAGTAATTTGATTAATTGAACTTAAATTTATCATGAACTTAGTCCTGATAGTATTTTGCAAATTATGTTGTAGATCAATAGCTCGCGTTGTTGCTTCCCTATGTTTATTTTGATATGTTCCTAGAGAAAAATTATGTTGAAAGATGTTAGTAGCAATGATGTGGATTGGATCCATGATCTGAGGATTATCCTCATTGCTGCACAGAAGAATTATGTCCTTGATGCACCGCTAGGTGACAGACCTATTGCAGGAGCAGATGCAGATGTTATGAACGTTTGGCTAGCTCAATATGATGACTACTTGATAGTTTAGTGCACCATGCTTAACGGCTTAGAATCGGGACTTCAAAAACGTTTTGAACGTCATGGACCATATGAGATGTTCCAGAAGTTGAAGTTAATATTTCAAGCAAATACCCGAGTTGAGAGATATGAAGTCTCCAACAAGTTCTATAGCTAAAAGATGGAGGAGAATAGCTCAAGCAGTGAGCATGTGCTCAGATTGTCTGGGTACTACAATCGCTTGAATCAAGTGGGAGTTAATCTTCCAGATAAAATAGTGATTGACAGAATTCTCTAGTCACCAGCACCAAGTTAGTAGAACTTCTTGATGAACTATAGTATGCAAGGGATGACGAAGGTAATTCCCGAGCTCTTCGTGATGCTGAAATCAACGAAGGTAGAAATCAAGAAAAACATCAAGTGTTGATGGTTGACGAGACCACTAGTTTCAAGAAAAGGGCAAGGGGAAGAAGGGGAACTTCAAGAAGAATGGCAAGCAAGTTGCTACTCAAGTGAAGAAGCCCAAGTCTGGTCCTAAGCCTGAGACTAAGTGCTTCTACTGCAAAGGGACTGGTCACTGGAAGCGGAACTACCCCAAGTATTTGGTGGATAAGAAGGATGGCAAAGTGAACAAAGGTATATTGGATATACATGTTATTGATGTGTACTTTACTAGTGTTTATAGCAACCCCTCAGCATTTGATACTGGTTCAGTTGCTAAGAGTAGTAACTCAAAACGGGAGCTGCAGAATAAACAGAGACTAGTAAAAAGCGAGGTGACGATGTGTTGGAAGTAGTTCCAAGATTGATATGATCATCATCGCACACTCCCTATACTTTCGGGATTAGTGTTGAAACTAAATAAGTGTTATTTGGTGTTTGCGTTGAGCATGAATATGATTTGATCATGTTTGTTGCAATACGGTTATTCATTTAAATTAGAGAATAATTGTTGTTCTGTTTACATGAATAAAACCTTATATCGTCATACACCCAATAAAATGGTTTGTTGGATCTCGATCGTAGTGATACACATATTCATAATAATGAAGCCAAAAGATGCAAAGTTAATAATGATAGTGCAACTTATTTGTGGCACTGCCGTTTAGGTCATATCGGTGTAAAGCGCATGAAGAAACTCCATACTGATGGACTTTTGGAATCACTTGATTATGAATCACTTGGTACTTGCGGACCGTTCCTCATGGGCAAGATGACTAAAACACCGTTCTCCGGAACTATGGAGAGAGCAACAGATTTATTGGAAATCATACATACAGATGTATGTGGTCCGATGAATATTGAGGCTCGTGGCGGATATCGTTATTTTCTCACCTTCACAGATGATTTGAGCAGATATGGGTATATCTACTTAATGAAACATAAGTCTGAAACATTTGAAAAGTTCAAAGAATTTCAGGGTGAAGTTGAAAATCATCGTAACAAGAAAATAAAATTTCTACGATCTGATCGTGGAGGAGAATATTTGAGTTATGAGTTTGGCCTTCAGTTAAAACAATGTGAAATAGTTTCACTACTCACGCCACCTGGAACACCACGGTGTAATGGTGTGTCCGAACATCGTAACCGTACTTTATTAGATATGGTGCGATATATGATGTCTATTACCGATCTACCACTATTGTTTTGGGGTTATGCATTAGAGACAGCTGCATTCACCTTAAATAGGGTACCATCTAAATCCGTTGAGACGACATCTTATGAACTGTGGTTTGGCAAGAAACCAAAGTTGTCGTTTCTTAAAGTTTGGGGTTGCGATGCTTATGTGAAAAAGTTTCATCCTGATAAGCTCAAACCCAAATCGGAGAAATGTGTCTTCATAGGATACCCAAAGGAGACAGTTGGGTACACCTTCTATCACAGATCCGAAGGCAAGACATTCGTTGCTAAGAATGGATCCTTTCTAGAGAAGGAGTTTCTCTCGAAAGAAGTGAGTGGGAGGAAAGTAGAACTTGATGAGGTAATTGTACCTGCTCCCTTATTGGAAAGTAGTTCATCGCAAAAACCAGTTTCTATGACGCCTATACCAATTAGTGGGGAAGTTAATGATGATGATAATGGAACTTCAGATCAAGTTATTACTAAACCTCGTAGGTCAACCAGAGTGAGATCCGCACCAGAGTGGTATGGCAATTCAGTTCTGGAGGTCATGTTACTTGACCATGACGAACCTACGAACTATGAGGAAGCGATCATGAGCCCAGATTCCGCAAAATGGCTTGAGGCCATGAAATCTGAGATGGGATCCATGTATGAGAACAAAGTGTGGACTTTGGATGACTTGCCCGATGATCGGCAAGCCATAGAAAATAAATGGATCTTCAAGAGGAAGACGGACGCTGATAGTAGTGTTACTATCTACAAAGCTAGACTTGTCGGAAAAAGGTTTTTGACAAAGTTCAAGGTGTTGACTACGATGAGATTTTCTCACTCGCAGCGATGCTTAAGTCTGTCCGAATCATGTTAGCAATTGCCGAATTTTATGAAATCTGGCAAATGGATAAACAAAACTGCATTCCTTAATGGGTTTATTAAAGAAGAGTTGTATATGATGCAACCAGAAGGTTTTGTCAATCCTAAAGGTGCTAACAAAATATGCAAGCTCCAGCAATCCATCTATGGACTGGTGCAAGCATCACGGAGTAGGAATATACGCTTTGATAAGTTGATCAAAGGATATAGTTTTATACAGACTTGCGGTGAAGCCTGTATTTACAAGAAAGTGAGTGGGAGCACTACAACATTTCTGATAAGTATATGTGAATGACATATTGTTGATCGGAAATAATGTAGAATTATTCTGCAAAGCATAAAGGAGTGTTTGAAAGGAGTTTTTCAAAGAAAGACCTCGGTGAAGCTGCTTACATATTGAGCATCAAGATCTATAGAGATAGATCAAGACACTTGATAAGTTTTTTCAATGAGTAAATACCTTAACAAGATTTTGAAGCAGTTCAAAATGGAATAGTCAAAGAAAGAGTTTCTTGCCTGTGTTACAAGGTGTGAAATTGAGTAAGACTCAAAGCCCGACCACGGCAGAAGATAGAAAAAGAATGAAAGTCATTCCCTATGCCTCGGCCATAGGTTCTATAAAGTATGCCATGCTATGTACCAGATCTATTGTTTACCCTACACTGATTTTGGCAAGG
The DNA here is from genome assembly GCF_002575655.3 of Aegilops tauschii subsp. strangulata. NCBI lineage: Eukaryota > Viridiplantae > Streptophyta > Magnoliopsida > Poales > Poaceae > Aegilops > Aegilops tauschii. The sequence continues at coordinate 218,574,371 of NC_053038.3, forward strand.
GAGTACAATAGTGATCTAGGAGTAGATCATTGGACAGCGGTCAAAATTATCCTTACTGGAATAAGGATATGTTTCTCGATTATGGAAGTGACAAAACGCTCGTCGTAAAGGGTTACGTCGATGCAAGTTTTGACACTAATCTAGATGACTCTAAGTCTCGGTCTAGATACATATTGAAAGTGGGAGCAATTAGCTAGAGTAGCTCCATGCAGAGCATTGTAGACATAGAAATTTTCAATATACTTACGGATCTGAATGTGACAGACCCGTTGACTAAAATTATCTCACAAGCAAAACATGATCACACCGTGTTAATCACATAGCGATGTGAACTAGATTACTGACTCTAGTAAACCCTTTGGGTGATGGTCACATGACGATGTGAACTATGGGTGTTAATCACATGGTGATGTGAACTATTGATGTTAATCACATGGCGATGTGAACTAGATTATTGACTCTAGTGCAAGTAGGAGACTGAAGGAAATATGCCATAGAGGCAATAATAAAGTTAATATTTATTTCCTTATATCATGATAAATGTTTATTATTCATGCTAGAATTGTATTAACCGGAAACATAATACTTGTGTGAATACATAGACAAACAGAGTGTCACTAGTATGCCTCTACTTGACTAGCTCGTTGATCAAAGATGGTTATGTTTCCTAGCCATAGACATGAGTTGTCATTTGATTAACGGGATCACATCATTAGGAGAATGATGTGATTGACTTGACCCATTCCGATAGCTTAGCACTCGATCGTTTAGTATGTTGCTATTGCTTTCTTCATGACTTATACATGTTCCTATGACTATGAGATTATGCAACTCCCGTTTACCGGAGGAACACTTTGTGTGCTACCAAACGCCACAACGTAACTGGGTGATTATAAAGGTGCTCTACAGGTGTCTCCAAAGGTACTTGTTGGGTTGGCGTATTTCAAGATTAGAATTTGTCACTCCGATTGTCGGAGAGGTATCACTGGGCCCACTCAGTAATACACATCACTATAAGCCTTGCAAGCATTGTAACTAATGAGTTAGTTGCGGGATGATGTATTACGGAACGAGTAAAGAGACTTGCCGGTAACGAGATTGAACTAGGTATCGAGATACCGACGATCGAATCTCGGGCAAGTAACATACCGATGACAAAGGGAACAACGTATGTTGTTATGCGGTCCGACCGATAAAGATCTTCGTAGAATATGTGGGAGCCAATATGAGCATCCAGGTTCCGCTATTGGTTATTGACCGGAGAGGTGTCTCGGTCATGTCTACATAGTTCTCGAACCCGTAGGGTCCTCACGCTTAACGTTACGATGACGGTTATATTATGAGTTTATGTGTTTTGATGTACCGAAGGAGTTCGGAGTCCCGGATGAGATCGGGGACATGACGAGGAGTCTCGAAATGGCCGAGACGTAAAGATCGATATATTGTACGACTATATTCGGACTTCAGAAAGGTTCCGAGTGATTCGGGTATTTTTCGGAGTACCGGAGACTTACGGGAATTCGTATTGGGCCTTAATGGGCCATACGGGAAAGGACAGAAAGGCCCCAAAGGGTGGCCGCACCCCTCCCCATGGACTAGTCCGAATTGGACTAGGGAGGGGGGCGGCCCCTTCCTTCTTTCTCCTTCTCCCTTCCCTTCTCCTATTCCAACAAGGAAAGGAGGAGTCCTACTTCCGGTGGGAGTAGGACTCCCCCCTTGGCGCGCCCTCCTCCTTGGCCGGCGGCCTCCCCATTGCTCCTTTATATACGGGGGCAGGGGGCACCCCATAGACACAACAATTGATCATTGATCTCTTAGCCGTGGGTGCCCCCCTCCACCATATTACACCTCGATAATATCGTAGCGGTGCTTAGGCGAAGCCCTGTGTCGGTAGAACATCATCATTGTCACCACGCCGTCGTGCTGACGAAACTCTCCCTCAACACTCGGCTGGATCGGAGTTCGAGGGACGTCATCGAGCTGAACGTGTGCTGAACTCGGAGGTGCCGTACGTTCGGTACTTGATCGGTCGGATCATGAAGACGTACGACTACATCAACCGCGTTGTGTTAACGCTTCCGCTATCGGTCTACAAGGGTACGTGGACAACACTCTCCCCTCTCGTTGCTATGCATCACCATGATCTTGCGTGTGCGTAGGAATTTTTTTGAAATTACTACGTTCCCCAACAGGTGCATGATATGGTTAATCTGTTGCATGTAGTATCATCATGTTCATGTGCTCATGCCATGCTAATGTTATTTTAGCTGTATCATGTTCAGTTTGTGCATGCTATGTATCATGTTCATGATTTCCTTAACCTACTAATGCCATGTTGTTGTTTGTCTTGACTGCTTTTGGTTAATTGTGAGCTTGCAAATACATTCAATGTACTGACCTGGCGTGTCATGCCAGTTTGTAGGTCGTGCCTGGTTTGCTTGCTTGTTTGGTGTGTTTCCCGTGTTCTCGAGCTAGGATAAATGTTCCAGCCTAAGTACCTGCGGATTGGAGTCCATCATCGCCGTTCGTTGTTCCGCTGCTAGTAGAGGTCCCGCTGCTTCGAGTTGTTATGCTGCTAGTTTGTTCTATGCTAGGCAGTGCCGTATTCCAAGGGACTTCACCTCAATCTCTGGGCTGGAATACGGGGTGTTCTGGTTTCTCTGAGCCGGGGTGCCACAGGGCTTGGTATCAGACCAGGTCTGGTTGTAGAGCGCCCTAGTCCGCTGGAACGTTAGAAAATGGTAGTATAGGGTCTGGTTGTTGTCCTTGCTTGCTGCATTTGGTTGTTGGATTTGTTTGTTGCATATAGTCTTATTCGGTTACCCCTAACCCCTGTTTCGTGCGTAGATGGCAGTCAGCTTCCATGAGTTCAGTGCCCTCCCTAGAGATCCCGGTGCTGTTCCTATTGCATTCAGTCCCACTCCTGCACCTCTCAGCTTTGCCACCCTCCTTGGCGACATGTGGCATAGCATTTATCCCCACGGAGATCCACCCCATTATCAAGTATTCCAGTTTTCTGCCAGTGGAAGAATCCTAGAATATGTTACTCATGTCCATCTGTCGGCCTCGATTCCCGTTGGTAAGCGCACCTACAGTTTCCATGGTGGTTACAGTGCTACTCCCAAGCGTGCCGTTCAACTTGCCGCAATGGCAGGAATCACCAGTCTTCGTCATCAAGAAAGCATGGTGCAAGAGAACCGTGCTTATCAATACTATCCCACCATCGTCAAGAATCCTAAGCGGATCAAGTTCCCGTCTGTCAACCCTCAAGATGACCCGGCTATCCTCGCCATGTCACGCTACATGACGGCCAAGTGTCTTCTTATTTCTGAATTAGTCCGAGACGCCATTCGAGCCTGGAGATTGCTTGGTGTTTCCCTACCTCAATCTCCGCCAGCTTCTCCAACCCCTCCGCCTCGTCCCTCTGGAGTTTCGGAGTCAGCAGTTCCACTCGCTACTCCCTTAACTTCTTCGTCAGTTCACGAGCGTTTTCTCAAGCGTAGGGTGTAGTCCTTCGTGTAGTGCATGTGCATTTGTTGTAGTAGCATGCTTGTGTGTGCCTGTGTGGAGTAGTTTTGTAGCTTGTTTGATGTATGCTTTGTCACAATAAATAGTTTTCTCGTGCTTCTTTATTTGAATCTTCGGTGTTACCCCCTTATGGAAAATTGCTCATCAACCGACAACGGATATGAAGAAGCCATGAGAAGTAAAGATATACACCAATGAGATTTTCAGCTCACAGCATTGTATTGTAGACATCCGGTCTGAATACAAGTTATATTCTGCTTAGACTTTCAGTAACAAGTACCCGTCAGAGATACATCTTTATTACAAGAATGATTAAACCACCAGTAGAACAAAATTGGATCCAAGTCCAACAGTGCATTTCAAGTCAAAGCAAGAAGGACGGTCAGACAATTCTTGTCATACAAGTAATCAGCAGCCGGAATGTAAAGAATATGTATATATATATATGTCATCCCGTTCGCAAAGAAAAGCAGCACACTATTTTTCAGTGAAGCGTACAAGGCAAGATTCCTCAATCTTCTTCAGCAAGATACTGCACAAGCTTTTGGCATAAGGTACCAAGTCTTCCCTAGTAAGTCTTTAAGGGGGTAAGCTTATGAGGTACGGTACCCAGTCTTCCTCAGCAAGCTATGTGCCGAAGGCTTCGAGCACAAGCCATCCAGTCTTCCTCAACATGATATCCCGGTGGCTTCCGACACAAGCTGCCCAGTCTTCTTCAGTACAAGATATTAAACAATGAGTTGTCAGCATATGACAGTGTTCCCCAAGAGTCAGATCTGCAACAGTTGGGACCGAAACAAGAATCAGTCAGAACAAAGGTATGCCTCGAGAATCAGATATTTGTTCATACAATGAGTATACTGTCAAGTTCATGCTAGTCCCTCGCACAAGGAAGAATTCATGGTACGCATCCGACAACCTCACCGGTTATTCAAGAGACAGAAAACCAGTGGGTGATGCAAGAACCTACAAGTCTTGAAGAAAGGCAACATTGAGACACCATCTCGACAGTAAAATTCAAGATCAGCCCCGCACACGCGACAAGGTGATGTTATTAATCCTGTTACTGTCAGGCATAGTCGACAACAGTAATGAGATCCGTACAATCACACATGAACCGGATAAATATCCCGAGACTCAAGACCAAAGTATGAATTGCAAGATATTGCACATGGTAGTACTCAGGGTCACAAAAATAATCAAGGGTATATTTGGCCAAGTTCTGTTGGCAAAAAGATTCAGACAAAGAAAATAATAATGAAGGAGAAACACCAACGATACAAGACCTCGTATCAAGACAACTAGCTTAGTCCACAGTATGCTCAGAACTGCCACCAATGAATACCCGAGTCTGTCAGGTCCGAACCAAGGACAGCTCGACATATTGGCCTCAGTGACCATGCTAAAGTATCGCACAACCTACTATCCACATGAGAATACCGGCAAAAATGAAGAATCAGAGTATAAAATCACAAACCATGTGCTCTCACATATGGGAATAGATTAAAGAATAGACTACCATGAACGTGATTCTTTGCCAAGATCACCGCCAGTCAAGTCTGCAAATGTTATCATTAGGAGATGGTGCACTTTTCTATTAGTCACGTTAAGAGACGGTCAAACCTTTGGTATAGATTGGATACTCAAGACTGTGAAGCCAATCAAGATAAGTCAGAAACTCCTGCAAGATGTCAGAATCCATTAGAAGAAAAGGTATGATTGGATACTCAAGACTGTGAACCCAGAAGGCATGCATATACATTCGAGCAGCACGATGTCTGGATAGAAGAGATTCTTTGTTCCACGGGTAGATGTGTTCCCCACTCCATGGAATATTCTCGGTACTCGATACAAGAATAACATCTCCAGCAAGGATCAATATCGAGAAGGACACGTTTGTCAGTAATGATAATCTTTCGGACCTCAGCTAAGCCATCAGATATGAAGGAAAAATTTGAGTCAGTATGAACAGGAACATACGAGGTAAGTCCGGTCAGTATGTCAGATACGGTGTAGCAAACCACCCCAGATCAAGGCGGTCAGTCAGATCCAATTCAGTGGGAACATAATATAAGAGTAAATAAGAGAAACCTGAGTTTGAGACAGTTTCTTCAATTGAGAAGATTTACTTGTTCCCTAAGCAACCAAATCTCGAGGACGAGATTTGTTTAAGGGGGGAAGGTTTGTAACACCCTGGATTTTGCCCTTTTCTTTTTCTGATGATTTTCTTGGATTTCTTGTTTTGGTTTGCTTTTCTGTGGCTATAAGGTTCTAAAACATGGGAAGATCATGTCTTCCTAGGTTTTATAGTGGCTTGTCATCCTCATCATCATCCCAAGATCATGTCATTTTCATCCTTGACCTAATCCAATATTCTTTTTCTAGGGAATATTCCTTTTCTACTAAAGGAATAATTCTTTTTGCCCTAGGTTGTGAAGCAACCTATATTTCTATCACCCCCAAAATGCCCAAATAATTATAATAAATTGTTTGGGTCATATCTTCCTCAAATATGTCAAAATCCTTCCTTGGCATCATCAAAGATAATTCACAAATATTCCTTTTCTGATTCTGCCCTAAGTGGCTTTTTGAGAAGGAAGTGTCATTTATCTTTGTTTGATTGACCCCTAACTTCTTGTACGTCTTTTCCTGTCCATATAATTGCCCCATGCGAAAATTCAACTCAATTTGTCTAGTAAATATTCCTAAGCAATTTTTTAAAGTTCCTGTCTGAGGGAAGCCTGTGTGAAGGAAGTACAGGCTAGGCATATCCAAATGAGTTGAAAATTTGCAAGGCCCTTCATATGATCAAATCATGACTCTCCGTCCAATTTGAGCTCATGTAACTCATCTATGTGTTCCCAGCTCCAAATCTTGGTTTCTGGTCAGATTTTCAATTTGTGAAGCAACCATATTTAATATTGCTTCATTTAAGCTGAAAATTTAATAGGACATTATCATATCCATATAAACTCTCTCCACCATGTTTTGGCCCATTTCATTAATCCATTTGCCCTGTGCAATTTTTCCAAGTTTCTGTCCAAAGAGATGCTATATGAAGCAAGTGCTAGTTTGGCTAATCCAAATGGCATGAAACTTTTTGGGCATCTTCATATCTTCAAATCATTCGGCCATGCCCAATTTAAGCTCATTTCATTGGACCATGCTAAATCTTGGTCCAAATCCCTCAAAACTTCACAAGATCATAGTCCTTCCTACTCTAAACCTCCTAGACATCAATTTTGATCCATAGCCTTTCTTTGTTGATCATTGTATTGCAGCTAAGTTTGCCATAGCAAACTTCAGAGGATCATTACCACCTAACCATAGTTCCCCTGATCGAGTCATCACCTCATTTGCAACCTAGCTTGGAGGGACTACACTTGTGACATGGTCGGCCCGGCCAGAACGCGCCACTTGCACCACTGCATGCGGTGATCACGCTTGCGTCATACTAATTCCGAGCTCTGGCTCGTTCCGGCCGCTGTTCTCGTCCGCTCCCTCGTCGTCTCGATGTCCAACCTTGTCCAGGAGCTCCCCCGTGAGCCTCTGCATTGTCCCGTGCCCGGGCCCCCTCCTGGTTCGCCTTGAATGCACCGCAAATGGCATGCCTGTGCCGCGTACAACTCCTATCCTCCATTAGACCACTGCTCAGGCTCGCCCGTGATGCTCTAGAGGCTTCTTCCGCGCCTATTTAAGCTGCCCCGAGGTCCTCCACGCCTCACCCACTCCTCCCTTGCCTCATTTGTCCACTGGAGCAGCCTCTCTTCGCCTCTGTCCACCGCCGTCCGCCATGGCTGCCCCGGTCTCATCTCGTTTTCGACGAGCCTAGTCCCCCTCTCGCGTCCCCTCGACCTCCACCACCTTCCCCTCTCTCCAGCGCGCCTCCCCACCACCTCGGCCCCTCACCGGAGCCACCGTGGCCGCGGATCCCCTCCAGCTAGAGCCGTCACCCGCACCCTCTGTTGCTCCTCACCGCGGCCGCTCCTCTCTTCCCCGGCGACCGTGCTTCAGCTGAACAAGGGCGGCAGCCTCCCCCGCATGCGCTAGGGCCCTCCCCTCAGCCAGAGGAGGCTGGAGGCACCGGGGGCCGGCGCTGGCCGCTCCTCTGCCTCTCCCCGTCCCTACTTCTGTCGGGAAGAAGAAGACAGGCGCGAGGAGGAGAGAGAGAGAGATCCAGGCGGGACCCACCCGTCAGCCTGTCGTGCGTTGACGTCGGCCCCGCTGACGTGGTAAGTGAAGGCGGTTTCTGCGAATACATTTTCTTTGCTGGAAATCGTACTTTGGTTAGACTACGACCTAAAATACGCTTTGCTCTTCTTCTACTTCGGCTGAAAGTACGATTTCTTTTTCAGAAAACGTAATCTGCCCAAAGGCGCTTTCTGTTTTAACTTCAAGGGGCCTGTCTGCGAATACAATATTCACAGATTAATCCCTAAACTTCCACCCTTCATATCTCCGCGACCGTAACTCTGATCGAGGTGAAAACGACGCTCACTTCTTGGTCTCGTCAAGATCTTTCTGTTGGTAAAATTTTCAAGAGGTGGTCCCATAGTGAAAATGACCATTTTGCCCTTGCTTCTAATCAGCCCCCCTTTGAGAGAGAAAAACGTCCAGCAAATCGTTCAACGGCTTTACCGCACTTCTTCCCGGAGTCTCTGTCACCCCCAGGCAAGCCAAGATAGCCACTTGCATGATGGATTTGCAGTAGCCTTGGTTTTCCACTTGAATATTTGAATATTGTGTGCCGGTTAAAATTTTGTGCATGCTTTATATACGCTCGTGAATCCATGCTTATCCTTATGATATGGTCATTCTGCTTCGGTTGTTTAAATAGTTACTTGCTAGTATTATTGTCATGTTCTTTTATGGTAAATATTTCCGATGCTAGTGGCCACGCTATGTTCTTATGTAGTGTTGTTATTGTGTTATTCATTACTATGCCATGCTCAGGTGCATCCAGTAGGGTAAATGATTTGTTGTTGCTGGTATGTTAAATAGTGATGTGGTTCATCCATGCTCATATGCATTGTTATTTCATCATGTTATTATGGCCCAGCTTATTGCATTCAAGTTTAACCGGATAGTAATCAAACTTGAACAACGGTTGGCTGAGTCATGGTGCCATCAAATCGAGCTGACACTACAAAAAAATACACTTCTATGATGATACGTGTTTGTCACGGTAGGTCACGTTTTCTGTCATGCATGTACATCCATGACGATTTTATGACAGAATCAAGATAGTCATACCTGTGCTGTTGTCGAAGTGTTCTATGACAATGACATTACCAAAATTATCATCACAGAAGTGTCCACTTCCATGACGATAAATGGTGCATCATGGAAGTGCTTTCGTCAAGGGTGACCGACACATGGCATCCACTGTAATGGGTCACCGTTAAGCTATCGGGTCTGATTTTGGATCCGATAACCCGTTAACAGCACGGACCAATGAGGATTTTCCACGTGTAAAATTGTCATTGGCCAGAGGAAACACGTGTTGGCTCACCGTTGGGACAGATGTCATCCATTATTGGACCGTAGGCGCCTATGATACGTCGACATGTGGCACGAGCCAACAGAGGCCCATTTCGGTGAAAAGGCGGGCCCGTTTGACTTGGTCAAAAGGTAACGGGTCGGCCCACGCAAAGCCTGTTAACGGCCTATTCATATATAGCCCATTTACGGCCCGCTAACTCACGACCCGTTATGGCCTATCAGAATTAAGCCCAGTAGCTTCATCTGGGCCGTCCAATATGATTCCAGCCCGTTGTAACTTTCGGCCCATGTACGGCCCATGATGTCTTTCGGCCCATACGAGGCCATTTGTAACTCTTGGCCCATTAACGGCTCGTGGTGAATCTGGCCCGCAATGAACAGTGTACCACTTTGTACCCATTAACGGCCTATTATTCCATTGGGCCGTTTCCAACCCCTGTTATCTTTTGTCCTTCTTAGGACCCATTTATTATTGGACTTATTTCCAGCATCCGGTTACTTACGGCCCGTTACTGGCCTTTTCTACTTGTGGGCCAAATTCAGCCCGTGGTTACAATCGGCCCGTTTGTGGCCTGTCAATCCGTTGGGCCGTTTTCATAGCGTCATCAAAGACGGTTGATTAACAATGGCCCGTTATGGTCGGCCCATGAATGGACGATTCCAAATCTAGCCCGTTTGCGGCCCATAATGCGGCCTGTTATTGGCCCATGTTTGGCTGATCGATCATATAACCCATAGAAGGCCCATTGATGCTACGGCCCGTAGAAGGCCCATTGTTTCTACGGCCCGTAGGAGGCCCATGGTAACTACAATAAATATGTAGCCTATGGTTATTGTGGCCTAGTTTTAAAAAATAGGTTATTGCGGCTACTAGCAAACCGTAGAAAAACAACTGCACTGGCTGCAAGCAAATAAATAAACAAGACAATAAGGAAATAAATAAGCAAGCAAATTACGCTAGGCTATCACGACTATTACACATATTACATCCATTGGGCATCAAAGTTCACCACCAGTGCAAATATAGGGAACAAAGCAGCATATCATATACACTGGTTGTCAAAGTTGGCGACCAGTGCAAATAAACGCCGCAGCAAAACAAGTCCAGAATTGAAACCACTTCAGAAGAGCTCAAGAAACAATATCCTGGGTACCCATAATGCTTAGCAAGCTTATTAACTTTCTCTTGTTTGGCGCTTAAATCCTCCAGCGCTTGATGTTGCATAAGAAACTATGCATCTGAATTCTGCAGGGACTTCCTCACTCCTTCGGCTTCTTGCCACAACACAGCTGACTGATGCCTTTCAGCTTGTAGCTGAGACTGAAGAAGCTGAAGTGATTCAGGCAGTGAGTTCGAAGAGCTTGTGCCAGCGGTACTGTCCAGTAACTCGAACACTACATCAACGCAGCACTATGTAATATGGTCACTGTATTGTCCATATCATTCTAGTTTATATTGCCAAATCAAGATAGAGACAAAGTTCAAGTCATATATTTTTAAGACACAAGAGCATAGATAGAATATAAGTGTTTGAAACTACACAACATTGGCAACACTTGTAATGTGCATCACATGAGAACATAATTGTTTATACAACTAAAACTGAAATCAACATAGAGAAAGAAGTTAGAACAGCAATCCAGTTAAAGAAATAGGTTTAAAACATACCTGAAGGAAATATTCCCTAGAGGCAATAATAAAGTATTATATATTTCCTTATATCATGATAAATGTTTATTATTCATGCTAGAATTGTATTAACCGGAAACATAATACATGTGTGAATACATAGACAAACAGAGTGTCACTAGTATGCCTCTACTTGACTAGCTCGTTAATCAAAGATGGTTATGTTTCCTAGCCATAGACATGAGTTGTCATTTGATTAACGGGATCACCTCATTAGGAGAATGACGTGATTGACTTGACCCATTCCGTTAGCTTAGCACCCGATCGTTTAGTATGTTGCTATTGCTTTCTTCATGACTTATACATGTTCGGAAAGGTATCTCTGGGCCCACTCGGTAATGCACATCACTATAAGCCTTGCAAGCATTGTGACTAATGAGTTAGTTGCGGGATGATGTATTACGGAACGAGTAAAGAGACTTGCCAGTAACGAGATTGAACTAGGTATCGAGATACCGACTATCGAATCTCGGGCAAGTAACATACCGATGACGAAGGGAACAACGTATGTTGTTATGCGGTCTGACCGATAAAGATCTTCATAGAATATGTGGGAGCCAATATGGGCATCCAGGTCCCACTATTGGTTATTGACCGAAGAGGTGTCTCGGTCATGTCTACATAGTTCTAGAACCCGAAGGGTCCGCACGCTTAACGTTACGATGACAGTTTTATTGAGTTTTGATGTACCGAAGGAGTTCGGAGTCCCGGATGAGATCGGGGACATGACGTGGAGTCTCGAAATGGCCGAGATGTAAAAATCGATATATTGGACGACTATATTCGGACTTCGGAAAGGTTCCGAGTGATTCGGGTATTTTTCGGAGTACCGGAGAGTTACGGGAATTCGTATTGGGCCTTAATGGGCCATACAGGAAAGGAGACAAAAGCCTCAAAAGGTGGCCGCGCCCCTCCCCATGATCTGGTCCGAATTGGACTAGGGAAGGGGGCGCCCCCTTCCTTCTTTCTCCTTCTCCCTTCCCTTCGCCTATTCCAACAAGGAAAGGAGGAGTCCTACTCCCGGTGGGAGTAGGACTCCCCCTTCTGGCGCGCCTCTCCTCCCTAGGCCGGAGGCCTCCCCCTTGCTCCTTTATATACGGGGGCAGGGGCACCCCATGGACACACTTGATATACGATATTTTAGCCGTGTGCGGTGCCCCCCTCCACCATGTTACACCTCGATAATACCGTTGCGGAGCTTAGGCGAAGCCCTGCGTCGGTGGAACATCATCATCGTCACCACACCGTCGTGCTGACGAAACTCTCCCTCAACACTCGGCTGGATCGGAGTTCGAGGGACGTCATTGAGCTGAACGTGTGTAGAACTCGGAGGTGCCGTGCGTTCAGTACTTGATCGGTCGGATCGTGAAGACATACGACTACATCAACCGCGTTGTGATAACGCTTCCGCTGTCGGTCTACGAGGGTACGTGGACAACACTCTCTCCTCTCGTTGCTATGCATCACCATGATCTTGCGTGTGCGTAGGAAATTTTTTGAAATTACTACGTTCCCCAACAGTGGCATCCGAGCCTGGTTTTATGCGTTGATGCTATGCACGAGTAGAACACAAGTGAGTTGTGGGCGATGTAAGTCATACTGCTTACTAGCATGTCATACTTTGGTTCAGCGGTATTGTGAGATGAAGTGGCCCGGACCGACATACGCGAACGCTTACGCGAGACTGGTTTCACCGTTGCGAGCACTCATTGCTTAAAGGTGACCGGCGGGTGTCTGTCTCTCTCACTTTAGTTGAACCGAGTGTGGCTACGCCCGGTCCTTGCGAAGGTTAAAACAGCACCAACTTGACAAACTATCGTTGTGGTTTTGATGCGTAGGTAAGAACGGTTCTTGCTAAGCCCGTAGCAGCCACGTAAAACTTGCAACAACAAAGTAGAGGACGTCTAACTTGTTTTTGCAGGCATGTTGTGATGTGATATGGTCAAGACATGATGTGATATAATTTGTTGTATGAGATGATCATGTTTTGTAACCGAGTTATCGGCAACTGGCAGGAGCCATATGGTTGTCGCTTTATTGTATGAAATGCAATCGCCATGTAATAGTTTTACTTTATCACTAAGCGGTAGCGATAGTCGTAAAAGCAATAAGTTGGCGAGACGACAACGATACTACGGTGGAGATCAAGGTGTCGCGCCGGTGACGATGGTGATCATGACGGTGCTTCGGAGATGGCGATCACAAGCACGGTGCTTCGGAGATGGAGATCACAAGCACAAGATGATGATGGCCATATCATATCACTTATATTGATTGCATGTGATGTTAATCCTTTATGCATCTTATCTTGCTTTGATTGACGGTAGCATTATAAGATGATCTCTCACTAAAATTTCAAGATAAAGTGTTCTCCCTGAGTATGCACCGTTGCCAAAGTTCTTCGTCCTGAGACACCACGTGTTAATCGGGTGTGATAGGCTCTACGTTCAAATACAACGGGTGCAAAACAGTTGCACATGCAGAATACTCAGGTTAAACTTGACGAGCCTAGCATATACAGATATGGCCTCGGAACACAGAGACCGAAAGGTCGAGCGTGAATCATATAGTAGATATGATCAACATAGTGATGTTCACCATTGAAACTACTCCATCTCACGTGTTAATCGGACATGGTTTAGTTGAATTGGATCACGTAATCACTTAGATGATTAGAGGGATGTCTATCTAAGTGGGAGTTCTTAAGTAATATGATTAATTGAACTTAAATTTATCATGAACTTACTCCTGATAGTATTTTGCAAATTATGTTATAGATCAATAGCTCGCGTTGTTGCTTCCCTGTGTTTATTTTTGATATTATCCTAGAGAAAAAAAATTATGTTGAAAGATGTTAGTAGCAAAGATGCGGATTGGATCCTGATCTGAGGATTATCATCATTGCTGCATAGAAAAATTATGTCCTTGATGCACCGCTAGGTGACAGACCTATTGCAGGAGCAGATGCAGACGTTATGAACGTTTGGCTAGCTCAATATGATGACTACTTGATAGTTTAGTGCACCATGCTTAACGGCTTAGAATCGGGATTCAAAGACGTTTTGAACGTCATGGACCATATAAGATGTTCCAGGAGTTGAAGTTAATATTTCAAGCAAATACCCGAGTTGAGAGATATGAAGTCTCCAACAAGTTCTATAGCTAAAAGATGGAGGAGAATCGCTCAACTAGTGAGCATGTGCTCAGATTGTCTGGGTACTACAATCGCTTGAATCAAGTGGGAGTTAATCTTCCAGATAAAATAGTGATTGACAGAATTCTCTAGTCACCATCACCAAGTTAGTAGAACTTCGTGATGAACTATAGTATGCAAGGGATGACGAAAGTAATTCCCGAGCTCTTCATGATGCTGAAATCGACGAAGGTAAAAATCAAGAAAAACATCAAGTGTTGATGGTTGACGAGACCACTTCAAGTGTTGATGGTTGACGAGACCACTAGTTTCAAGAAAAGGGCAAAAGGAGGAAGGGGAACTTCAAAAAGAACGGCAAGCAAGTTGCTACTCAAGTGAAGAAGCCCAAGTCTGTACCTAAGCCTGAGACTAAGTGCTTCTACTGCAAAGGGACTGGTCACTGGAGGCGGAACTGCCCCAAGTATTTGGTGGATAAGAAGGATGGCAAAGTGAACAAAGGTATATTGGATATACATGTTATTGATGTGTACTTTACTAGTGTTTATAGCAACCCCTCGGTATTTGATACTGGTTCAGTTGCTAAAGTAGTAACTCGAAACGGGAGATGCAGAATAAACAGAGACTAGTAAAAGGCGAGGTGACGATGTGTGTTGGAAGTAGTTCCAAGATTGATATGATCATCATCGCACACTCCCTGTACTTTCGGGATTAGTGTTGAAACTAAATAAGTGTTATTTGGTGTTTGCGTTAAGCATGAATATGATTTGATCATGTTTATTGCAATACGGTTATTCATTTAAGTTAGCGAACAATTGTTGTTCTGTTTACATGAATAAAAACCTTCTATGGTCATACACACCAACGAAAATGGTTTGTTGGATCTCGATCGTAGTGATACACATAAATCATAATATTGAAGCCAAAAGATGCAAAGTTAATAATGATAGTGCAACTTATTTGTGGCACTACCGTTTAGGTCATATTGGTGTAAAGCGCATGAAGAAACTCCATACTGATGGGATTTTGGAATCACTTGATTATGAATCACTTGATACTTGCGAACCGTGCCTCATGGGCAAGATGACTAAAACGCCGTTCTCCGGAACTATGGAGAGAGCAACAGATTTGTTGGAAGTCATACATACAGATGTATGTGGTCCAATGAATATTGAGGCTCGTGGCGGATATCGTTATTTTCTCACCTTCACAGATGATTTGAGCAGATATGGGTATATCCACTTAATGAAACATAAGTCTGAAACATTTGAAAAGTTCATATAATTTCAGAGTGAAGTGGAAAATTATCGTAACAAGAAAAATAAAGTTTCTACAGTCTGATCGTAGAGAAGAGTATTCGAGTTATGAGTTTGGCCTTCAGTTAAAACAATGTGAAATAGCTTCACTACTCACGCCACCTGGAACACCACGGTGTAATGGTGTGTCCGAACGTCGTAATCGTGCTTTATTAGATATAGTGCGATATATGATGTATCTTACCGATCTACCACTATCGTTTTGGGGTTATGCATTAGAGACAGCTACATTCACGTTAAATAGGGCACCATCAAAATCCGTTGAGACGACACCTTATGAACTGTGGTTTGGCAAGAAACCAAAGTTGTCGTTTCTTAAAGTTTGGGGTTGCGATGCTTATGTGAAAAAGTTTCATCCTGATAAGCTCAAACCCAAATTGGAGAAATGTGTCTTCATAGGATACCCAAAGGAGACAGTTGGGTACACCTTCTATCACAGATCCGAAGGCAAGACATTCATTGCTTAGTATGGATCCTTTCTAGAGAAGGAGTTTCTCTCGAAAGAAGTGAGTGGGAGGAAAGTAGAACTTGATGAGGTAACTGTACCTGCTCCCTTATTGGAAAGTAGTTCATCACAGAAATCTGTTCCTGTGACTCCTACACCAATTAGTGAGGAAGTTAATGATGATGATCATGTAACTTCAGATCAAGTTACTACCAAACCTCGTAGGTAAACCAGAGTGAGATCCACACCAGAGTGGTACGGTAATCCTGTTCTGGAGGTCATGTTATTTGACCATGACAAACCTACGAACTATGAGGAAGCGATGATGAGCCCAGATTCCGCGAAATGGCTTGAGGCCATGAAGTCTGAGATGAGATCCATGTATGAGAACAAAGTGTGGACTTCGGTTGACTTGCCCGATGATCGGCAAGCAATTGAGAATAAACGGATCGTCAAGAGGAAGACGGACGCTGATCGTAGTGTTACTATCTACAAAGCTAGAATTGTCGCAAAAAGGTTTTTCGACAAGTTCAAGGTGTTGACTACGATGAGAGTTTCTCACTCGTATCTATGCTTAAGTCTGTCTGAATCATGTTAGCAATTGCCGCATTTTATGAAATATGGCAAATGGATAAACTAAACTGCATTCCTTAATGGATTTATTAAATAAGAGTTGTATATGATGCAACCAGAAGGTTTTGTCAATCCTAAAGGTGCTAAAAAAATATGCAAGCTCCAGCGATCCATCTATGGACTGGTGCAAGTATCTCGGAGTTGGAATATACGCTTTGATAAGTTGATCAAAGCATATACTTTTATACAGACTTGCGGTGAAGCTTGTATTTACAAGAAAGTGAGTGGGAGCACTACAACATTTCTGATAAGTATATGTGAATGACATATTGTTGATCGGAAATAATGTAGAATTATTCTGCAAAGCATAAAGGAGTGTTTGAAAGGAGTTTTTCAAAGAAAGACCTCGGTGAAGCTGCTTACATATTGAGCATCAAGATCTATAGAGATAGATCAAGACGCTTGATAAGTTTTTTCAATGAGTACATACCTTAACAAGATTTTGAAGTAGTTCAAAATAGAACAGTCAAAGAAAGAGTTATTGCCTGTGTTACAAGGTGTGAAATTGAGTAAGACTCAAAGCCCGACCACAGCAGAAGATAGAAAGAGAATGAGAGTCATTCCCTATGCCTTGGCCATAGGTTCTATAAAGTATGCCATGCTGTGTACCAGATCTATTGTATACCCTACACTAATTTTGGCAAGGGAGTACAATAGTGATCTAGGAGTAGATCACTGGACAGCGGTCAAAATTATCCTTAGTGGAATAAGGATATGTTTCTCGATTATGGAAGTGACAAAAGGTTCGTCGTAAAGGGTTACGTCGATGCAAGTTTTGACACTAAATCTAGATGACTCTAAGTCTCGGTCTAGATACATATTGAAAGTGGGAGCAATTAGCTAGAGTAGCTCCGTGCAGAGCATTGTAGACATAGAAATTTGCAAAATACTTACGGATCTGAATGTGACAGACCCGTTGACTAAAATTATCTCACAATCAAAACATGATCACACCTTAGTACTCTTTGGGTGTTAATCACATAGCGATGTGAACTAGATTATTGACTCTAGTAAACCCTTTTGAGTGTTGGTCACATAGAGATGTGAAATATGGGTGTTAATCACATGGTGATGTGAATTATTAATGTTAAATCACATGGCGATGTGAACTAGATTATTGACTCTAGTGCAAGTGGGAGACTGAAGGAAATATGCCCTAGAGGAATAATAAAGTATTATATATTTCCTTATATCATGATAAATGTTTATTATTCATGCTAGAATTGTATTAACCGGAAACATAATACATGTGTGAATACATAGACAAACAGAGTGTCACTAGTATGCCTCTACTTGACTAGCTCGTTAATCAAAGATGGTTATGTTTCCTAGCCATAGAGATGAGTTGTCATTTGATTAACGGGATCACCTCATTAGGAGAATGACGTGATTGACTTGACCCATTCCGTTAGCTTAGCACCCGATCGTTTAGTATGTTGCTATTGCTTTCTTCATGACTTATACATGTTCGGAAAGGTATCTTTGGGCCCACTCGGTAATGCACATCACTATAAGCCTTGCAAGCATTGTGACTAATGAGTTAGTTGCGGGATGATGTATTATGGAACGAGTAAAGAGACTTGCCAGTAACGAGATTGAACTAGGTATCGAGATACCGACTATCGAATCTCGGGCAAGTAACATACCGATGACGAAGGGAACAACGTATGTTGTTATGCGGTCTGACCGATAAAGATCTTCGTAGAATATGTGGGAGCCAATATGGGCATCCAGGTCCCGCTATTGGTTATTGACCGGAGAGGTGTCTCGGTCATGTCTACATAGTTCTAGAACCCGAAGGGTCCGCACGCTTAACGTTACGATGACAGTTTTATTGAGTTTTGATGTACCGAAGGAGTTCGGAGTCCCGGATGAGATCGGGGACATTACGTGGAGTCTCGAAATGGCCGAGACGTAAAAATCGATATATTGGACGACTATATTCGGACTTCGGAAAGGTTCCGAGTGATTCGGGTATTTTTCGGAGTACCGGAGAGTTACGGGAATTCGTATTGGGCCTTAATGGGCCATACGGGAAAGGAGACAAAAGCCTCAAAAGGTGGCCGCGCCCCTCCCCATGATCTGGTCCGAATTGGACTAGGGAAGGGGGGCGCCCCCTTCCTTCTTTCTCCTTCTCCCTTCCCTTCTCCTATTCCAACAAGGAAAGGAGGAGTCCTACTCCCGGTGGGAGTAGGACTCCCCCTTGTGGCGCGCCTCTCCTCCCTAGGCCGGCGGCCTCCCCCTTGCTCCTTTATATACGGGGGCAGGGGGCACCCCATGGACACACTTGATATACGATATTTTAGCCGTGTGCGGTGCCCCCCTCCACCATATTACACCTCGATAATACCATTGCGGAGCTTAGGCGAAGCCCTGCGTCGGTGGAACATCATCATCGTCACCACGCCGTCGTGCTGACGAAACTCTCCCTCAACACTTGGCTGGATCGGTGTTCGAGGGACGTCATCGAGCTGAACGTGTGTAGAACTCGGAGGTGCCGTGCGTTCGGTACTTGATCGGTCGGATCGTGAAGACGTACGACTACATCAACCGCGTTGTGATAACGCTTCCGCTGTCGGTCTACGAGGGTACGTGGAAAACACTCTCCCCTCTCGTTGCTATGCATCACCATGATCTTGCGTGTGCGTAGGAATTTTTTTGAAATTACTACGTTCCCCAACAATACCTGTTGCGCCATTGGAGTTTCAATTGGATCCTTCAAATTTGAAAGTAGTTGGTATGAGTAAATACAGTGATCCAACAACAAAGGAGTATGGACCATAGCTACGGAATCTGACCTGAGAACAGTTGCTCTTCTGCTTTAAACGTGGAGTTTGGGTTCGCTGTGGTGGTCTTTGTGCTTCGGGCACTACTGTTGCTTTACAAACTGCCCGTGTGGGGGTACTCTGTGGTGGACATGGTGCTTTGTCAACTAGAAATGGGTTACTATCCACTTGGGTTGGGGTTAGATGGGTTGTAGCTGGTTCTCTGCCCAACGGTGCAAGTGTGCAATCTGGAAGAGTCTCGATTATGTGTGGTGGGGCTAGTTTGTGGTCCAGTACAACCATGGTTCTATCTGCATCAACGGGTAGCACTGTCTTTTGTGAAGAACGGGTTTTGCTCCCTTAGATACTGCCATCACCCCCTCCAATTCAAATGGCTGATAAACAAGAAAAGAAATCGAACGTACAGACATTGTATGATAGACAGATGTGGTAATTCACATATATGTTGTCTAACCAAACAGGACAGCATGACACAATTTCACATATATGATGCCTAACTAAACATGATAGCATGACACAGTTTCAGATATATGATGGATAACTTAACAGGATATAATGGCATAATTCAACATATGATGAGTATCTAAACAGGATGACATGACAAAACTATATGATGTCTTTCTAAAGTAGGTTGGGATGAAATAATTCACATACATGTTGTCTAAGTATACAGGATGGCATGATGTAATTTACATAATTGATTCATATACTAAGCAGCTGGCACTCGCATGTATGATCTCTAAACTAAGCAGATGGAATTCAATATTGTGCATATGATGTCTAAACTAAGAAATGCAAGACACCATATGCATGATATGAGAAATATAAACATTGCAACTTAGAGCATACACCTCAGGTGGGATGTAGGACTGGTCATCTGTCTCTGAATCCTCCTCTGAGGAGCTCCCTGTAACCATCGAGATATATGCTTCAACAGGTACCATTGCCTGCTCTGAAGACCTTGTTTTCACTCTTGATTTTTCCATAATCGGCTCAAATGGTTGATACACATGAAGAGTAGTTCAATATACACAGATTGTCGACAAATGGAATACGTAGTGAAAAAAGATGGCATGAGATAATTCACATATATGATGCCTGGCTACATGGCGGTGCATAATTCACATATATGATAGCTGGCTCAAAAACATGGCATTGCATAATTCATATATCTGATATAGAAAGCAAACAGGAGGCATTCACACAAAGCATGTCTAATCTAAACAGATGGCATGGCAATGCAAGACACCATATGCATGATATGAGCAATATAACCCTGCCAACTTAGAGCATGCACCTCGGGGGGGGATACGACTGGTCATCTGTCTCTGAATCCTCCTCTGAGGAGCTATCTGTAACCAGCAAGAAATATGCATCGACAGGTAGCACTGACTGCTCAGAAGACCTTGTTTTCACTCCAGATTTTCCCATGACCGACTCAAATGGCTGATGCACAGGAAGAGTAGATGAATGTATAAACATTGTTGACAAATGGAATACATTATGAAAAAAAGTATGGAACGATACAATTCACATATACGATGACTAGCTAAATAGGATGGCATTGCATGATTCACGTATATGATGCCTGGCTAAAGAAGATGGCATTGCATAATTCCCATATACTCCCTCCGTTCCTAAATATTTGTCTTTTTAGAGATTTCAAATGGACTACCGCATACGGATGTATATAGACATATTTTAGAGTGTAGATTCACTCATTTTGCTCCATATGTAGTCACTTGTTGAAATCTCTAAAAGGATAAATATTTAGGAATGGTGGGAGTATGATATAGAAACTAAACATGTGGCATGCACACAAAGAAAATCTAAACTAAGCTCATGACATATAAGATGTATAATGTAAGCAATGTGAGGCACCATATGCATGATATGACCAACATCAGCATGCCAGGTTAGAGCAAACACCTCAGGTGGTAAATAGGAGTGGTCGGCTCCCTTGAATCCCCATCTGAACAGTTATCTTCCTCTGGAATACAATCTGGAATGGTGGGAGGGGCCCCACTTCACCCACCATGGAGCGGCGTCTGCATGACATTATATTCCCACGCAACGGTCTTCTCTTTTTCTCTACATGTTCAGTACGATTGTGTACAATAACTGACATGCATAATAATAAAATAGTTAGATTTCATAAGGCCTAAGGGGTGCATGCAGAAATCAAGACTGATGGTAGAAAACGAGTGGATAGATCCAAAACTAATGGTAGCAGGTAGATTATAGCTTCAGTTTAAAAAGATAGACAATGGATCATCTCCTGTTTGTTTCCCACCCAACATGAACCAGATAGAAGACCCTAGATGAACCAGATAGTAAACAGATACTATTCGTTGATGCCTCGATATGTGCCCCACGTGCATTTTAAAACTCATGTTTGAACGATAAAGTAGCGGGTAATAATAACGGATGTATAACGTAAGCAAACACGAAAGAGTGCGACCTTTCTTTGGGAACTGTGTAGTCCTCAGGTTCATCTGCTTAGTCGATGATGGTAATGCCATTGGCGTGGCTGCCGACAACGGGGAAGATGATCTGAGGCGGCGAAAGAAAGTCTGCAGAGGGAATCTCTCCTATAGTGAATGCTTCTGTCAATGGTGCACCTCAGGTGGGGTGGATGATGGTATGGCAGGAGCAGGACATAACACAGAGTTTTCTTTGACGCCTATCTGAATATGAAGTAAATCTGTAAGAGCTCCTTAGAATTGGAGGATTCTATAAACGCAGGGACATGAAAAACACAGGAATAGGATAGGAATACACGTGCAAAACAGAGCATTTGGAAACATAGGATTTCTGTCAACCTCGGTGTTTGGTTCACATGAATTGGAAGAACACAAGAATGGAGAAACATGGTCAAATTAAAGTCAAACCACATGAAAATGAAAAAATAAGAATCTTATTATGCCAGTAATGCAATTAGTCCTGTTCTTCATGCATATTAATTTGAAAAGGACGTCCAAGTGGATATTAAAATTCCTACGTTTCTTCTTTGAAAGAGACACCAAAGGAAAAAATCCTCCAATTTTGCTTTGCTCCACTCCTTCTAACCAAATGCGCGAATATTAGTACCATAGCAAAGGATCCCTGAGGGATCGACATGAATTCAGAGTAACAAAGTGATGCGATGAGTGTACAACCTCTTTGGCTTAGCCTTGTCGACCTCAGCATCATTGGGTTGGACATGGAGGATGGTGATGCTGGTGTGACTGTCGGAGGCGGGGAAGAAGATCTGAGGCCTCTGGAAACGGCGCCGAGGGTACTGCTCCACTGTGATGGATGGTTTCGTCATTCGAGCAGCTCCGGTGAGGTGTACAGCGGCGAGGCTGAAGCAGGACAAGACAGACAATGTTAATCTGAAGTGGGACTCTAATATCATCTGCAATAGATGATGTAAAATACATCACCAAAAAGTGCTAGATGTAAAACACATCAGCCGTGCCACGGCCGCTCCAACAGATGCTGTAAATACTGTTCACTCTGAACTTAACTGAAGAAACTGAACTTTAGAGTCGAAACTGAATTTTGCTGTCAAAACTGATTGAACTAGTAGCAGAGCATTGCAATAGATGTTTAGGGTGTTCAAGCACTAGTAGCAGAGAAGCAGTGATCTAAATCAGCAGACGCTCGAGCAGGGAATGAACTAGCAGAGAGCAATTCGTGCAGCAGCATCGCGAGCGAGTGCTAAAGCAACAACTCATGTAGCCGCCGGAGGTCGTGCAGCAGGAGCAGCAGCGTGAGTGAGATTAAGAGCAGAGCAGCAGCACGAACGAGAGTACGAACGGAGCAGCAGCACGACCGACAGCAGTAGCAGAGTAGAGCAACAGCACGAACGAAAGCAAGAGCAGTCCAGCAGCGCGACCGACAGCAAGAACAGAGCCACAGTGCGAGCGAGAGCCGGATCAGCTGCAGCTAGTGCCCGTGTGGAAGTCGCCGCCGAGGAAGCAACGAGATGGGGGAGAGACGCCGTGGATGAAGTTGCCGACAATGGTGCCGTCGATGGAGGCCCGCCATGGCTGCTCGATACCGAGCACAGGCAGCCCCGTGAGATCGAATAAAAGATAAAATGCAGTGGCGAGTGCAAAACCTCCTTGGTGGTGCCGAGTTGGCCTCGGCTTCATCGGAGGAATTGGTGAGGGTGCTACGGTTCTGGTGGGGTAGGTCAAGATGGCGCTATGGGGATGGAGGTGGCGCGATAGACGAGGCGAACATCGAGGCAGCTCCTTGGAGGTGGAGGACGGGGCGGCTGATCCGGCGGGACGACGAGATCGACGACAGATCCTCATCTGGTGCGGTGGATGAGGGACGGCGAGCTGTTGCAGTGGACGACATCGTCGGGGAAGAGTCTCCGGTAGGGCGGTGGTCGGGAGGCCGACGGAGGAGCGTGGGGTTTCGCGGGTTTTGGCGGCCTTGGTGTACGAATGGGGGGGGCAAAGGGGAAGGTAGGGGGAGCCATGGCTTAGGGACGCGCTTGTCTGAAATTTAGGGTAAGTTACCAGCATACCCCCACCGGTTTTGACCACGCGACATTGAGCCGACATTTCCGACTGAGGGGTAGAAGGGGGATTTCACGTGTCTGGGCTGCGGGACCGATTTCGGATGAGGAGGGAGTTTTTGCGCGCGCCAAAATTTCAGGATAACAAGGCGCGGCACGGGTTGAAGGGGCGGGAGTTTCAAAGCAGATGAGACAAAATATACTCGAGCTTGAAAATTTCGGGATAACAAGGCGCAGATTCCGTGTTCGGCAGAACAAACTTAACGTGTACAAAAAACAATTCGTACAAAACACAAAAGATTCATGTCCCCTTTACTATATTGCTATAAATGCCATTGAAAAAACTACAAGAAAAATGTAAAAAAATCGGGAGAATAAGATTACCCTGTACAGTACCAAATCGATTCACACTTCCCTCAACAACAACAAAAAAAAATCAATTCCCACCAAAAGAAAGAGTCATGTCCCTTTTTATATGATTACAAATGCCAGGATCTCGAATTTCAATTTTTGAATCCACGTTATGTTGAATTCGAATATATCATTAGGTGACCTTGCGGTTTATAATGGATGTAGTCCTACATTTTGATCTTCCATCATATATGAACATTTTACTCCACCCTATGAACATATATATTTTCATCTACCATATGGACTAAATTCGAAACAATTTTCCTTATTTGAATACGATTGTTGTCAAGTTATACCATCATTTAAATATTATCTTGATAACAAAAAAATGCATATAGCAATAATCATATTTCACTATGAACTACATGTACCATACGATCTCCAATTCAAATATTTGTATCCATTTTATGTTGAATTCAAATCAGAGTACATTGGTCTAGGTAGCGAGATGTTCGGGATAATCTAAACCCTATTTTCATATGTATAATTTTTGGCTGAATTGGGACAAGTTTTGGTATAAGCTTCTTGCAAAACCGGAGATTCTCTCAACAAGCCTCGTGGTTCCGAGAGGGAACATGTCACCTTTGTGTGCGAAACCATATACGCTGCCTCCCCCGGATTTTATTTACAGAGGCAACATAGAACTATATAAGTGCCCTGCTAAATTTTGGAATTATTCCAGGTTCGTTTGGCCTTTTTATACATTAATTGAGTTTCTGGACATTTAATGTGTATAATTCAAATTTGAACTGCAAGCACATGCTCCGGTGCAACAAAGTTGGTTGAAAAATCACATGCGTGTCCTTGGGTGAATTTCTAGGTCCCATGGAAGAAATGGGAATGAAATTCAAACATCTGGGCATCGTGACTCGGTCGAGAACATCGAGAAACTTGGTTTTAAAATTCCTGTAAATCCAAAAGTCTCCTGGAAATCATGAAACTTGGCATGGTGTCATGCCATGGCACTAACATGTTGCGGTAAACAATTGGGCCGAATTGGAACAAGTTTTGGTATAAGCTTCTTGCAAACCGGAGCTTCTCTCAAGAAGGCTCGGGGTTCTGAGAGGGAACGTGTCACCTTTGAGTGCGAAACGATATACGCTGCCCCCCCCCCTTGAGTTTCTTTACAGAGGCAACATAGAACAACATGAGTGCCCTATTAAATTTGGAATTATTATGGGTTCATTAGGCCTTTTTTATACATTACCTGAGTTTCTGGTCATTTAATGTGCATAATTCAAATTTGAACTACAAGCACATGCTCCCGTGCACCAAAGTTGGTTGAAAAATCACATGTGTGTCCTCGGGTGAATTTCTAGGTCCCATGCAAGAAATGGGAATGAAATTCAAACATCTGGGCATCATGGCTCGGCCGAGAACATTGAGAAACTTGGTTTTAAAATTCTTATAAATCCAAAACATGCCTGAAAATCATGAAACTTGGCATGGTGTCATGTCATGGTACTACCATGCCATGGTAAAAAAATTGGCTGAATAGGAACAATTTTGGTATAAGCTTCTTGCAAACCGGAGCTTCTCTCAAGAAGGCTCGTGGTTCTGGGAGGGAACGTGTCACCTCTGTGTGCATAGTTCAAATTTGAAATACAAGCACATGCT
The DNA here is from genome assembly GCF_002575655.3 of Aegilops tauschii subsp. strangulata. Classification (NCBI taxonomy): domain Eukaryota; kingdom Viridiplantae; phylum Streptophyta; class Magnoliopsida; order Poales; family Poaceae; genus Aegilops; species Aegilops tauschii. Next base: position 218,599,963 of record NC_053038.3, read on the forward strand.
CCAGTGCACCAAAGTTGGTCGAAAAATCACATGTGTGTCCTCGGGGTAAATTTCCAGGTCCCATGCAAGAAATGGGAATGAAATTCAAACATCTGGGCGTCGTGGCTCGGCCGGAAACATTGAGAAACTTGGTTTTTTAATTCCTGTAAATCCAAAACACGCATGAAAATCATGAAACTTGGCTTGGTGTCATGACATGGCACCAACATGATGTGGTAATTTTGCTGTCCAATATGTGAAGGCGCACACATTAACAATCAACAAAGTCATTTTGGAACAAGTGTTGTCACGTTACAATCGGAAACACAAGTGTTATTGAAACCGTGGGCGTTCTATTTACCATTTACGTGCCACCACGCATCCCCTTTTTTATTAGCTAGGAGGCGTCGTGCAGGGTAGCTATTTGAGTACGGGAGGCGTGTGATCAGACCCCTGTGCGTGCTTATCGGGATGAGAGCCCTTTGACCTCCATCTGCCGCCCACCTCTCTCCCAAGGTCTCCATTAATGGCGCACGAGCCTTTGTTTAATGGCGTGCCTATGTCTCACTCGACTGAGATTTAAGAGAGAAAAAAGAACATCTAAAGAGAAAATTTTGCACGGATCTTGATGTAAGATCCGACGGACCTATATAGCATCTACTGCGACTTATAGCAAGACTGATGAATATATAAGGATGACGACAGTGGATAATAATTGTCTTACATAATTAGGAAGATAACTAAAAAAGGCACATGCGGCTACGCCCGAAATACACAAGGGCAAAAGAAGAAGGAAGACAACGATCTGTCTCGCTGATCTCTACTTTCTTGATGCGTTGCTTCAGGCCGCGGGAACTAGTCTCCGCGGCGAGCGGCGATGAGCTTTGTCATGTCCTCAAGACGCTGCTTGAGAGCATCCACGGATTCCTCCACCAGCCTTTGGCGCTCGATGCGGAGCATGTCATTCTCGTCCATAAGTTTCTTGACGATGATGCCGGTCCTATTCAACAAGGCACTGGTCTCCTCCTGCTGCTCTGCACTTCGGACAATCTTCATCCTCAGCAGGTCGTGCTCGGCCCGGAGCCTCTCATTGCCCTCCCTTAGTTGCCGGATGACGCCGGTAGCCTGTTCAAACGAGGCTTTCATGTCGTCCTGCAACCTCGCCTAGCCGGAGATCTGATCCATCTGGCTATGGACGATCGCATGCATGCGCCTGTAAGAGTCGTCGCCTGCCCGCGAGACATTTTCCCAAGCCACCGCGACATGGCGGGACATCTCTGCTGCATTCACGATGCGGCGGGACATCTTTGTTGCTTCCGCGGCGCGGTCGGACCAGTCTGCTGCATCGACGACACGGCGGGACCTCCGTGCTACTTCGGCGGTGCGACAGGACCTCTGTGCTGCTACTTCCGCGCGGTGGGACATGTCGGCTGCTTTCGCGGCGAGGCGGGACATCTCTCGTGCTTCCGCTTCCATGCTCTCCTCTCCCTGGTGGGAATCTCTCAACCCAGAACTCACGCTGGCCATGGCAGACGCAAGGGGAGGATGCTGAATAACTTGTTTGTTTTTGTGGATGAGGAGTTGAGGAGGAATGTGCAGTCATCTTGGCATAGTAGTATTTATAACCGAGTACTAATACGCTCCTAAGTGGGAACCGTTTAGGTTGTGATCAATGTGAACAGGTTTGCAATTAAATATAGCATGGTAGTATTAATTTGGAATGTGACGAGACGCAAGCTCAAAATTTATCGACGGTTCTAGTTTCGAAGTGCAGCACTATTCCCGGATGGCGTAATGTGGGCATGTGTTCTTGGTCGTGGTGTAGCATATGCCATGGTAGTTCTTTTTCTACTGCGGTGTACGTGCAATAACTCGCACAGTCGGATACATATCTTACGGTTATTGGGGAGTTCGACAGGAATAGCCTCGTGGCGAGCTAAGAATAGTTTATTTCAGACGCATTACACCTATCTCTCGGGACTTCTTGCATGCACCATCTCTAGCTCCCTAGGTTGATGCCACCCACATACACTTGTACTCTGAGTTTAGTACGTTATACAGGAAGAGAAGAGGTGCACGCACGCACTTGTCCTCTCTCACACACGCATCTGTAGCTACGAATTGTAGTGTTCTCAACCGTCTGATTGGCTCTATCATAGGTTTCATGTTGCTCCTTGGCCTTGAGATTAAGAAGTTTAAAACGCGGAGGCTAAGCTGGAGGCGCGAGGTTTTGGTTAATGTGCGGGCTGCACACGGCACCAACACGACACGAGCTTCGTCTGCCTGGTGAGCAGTCGGGTGAGTTGTCCAAGTATAGACACAACCAGGCCCTCCTTAGTATTTGCGCCTCGACTTATGCGCAGAGAAATTAGGATCGGGGGGAATACTACTAGTAGTAGTACTACTTGGATGTGTCGCGTCAACTCGCACAAGCATGCAACACTTCCTGAACAAACAAGCATATAAGCTATCATACTTCTTACCCAAAGGATCTTTATATCCAACGGACACAAAATATCTGTTCGACTATTGGGAATTACTTTAACTGCTGATCTGAAGTAATTGCTACATCGCCACCAAAACCCACCATCTCTTAAGCTAAAGTAGACCGAGCTAACCCCTATATTAGCATATTACTAAGATAAACAGAAGGCAATGTAGAATTATTTAGGAGGTGAGCTTGTCAATCTGAATGTGGAGGGACACCGTCCTCGACAACCCAGCCCCAGCTAGCAGCTTGGGCGAAACTGTGAAGAAGGTCAGCTCCTGCACCGCGACGTCGCCGGGATCCTTGCTGCTTGTCACCTCCATTTCCACCTTGACAGCGTCAGTCCTGCCTTTGGGCTCCCCCGGTGGGCCGTTCGCCCACAGCTTGGCCACGTAGTGCGGCAGTGGGGATGCCCCCGCTCTGATGTAGACGACCGACACGGCGATAGGCGCTCCGGTGTCGAGCACACCGTCGACCAAGAAAAACACGCGGCCGTCCTCCTCCATGAATAGCAAGAGCCATGGCTCCGACAGTGGCACTTGCAGCTGGAGCACCTTGTCGTACTGGATCCTATGCACGGGCATGTGATGCACGGTGCTGATGTGGTGGGAGAGCATCGACGGCGGGTCTTCATAGCCGTAGACGGGAACGGGGCATTTGCAGGGCGCGAGCGGACACACGCTCTGGTGATCGGCGAGCTTGTGGTAAGTGATGTAGAGCCCACAGCCTTCGAGCGCGCACTCCACCCTCACCGAGGAGAGGATGGCATCCAACGCCGTGTTCCGCACGTCGAAGCCACCGCTGCGCTCACACTTCTGGCACTGCCGTTGGTTCCCGGGGCGCTTGATGCGGCAGTCCGCGCAGGCCAGGTTCCCTCCCTTGCACTACACAAATTAATCGAACATCACATCAATCAAGAAACCTGCACCTTGCTCGATCAGTCAAACGGACGAGGTGTATTCGAACCTCATACACTTGAGGCTTCAAGGGGCGGAGGCACAAGGGGCAGTGGAGCAAGGTGAGGTCCATCGAGACCATAGAGAGCTCCATCGTCGGGTCCTGTGTCCGCCGGCATGATCTCGCCCTCCTCATGCACAACAATCTCTCGGTTTAGTGCCGGGGCATTACAAAGCTTTACCGTCACATATTCATACTACTTCAAGGTACATTAAATCAACACATGCAAGTATCAAATGGAAAGTCACGGCATGCATGCATGCGTTGTAATTAATGCATCGGTAAACGCAAATTATTGAAATATATCGAGTGCAGTGCTTTGATGTGTCGTGTCAACTCGTACAACAATGAGAAGTTTGATTACTACAACGCCCTCTCCCTCGCGGACTGAGCTCCAGTGCCTTAACTGCACCTGCCTTTGGTTGTATGACAGGTGGGCCACCCACCCGTTGGGCCCACCTGTCATACACGCAAAGGCAGGAGCAGTAAGCCAATGAAGTTGCGTCCCTCCGTCGCCCATAAGCGTGGTGGCTGGCAGGACTAGGAGAAGCTTTCGCTACACGCTCTCCCTCCCGCACGCAGTGGACATGCAGCAGTTCATTCAGTGTCAAATGGCCAGAAGCATACTGTAGTACTCCACTACAGTAAAACTCCATCATTGTTCGACTTCTGGAGAGGCGAAGAGCCAAGCGTAGCCCGGACGCTCGTGTGGCAATTTCATGTGTTGAGTAGTCTAGGATAGTGTGTATCGTGCCTGTAAGATTAAAATCATTGTGGTCGACTCCATGCTATGAGGCCGTCTTGAAGCATTGTTTGATTAAAATAATCTTCTGGCCCAACCTGTCATCCTGGTGATTGTAGCTTGCACGCTCATCTGGTCAAGACAGGAATATATATTTTAATTTGTGGTGGGGTAAATGTTAGAGGTTGCAGCAAATATATTATACATTGTGGGTCTTTCAGCCAAGTTTAGAGGTAAGCATGTCGGGCCAGTGCTATGATGTGTCGCATCAACTCGTACAATGAGGAGAAACTTGATTTTACTACTACACGCCTTCTCCCTTGCCCATGTGCGCGGTGGCTCGTAGACGACGACAAGCTTTTGCTTATACTACAACAAGCTATCCCTCCCGCATGCGGTGGACGGACATGCAGCAGTGAATTCGATACTATAGAAGTAGTAGTAACATCATTGTTCGTCTTCTCGAATAGGCGAAGAGCCAAGCGCAACCCGAACGTGGCAATTGCGAACGCTCGCGTGGCAGTCTTTGTGTAGGGGTGGGGCGTGGTGCGGTGCCTTGGAGCACACATATAGCCAGGCTCTTGCATGAGACAAAATTGCTATTTGAGCCCACTATTATAGTACTTGCTAGTATAGCCCTGTAAACCAGAAAGGAGTATTTGCCTTTCTAGAGATTTCAACAAGTGACTAGACTACACCCTAAATGAGTAGTACATATGGAGCAAAATGAGTGAATCTACACCGTAAATAAGTACGTAGTTCTCTCGTTTTCCTCGCCACCTTGGTCGCGGTGCACAATATTGAGTATACTAGTACTGACTAGTCTCTTTTTGACACGCATTTATGTTTTTTTAACACAGTACAAACGCAAGCGCTCATATACACGCGCATACACTCATCCCTATGAACGCACACACACACCCTAACCCTTTGAGCATGTCCGAAAGACTGAGCCGACATATCATCTTGAAATTTATGAAGTCACCATAGGCACCTCATCATCGACGGGAACGTCTCCTGACACGCATTTATGTTGATACGGCTTGAATGCCAACGACGTAGAGGGTAGCGGTTCCCCAAACATTGAACGGTCAATGATGCCTCCGCATTCAAGTAGCATGCAGAGGCAGGAGTAAGTAATTGGAGAAGCAGAATGGAGCATGTCAATGCAACGCAGTTTGGACTGTCATATAAAGGCGCCACACCACTCCAATCCATCTGCTCCTAGTCTCTACGCAACACTGCCTACTCCAATCCAAGACCAAGACCACGTGACTAGAAGCCACAAGCACCCATGGCGTCAATGGACGCATGCAGCAGTCAGCTGTGCCAGGTCGTCCAAGACGCCGACCTGTGGCCCCGCATCGTGGAGCATTTCCAGACGGTGCTGGCGACCACTGGTGTCATAGCCCTCGTCGACGTCGGCTTCGCCTCTCGCATGCACCAGATGATGGTCGACTCCATCCGCAGGTTCACTGCCGTCAAGAAACGCAGGGACGACCTTGTCGTACTACTCCAGCCCGAGCGCCGAGGCTCCTCATTGCCTGCCACCCTCATCGGCCTCCAACGTCATGAACTATTTGAAGCATTGGTGGCCCTGCAACTGCTGGAGGTCATGACGAAGAATGTGGAATTCGAGGCCGCGCTCGCCGCACAGCGCCTTGCGATGCAAGAAATCGTCGATCTGCACATCCATGTCTACGAGGAAATTGTCTACATAGGCCACTACAAGGCCAGCAAGGACAGAAAGACATTGGCCTTCTTCCACCGGCTGGAATCTTTGGACGCCATTGTTCAGAAGCACGTCGACCTGGCCACGAAAGCCGCTGCTACTTAGCCTCCTTTCGGTGGGCCGGCGCCCTGAGCCGAGGAGGTGGACGTCGTCGATGGATGCATCTTTCTTCTTGCCTCCTTTAACCAGCACTGCATCGCCTTGTGGCCTTAATGTTTCATTAGTGTATGCATTTTTATTCCAGTCGTAAATGACATGTGTGATCCCTTGCTCTTATTTGGCGTTAATTATTTGTAGTATCTATGTCTTCGACCTGGTGTACTACTACCTAGGTCCTGGTTTATTAGTTCCTTTTGTAATTTGTGCTAAATTTTGACCAAAGATTTAACTGATAAAATGTTAGTGCATGTCAACAAAAATTATATCATTTGATTTGTATTTGAACATAGTTTTCAATGATATAATTTTGGTGACATGCATGAACCTTTTGTTAGTCAAATTTTGGCACAAATTACGATGGGGAGCAATAAACCAGGACGGAGGTAGACTGGTTCGTCACCATCGTGTTTTGTGTCTAATTTTGACTTCAGCGACCCAACCTACATGGAGGGAGTGCTGTATATATTGGCGCAACAACCAAACTTATAAAGTATATTCAAAACTGAGCGTTACTACAAGTCACGAGTTCAAAACGAGTAAGTGGAACAAGTACAGCACGCCTGTACCGTTTGCGTCGCACCCCCACACGGTCGCGGTGCACAATGTAGTAACTAGTCTCTTCTTGACCTTCATTTACATTGATACGGCTTGAATGCTAAGGAGGGAGAGGGTAGCGGTTCCCGAGACGTTGAACGGTCAATGATGCATCCTCAATTAGCATGTAGAGGGAATTAATTGTAGAAGCAAAATAGAGCCAACACGATGTGAATGCAATAGAGTTTGGACTCTCATATAAAGGCGCCCCACCACTCCAATCCATCTACTCCTAGTCTCTGCGCAACACTGCTCACTCCAATCCAAGACCAAGTGACCAGAAGCCACAAGCACCTATGGAGGCGATGGACGCGAGCGGCAGTCGGCTGTGCCAAATCATCCAAGAGGCCGGCCTGCGGCCCCGTACCGCACAGCGTTTCCAGACGGTGCTGGCGACTGCCGGCGTCGTAGCCCTCGTCGACGCCGGCTTCGCCTCTCGCATGGACGACATGATGGTCCACTCCATCTGCAAGTTCACCGCCGTAAAGAAGCGCGCAGACGACCTTGCGGTACTGGTCCAGCCTGCGCGCCCAGGCTCCTTATTGCCTGCCACCCTTATCGGCCTCCATGGTGACGAACTCTTTCAAGCCCTGGTGGCCCTGCAGGTGCCGGAGGTCGCGACGAAGAATGTGCACCTCGATGTCGCGCTCGCCACGCAGCGCCTCGCCATGCAAGAAACCGTTGACCTGCACATCCACGTCTACGAGGAAATCGTCTACATAGGCCACTACAAGGCCAGTGAGGACAGAAAGATGTTGGCCTTCTTCCAGCGGCTGGAGTCTTTGGACGCCATTTTTCAGAAGCACGTCGACATGGCCACGAAAGACGCTTCTACTTAGCCGCCGTTCGGTGGGCCGGCGCCCTAAGTCGAGGAGGTGGACGTCGTCGATGGATGCATCTCTTCTTCTTGCCTCCTGTAACCAGCACTGCATCGCCTCGTGGCCTTAATGTTTTATTAGTATAGTACTCCCTCCGTTCCCAAATACAAGTCTTTCTAGAGATTCCAGCAAGTGACTACATACGGAGCAAAATGAGTGAATCTACACTCTAAAATATGTCTACATACATCCGTATGTTGTATTCCATTTGAAATATCCAAAAAGACTTATATTTAGGAACGGAGGGAGTATATGGCATTTTTATTCCAGTCATAACGTTTTCACTGTGAGGTGGGGCCGCAGTTGAGCAAACCGACCATCGGCAAATCCCCACCCCGCCTGACGAAGACATGTACCTAGGGTAGGGTAATGGGCCTGACCTGGACACCCTTCCCAAGGACACTGCCCTAAAGCCAAAGACATTCAAAGCACAGCAGCATCAACCAACTGTAATCACCTCAGAGTGCAACCCACTCGACCAGAAGCATTTCACTCGGAAAACCCAATTCCATTCGACCATGATATACTCATTCGACCATATCAGAAACCACTCGGAGTATAGAAGATCTAAAGTCACTCAGGATGGCAACGGTCAGGCGTTCACTCCGTAGTCTTAATGATCATTTACACGACTTTATTGCTGGCGTTACTAGTAACGCCTTATCTTTATGTACATTGAACCCCTTGTAACGTGGGATGGCTGGGGTCCCGGTGCACTCTATATAAGCCACCCCCCTCCACTGGCACAAGGGTTTCCACCCCCTGTAACTTCACGCATAATCCAGTCGACCGCCTCAGGGCACTGAGACGTAGGGCTTTTACTTCCTCCGAGAAGGGCCTGAACTCGTAAATCTTGCGTGCACAACCTCACTGTAGCTAGGATCTTGCCTCCTCCTACGTACCCCCTATTTTACTGTCAGACTTAGAACCACTACAGTGGGCGCCCACCTTAGGGCGGGTGTTTTAGCGACTTCCGGTGAGCTTGCGATTTTCTTGATCTTCATCATCATGATTTCCGCGGTGGACTGGCTGAGGGCCGCGAGATCCGTCTCGGCGCGCTCGTCTTCGTCGCTGACGACTCCACCTGGCTCCAGGAGGCCCCCCTCGACGTCGAGGCGCTTCCCGTCTACGGGGCGACGCACTTTCGCGCATGCGTCCGTGGCGTCCTTCTGCGGCAGCCGTCAACTCAGTATCGATAGGCTCCCGCGGCAGCTTCGCTCCCCGTTGTTCGTCGTCGCAAGAGATCTGGTCGATCGCGGCTTCTGCAGTGGATGAAGCACGTGGTGGCTCGTCAGACGGCCACCCCCCAAGTCACGGCAATCGAGCCCGACGAATCTCTCTACGGGCTATTCGACCTATCGAGTGGTTCCGTTGAGACCCTGTCCGAGTGCGATAGCAGAAACCCTGCAACGGAAGTTCTGATGGTCGACATGCCGTGCAGCCCGCCTGGTTTCCTTCGCAACAACGGCGGTGATCCATCGCGTGTTCACGGGGAATACCACCCCGAAGCCCTCTCTTCGCAACAGAGGGAGGAACTGCACCACCGCAACGTGGAGGCGCTCCACACCCCCATCGCCGGAGAGACCTCCGAGGCTCGAGCCTTGGAGGCTGCGCACTTGGCCACTTTGGCTGAGCGCACTCGACTGGAGAACCTTCAGCATGCACTTGAAGAACGCGCTCGACGGCAGATCCCTGAGTCCAGTCAACGGCAACGACAACTGTTCCTGCCTGAACCTCAGGTATACCGCACTCCGATTCAGAATCTTACAGTTGCCGCCCGTATAGCAGAATCAATTTAGCCGTCCCAATCGGAGGCTGGCAAAGGTCTGATGAGGATCCGAGCACTGCTCCGGGCGGCAGGTGAACAGAACACATCAGTTTCTCAGTCCCGCAACAGGATCCATAGCAGATCTGTGGTGGCGGATACAGTCCAGTCAGCCCACAGCCTGAGATCGCCTCTGCGGCGTGAGGGACGTGGGCACCACCAGGAGCAGTATCTGGGTCGGAATCATGAGTAATATGATCATCGACTCGGCCGTGATGACCACCATCGAGTGCCTACGCCCCCCCCCCCGAGGGGCGGATCATTCGCGCCCTGGCAGTATGATGAAAGGCGTCCGTACAGTGATGAGCGGAGGGTCCTAGTCGACCCAAGAGAGCCAGGATTTGATGCGAGGTCGATCCTTGTTCAAGGTCTAGTCGACAGGAACAGAGCACACAGAGAAGGACTCGACAGAGATCGTCCGACTGGCAGCAGAGTTCATGTCTCCGGACCTGAGTGTTTCAATAGAGCTATTAGAGCCGCTGAGATTCCGCCCAATTTCAGGTTGGCAACGGGAGTGAGTAAGTTCACCGGTGAGTCGAAGCCTGACACTTGGCTGGAAGATTACCGAGTGGCCGTACAGATCGGTGGTGGTAATGATGAGGTAGCCATGAAGCATCTTCCCTTGATGTTAGAGGGTTCGGCCAGGGCATGGCTGAATCAGTTGACTCTAGGCAGTATATTCAGTTGGGAAGAGTTAGCCCGAGTGTTTGTCAGGACGTTCGAAGGCATGTGCAAACGACCTGCATGGTTGGCAGAATTGCAGCATTGTGTACAAAAACCGAATGAAACTTTGAGGGATTACATCCAGAAGTGGACCACTTTGCATCACACAGTGGAGAATGTGTCTCAGCATCAAGCAGTTTGCGCCTTGAAGGAGGGCTTCCGGTATCGAGAGCTTAACCTAAAGTTCGGTCGGACAGGTGACATGACCCTAACCCGAATGAAGGAAATAGCCACTCAGTACGCAAACGGCGAAGAAGAAGACCAACTCCGCAGCGGCAAGGGCAAACCGGTCGGCCAGGACACCGGAGGAGGAAATTCCAATCTAAAGCAGAAGCGCAAAGCCGAACCCGCGGGTCCTGGAGAGGTTGCAGTTGCGACCAAAGGAAAAATCAGGGGAAAGCCTAAGGGGCCCTGGATCCCCAAGAAATTAAAAGATCAAGCAGGAAATGATGTGTTGGATTTGCCATGTCACATTCACACCAAGAAAGATGAAGAGGGTAATCTGATTTACCGCAAGCATACCACTCGACAATGTCAACTCCTTATCCAGCAGTTCCGAGAGAAGCAACCCAGTGACAAAAAGAAGGAATCCGATAAGGATGAGGACAAGGAAGAGGATGATGGTTACCCCAATATCAATGCCACTTTAGTGATTTTTGCTGATGTTGAGAGCAAAAGTCGACTGAAGGTGATCAACAGAGAAGTAAACATGGTTGCTCTAGCAATAGCAACATATTTGAAGTGGTCAAAGACTCCTATCACATTTGAACAGTCTGACCATCCCGCGCACGTTGCAACCCCAGGGCGGCAAGCGTTGGTGGTCGACCCGGTCGTGGGAGGCACTCGACTGACCAAAGTTCTGATAGATGGCGGCAGTAGTTTGAACATTTTATATGCTAAGACTCTCAGATAGATGGGCGTTCCGATGTCCAAGCTTTGTGAAAACAATATGCGATTTCATGGTGTCAACCTAGGGAAGAAAGCTGATTCACTCGGCCAGATCACTCTTGACGTGGTTTTCGGTGATTCGAAGAATTACCGCAAGGAAAAGTTGACATTTGAAGTTGTGGATTTTCACAATGCTTATCATGCCATTTTGGGAAGACCTACATATGCCCGTTGCATGGCTCGACCGTGTTACGTGTACCTCAAGTTGAAGATGCCTGGTCCCAAGGGCGTGATCATGATCACTGGTAGTCGGCAGAGAGCGGAAGAACGCCTCCAAAAGGGCTCAAAGATTGCCGATGAGCAGATGGCGGCAGTGGAAATGCAAGAATATCAGAAGAATGCAGATCCGAGTGATTTTTTACGTGCCAAGAAGCCTGCTTCAGAGTCTGAATTTCAGTCGTCTGGTGAAACCAAGCAAGTTCACATTCACCCGACCGATCCTAATGCTGCTCCGACTCATATTTCAACATCACTCGATAGCAAATAGGAAGAAGCGCTCATCCAGTTCCTCCGTGAGAACTAGGACATCTTTGCATGGAAGCCTTCTGACATGCCAGGTGTACCCAGGGAACTGGGTGAGCACCGTTTGTGAGTCGACCCAAAAGTAAAACCTGTCAAAGAGCATCTCCGACGGTCCGCCGTGGAGAAGAGAAAGGCAATTTGTGAAGAGGTGGCTCGACTTCTAGCAGCTGAGTTCATCCACGAGATATACCACTCCGAGTGGCTCGCCAATGTTTTCATGGTCCCCAAGAAGGACGATTCACTTCGCATGTGCATTGACTTCAAACATATCAATCGGGCCTGCCTGAAAGATCAGTTTCCTCTGCCCCGCATCGACCAAATTGTCGACTCGGCTGCGGGATGTGAGCGTTTGTCCTTTTTGGACGCTTATTCCGGGTATCATCAGATCCAACTGTATGGACCCGACGAAATAAAACCAGCTTTCATCACCCCATTTGGGTGCTTTTGCTATGTTACTATGCCCTTTGGTCTCAAGAATGATGGTGCCACATTCATGCGCATGATACAGAAATGCCTGCTCACTCAAATCAGTCGGAATGTGGAGGCATACATGGATGACATCGTGGTTAAGTCGCGTAAAGGTTCCAACCTGCTGACTGACCTCGCTAAAACCTTTGCCAACCTAACAAGATATGATATCAAGCTTAATCCGTCGAAGTGTACATTCGGAGTTCCAGGTGGAAAGTTACTCGGTTTCCTTGTTTCCGAATGTGGGATCGATGCAAACCCAGAGAAAGTTGGTGCAATCCTCCGAATGAAATGCCCTGTGCGTGTACACGACGTTCAGAGGCTTACTGGTTTCTTGGCCGCTTTGAGTCGATTCATTTCTCGTCTCAGTGAAAAGGCATTGCCTCTTTACCGACTGATGAAGAAATCTGACAAATTCGAGTGGACTCCTGAAGCTGACACAGCGTTTGAAGAGCTCAAAGCCCTACTTTCCACCCAGCCGGTGCTCGATGCCCCAATCAACAAAGAGCCTTTACTACTTTCTATTGCAGCCACTGGACAAGTTGTCAGCACAGTAGTCACGGTTGAGCGGGAAGAAGAAGGTAAAGCCTACAAGGTTCAGCGCCCAGTGTACTATATTTCTGATGTCTTGACTCCATCCAAGCAGAGATATCCGCATTATCAGAAGCTTTTTTATGGGATTTACTTGACCACAAAGAAGGTTGCACATTATTTCTTAGATCATTCGATTACAGTCATCAGCGATGCTCCATTGTCAGAAATTCTGAACAACAGAGATGCAACTGGTCGAGTGGCAAAATGGGCGATTGAACTCCTTCCATTGAATATCAAGTTTGAGGCAAAGAAAGCAATCAAGTCCCGACAATAGCAGATTTCATCGCCGAGTGGATTGAGCAGCAACAACTGACCCAGATTCACTTGGAGCATTGGACTATGTTCTTTGATGGACCCAAAATATTGAATGGTTCTGGTGTTGGGGTAGTCCTGGTATCCCTGCGAGGTGACAAGCTCAGTTACATTCTCGAGATTCACTTTGATTCTTCCAACAATGAAGCCGAATATGAGGCACTTCAGTATGGGTTGCATATGGCCATTTCACTCGGTGTCCATCGCCTAATTGTTTATGGCGACTCAGATTTAGTAGTCAATCAAGTGATGAAGGAGTGGGACATCAGAAGCCCAGCTATGATGGGCTATTGCAATGCTGTGAGAAAGTTAGAAAAGAAGTTTGAAGGGTTAGAGCTCCACCATATACCCCGACTGAAGAATCAAGCAGCTGATGACCTGGCAAAGATAGGTTCCAAGCGGGAGCCCATTCCTAGTAATGTGTTCTTGGAGCATCTTCACACACCATGAGTTCAAGAGGATCCTTTCACAGAGGAGCCCCCGCAACCAAAAAGTTCTACCGAGCTGACTGAAGTCGGGATTCCGGCCGTGGTCGACCTGATCATGGAGGTTTTGGTCATCACTCCTGACTGGACAGTACCGTATATTGCATATCTGCTCAGGAAGGAACTCCGAGAAGATGCGGATGAGGCCCGTCAGATTGTTCGTCGATCCAAAGCCTTCACCATGATAGGTGGACAGCTTTACACAGAAAGTGTTACTGGAGTTGCTCAGCGGTGCATCACGCCTGAAGAAGGTTGAATGATCCTCATTGATATCCACTCGGGGACCTGTGGTCACCATGCATCCTCCCGGACCATTATGGCCAAGGCATACCGAGCGGGATTCTATTGGCCGTGAGCAAATGAAATGGCAAAAGATATAGTTGACAAGTGTGAAGGCTGTCAGTTCTACTCCAACATGTCTCACAAGCCTGCATCAGCCTTGCAGACCATTCCACTCGTCTGGACCTTTGCTGTTAGGGGATTGGATATGGTTGGACCTCTGAGGACCAGCAGGAGCGGTTTCACTCATCTGCTTGTTGCAGTCGACAAGTTCACTAAATGGATTGAAGGCAAACCCATCAAAAACCTCGACACAAGTACCGCCGTCAGCTTCATCAGGGAGTTAACATTCAAATATGGGGTCCCACACAGTATCATCATGGACAACGGTTCAAACTTTGATTTGGACGAGTTCAAAGCCTTCTGTGCTTCCCAAGGCACTCGGGTCGACTATGCTTCAGTCGCTCATCCGCGGTCGAATGGACAAGCAGAAAGAGCAAATGGTTTGATCCTCCAAGGGTTGAAACCCAGGTTGATGCGTGACCTAAAGCATGCGGCAGGCGCTTGGCTAGACGAGTTGCCATCAGTACTTTGGGGATTGAGAACAACACCAAATCGGTCGATTGGTCGACCTCCCTTCTTCATGGTCCATGGGGCTGAGGCCGTGCTGCCGAGTGATTTACTTCACAACACCCCTCGAGTAGAACTGTTCTCAGAAGCCAAAGCAGAACAAGCTCGACAAGATGTTGTTGATCTGCTAGAAGAGGAAAGAGAGATGGCCTTGATCAGGTCGACCATTTATCAGCAAGACCTCCGTCGATTCCATGCCAGAAACGTAAGGGTTGGAGCATTTCAGGAAGGAGACCTTGTGCTCCGAGTGGATCAGCAATGGCCTCGCAAGCTTGCACCTGCTTGGGAAGGTCCCTTCATCATCACCAAGGTGCTCCACAACGGAGCTTATCACCTCTTCAATGTGGAACACAAGAAAGACGAGCCACGGGCTTGGAATGCAGAGCTGCTCCGCCATTTTTATACTTAAGCATTCAGACTGATTGAGATGTAATAGGAAATACCTTCCATTTTGTTTATCAAAGATGCAGTTTTTCAGTCTCTTAAATGATTTTTATTACATACGCATGTGTTTAAAAAAAACAGCGGGTGGCTTAGCTGCGAACCCGATTCGCCTAAGTTTCAAAAACAAACTCCGAGTGAAGAGCAACCCTCTCACTCGGAGGCTTAGCCGCGAACCTGATTCGCCTAAGTTTCAAAAACAAACTCCCAGTGAAGGGAAACCATCTCATTCAGAGGCTTAGCCGCGAACCTGATTCACCTAAGTTTTAAAAATCTTACCGAGTGAAGAGCAATCCTCTCACTCGGGGGCTTAGCCGCGAACCGGATTCGCCTAAGTTTCAAAAACAAACTCCGAGTGAAGAGCAACCATCTCACTCGAAGGCTTAGCCGCGAACCTGATTCGCCTAAGTTTGAAAAATCCTACCGAGTGAAGAGCAATTCTCTCACTCGGGGGTTTAGCTGTAGTTCCGTACTCGCCTAAGTTTTAAAAATCCTACCGAGTGAAGAGCAATCCTCTCACTCGGGGGGCTTAGCTGCAGTTCTGTACTCGCCTAAGTTTTAAAAATCCTATTGAGTGAAGAGCAATCCTCTCACTCGAGGGCTTAGCCGCGAACCCAATTCGCCTAAGTTTCAAAAACAAACTCCGAGTGAAGAGCAACCATCTCACTCGGAGGCTTAGCCGCGAACCTGATTCGCCTAAGTTTGAAAAATCCTACCAAGTGAAGAGCAATCCTCTCACTCGGGGGCTTAGCTGCAGTTCCGTACTCGCCTAAGTTTTAAAAATCCTACCGAGTGAAGAGCAATCCTCTCACTCGAGGGCTTAGCTGCAGTTTCGTACTTGCCTAAGTTTTAAAAATCCTACCGAGTGAAGAGCAATCCTCTCACTCGGGGGCTTAGTTGCAGTCTCGTACTCGCCTAAGTTTTAAAAATCCTACCAAGTGAAGAGCAATCCTCTCAATCGGGGGCTTAGCTACAAACTCGTACTCGCCTAAGTTTTAAAAATCCTACCGAGTGAAGAGCAATCCTCTCACTCGGAGGCTTAGCCGCAATCTCGTACTCGCCTAAGTTTTAAAAATCCTACCGAATGAAGAGAAATCCTCTCACTCGGAGGCTTAGCTGCAGTCTCGTACTCGCCTAAGTTTAAAAATACTACCGAGTGAAGAGCAACCCTCTCACTCAGGGGCTTAGCTGCAGTTCCGTACTCACCTAAGTTTAGAAATCTCCGAGTAAAGAGCAATCCTCTTCCTGGGGACTTGGCCACACGCTCCATCTAGATCCGCAAGGACGACGAAGTGCAGGTCATCTGCGACCCTCTCCTCGGAGCTGCGCCATAAATACAACGTACGCACCATCTGGATCTGCAAGGACGATGAAGTGCAGGTCGTCTGCGACCCTCTCCTCGGAGCTGCGCCACAAATACAACGTGCGCTCCATCTCGATCTGCAACAACGACGAGGTGCAGGTCGTCTGTGACCTACTCTTCAGAGCTGCATCACAAATACAAGAGTCTGCTCCGAGTGAAGAAACAAGTCCGCTCAGAGACAAAGACAAACATATTCAAGGAAAAACCAAGTCTAGATAAATCCCTCAAGGTTCCAAACCGCAGATAAAAGTACTCGGGCATCAGGCCTGAAGAAGTTTAACGGATACAAAATCACTCGGCATATCGAGGCAAATTTTATTGGGGCTTAGAGTTTGTTCACTCCGCAGGAGGAGGGCTGGCAGGGTCGACGAACTCATCCAGGTCGATTCCGGCTGCAATACGAGTAGCAGCAGCAATAAAGGCCTCCATGAAGGACTGGAAGTCAAGCCTCTTGGTGTTGGCAACCTTGATCGCTGCTAGTTTCTCTTCTTTGGCTTCTTTGCAGTGGACACGAACCAGAGACAGAGCCACGTCAGCACCACACCGAGCATACAACTTCTTCCATTCCTGCACTCGACCGGGGATCTCATTAAGTGGAGTCATCAGAGACTCGAGGTCGTTTTGGAGCATCACCCTTGGACAGAGCATCGTGTCGATCCGTGACACCACAGCCTTCAGTCAAGCAAGGTAGTCCATGACGCTGGTAAGATGAGATTCCAGTCAGAGCACGTTCATGGCAGCTTCATCTTGAACAGGGGAGTTGATGGGGTCCAAGCTTGTTTTAATTCGCCCAGTCTCTTCCTCGAAGTTTTGACAGAATTCTGCACTCATAGAAAAATAATGAGTCAACGGTTTTATGACGAATCGATGATAGCAAATCAATCGGACAAGGAAAGATACCTTCAAGCATAAGGAACAACTTCTTGGCGAGTCCTCCCAGATAAACTTCCAGCTCGTTCCTCTTTCGGGTGAGATCTTCAACCTTGTCGGTCAAAGCTCCCTTGTCCCTTTTCAGCCAACTCACCTCCTTGTTGGCTTCATCAAGAGCAGTCTTCAGCTTGGCATTTTCTTCTTCTAACCCTTCGACTGAAGCTCGGCGAGTGTTGTTTTCTCTTCTGCCGTTTTCTGTGCAGCCGCCAGGTCAAGATCCTTCTTCTCCAAGGCCTACTTCAGTTTTTCTAAAAACAATAAACACCCAGGTCAGAAAAAGGAGAGAAAGGGTGGCAAGAGAATCAGTCAAAAAGTTTAAACCTCCCATACCAGCAGTTTCATCCTTAGCCTTCTGCAAGTTCTCCTTGGCCAACTATAGATCAAGATTGAGCTGGATCAGCTTCTGCTCCAAGTCAGCAAACCGAGCTCCAAGTTCACAAGATCTCTGTGGTCAGAGGGCAGTTAGTCGACAGAAACAAAATCGGGTTGCTTCCGAGCAATAAATTTCAAGTTCAAATAGTTCTAAGACTACTACCGAATCAAACATTCAACAGTAGTCTCGGGGACTACACCCAGTGGGTGCACTAAGCGTGCCCCCACTGGTTTGACTTTCCAATCGACTTGGTCCGTCTAGTCGAGAGAAAAAAAGAGCAACAATTATTCTCATACCACAGCCGACTACCCGCAGTCGACTGCGGTATCGGGGACTACACCCAGTGGGTGCACTCAGCGTGCCCCCACTGGTCCGGATTTCACTCGACCAGACCTGTCTAGACTGAGTGGAAGAACTGAAAAGAGATATTTTTATCAAGACCCCCGCCGAATCACACATTCGATGGTGGCCTCGGGGACTACACCCAGTGGGTGCACTCTGCGTGCCCCCACTAGTTCAAAGATACAATCGACACTACCTAGTCGACTCAAGTGGAAAAATTACTCAGCAAAAATTAAAACACCCAGTGGGTATACAGATGCAAGGTGTAGACTGACAAATAGATGCGCATTAAAGATTTTCAGGTAGCATATCCTAACAGAACAAGCGTTAAGCACAGTCGGTAATCAGCTAACCTGGACATTGGCTTGGAGTGCTAAGCTGGCGTCATAGGCAGCCTGACTGGCCTCATGCACCACTTTCATCTGTTCCATCATAAGGCATGCCTGGCGTATGGCTTCCTTGGCAGCGCTCACTTGGTCCTCTAGGACATGATGGGCGGTGAAAAGTGGAGAAGGTGGATCAACCGTGGAAGCTTGAGGATCTGAGGCATGGAGTCGCAAAGACGAAACAGGGGCTTGTGCAGTCGACGATGAAGGACGTTCACTCGACACAGGAACCACGAAAGTAAGAGAAGCTCGGTTCAGGTCTCCGGACTGCTGGATCACTGGTTCTAACGCTGGCGTCGTCTGGGGCGTCTGGCTAACTGGTACCCTCCTGCCTGAGGTCCTGCCCCTCCTTCCAGTGGGCTTTGGTGGGACATCTTCATCATCGTATGGAAGTTCAATAACATTCTGAAAAGCTACAAAAGAATCGACCGCAAGAGTTCAGTCGATCGTGAAAATAGTTGGCAAAATAAAGTCAAGATGGCAGGAGTCATACCCACTTTGGACGTAGCTGCGTCCTCCATCTCCCCGTCATGACCATCCTTGTAAATGGAAGTCCCAGAAGTAGCAGCACTGCAAATTTCAGAATTCACTCGGTCAAATGGGAGAGTGAATCGACTGAAAGTTAAACTATGCAAAAGCAAAGAGATAAAACACAATGATTACCCAAACGCGACGGGGACGACCACTATGATCTTAGGCAGGGCCTTCCGAGGCTTTGAGGGTGCTACCTTGAGCTGCTTGGAAGCCTTTTCAGTCGGAATGGGGGAAGAAGTCCGAGTGCGCTTTGAAGTATGCGTACTTGGCGCGACCGCTTTACCGCGCCCACCCGCTGGGTCGTGCGTCTGCTTGGAGCGTCATTCAGAACGAGGTGGTGATTCGACTTCCTCACCACTGCTCAAGTCATTGTCGTTGCTTTCATCTTCAGAACTATAGTCAGCACTCTCGCCTCTGCTCGCCTCCCCCTCATGGGCCTGCTCTCCATTCAGCATAGAGTACATCTCAGTATAGATCTGCAAGGAAAAGGAGTACACAAACATCAGTCAAGTCCAAGAATAATTACGAATCGAGACAAGAAGACACTCGACAATAAAGGTCAGACCTTGTCTGGTTCATTGGCGGCGTCGAGTGGTGGAACCCTTCTGGACCCCCTGGGGTTGTCTTTGTTTCCGGTTATGCCCTGCAACCACTGCGCCGCTGTCTCCTCAGTAACTTCCTCCGGGTGGATCCGAGTGGTGTCTTCAATGCCTGAGTACATCCACATAGGATGATCGCGGGCTTGGAGTGGCTGGATGCGTCGACTGAGAAACACCTCAAGCAAATCCATGCCAGTCACACCGTCATGGACTAGTTGGACTACCCGTTCGATTAACATATTCACCTCTACTTTCTTCGTTGGATTCAATTTCAAAGGAGAGGGCGATTGGACTCGGTCCATGGAGAAGTGAGGAAGTCCAGTCGACTGACCAGGAGTCGGTTGGTCTTTATAGTAAAACCAGGTCGACTGCCACCCCCTAACTGAATCGGGAAGCGTCATAGCTGGAAAAGTGCTCCTACCCCTCGTCTGAATTCCTAGGCCTCCGCACATCTGGATCACGTGTGTCCTCTCATCACTTGGATTAGCCATTTTTATGGACTGGGAGCGACAAGTAAAGATGTGTTTGAAGGGACCCCAATGCGGTCGACAACCCAGAAAATTCTCACACATGGAAACAAACGCAGCGAGGTATGTGATGGTGTTGGGGGAAAGTGGTGAAGTTGGGCTCCAAAGAAGTTCAGGAAACCCCGGAAAAAGGGATGAGGAGGTAGAGAAAAACCGCGGTCAACATGAGTCGCAAGGAGGACGCACTCACCCTCTTGTGGCTGCGGCTCGATCTCGTTTCCTGGCAACCGCCAAGACCCGTGGGCAATCAAGCCCCCTTCGACCAGATCCTCCATGTCCTCCTTCTGAATCGTGGATCGGATCTAGTCGCCCTGGATCCAGCCAGGCGGTAGGCCAGACCTCGATGACGATCCGCCCCGACTCGACTTCTTGCCCTTCGCCGCCGCCATCGCCTTCTTCGCGCGCTCTAGAGCCGCCGTCTTGTCTTTCCCCATCGCAGCAGGTTGCGTGCGTACGGGGCGGCGGCGTCGAGGGTGAGGGCGAATGCGGTGGAGAAGCAGAGGAGAAAGAAGGGGAACGAGGCGCACTGTGCAAAACACATCAGCCCGGAGACCTTATATGGGCCTATTTCCGAGTGGCTGACCAGTGGACCCAAGCAATCCTGTCAAATCCCGCAACAGTTGCGCGCTCAATACATGGCGAAAAAGGTGGCGCGAGGATCGACGCATCCCTGCCTAATCCATCTTGTTTACTATGGTGCCTTCCGTCCCGCGGGCTTCCCCAAATTTCGAATCCCGTGAGATCGGGGAACAACAGTGCAGACGATTGCGCTAAAGATTTCAAGCCGCTCCAGCACTCGAAACGTATCTGCATAAAGTTCACTCGACGAAATCTAAATGGATCAAGGCGAGTGAGGATGGAATCAAAAGTTTTAGCATGTTTCATCGACCCAGGTAAAGTGCCCCTGAGAGCGTAAAATTTGGGTCGGAACCATATTCAACCCCTTCTCCACTCAGACCCCGATCCATTCGGGGGCTAATGACGAAGACATGTACCTAGGGTAGGGTAATGGGCCTGACCTGGACACCCTTCCCAAGGACACTGCCCTAAAGCCAAAGACATTCAAAGCACAGCAGCATCAACCGACTATAATCACCTTAGAGTGCAACCCACTCGACCGGAAGCATTTCACTCGGAAAACCCAATTCCATTCGACCAGGATATACTCATTCGACTGTATCAGAAACCACTCGGAGTACAGAAGATCTAAAGTCACCCGGGATGGCAACGGTCAGGCGTTCACTCCATAGTCTTAATGATCATTTATACGACTTTATTGCTGGCGTTACCAGTAATGTCTTATCTTTATGTACATTGAACCCCTTGTAACGTTGGCTGGCTGGGGTCCTGGCGCACTCTATATAAGCCACCCCCTCCACTGGCACATGGGTTCGCACCGCCTGTAACTTCACGCATAATCCAGTCGGCCACCTTAGGGCACCGAGATGTAGGGCTTTTACTTCCTCCGAGAAGGGCCTGAACTCGTAAATCTTGCGTGCACAACCTCACTGTAGCTAGGATCTTGCCTCCTCCTACATACCCCCTATTCTACTATCAAACTTAGAACCACGACACCGCCCACTGGGCGTCGGCTAAGTTTAGAATTAGAAGAGAGAAACGAGGGAGAAGAGCTAGCTATAGCACGGACGCTGTTGTCAGATGGGACTCGTGTTGATAGAATAGGACTACTGAGCACTCGTACCTCTTTTTTTAGGGAAAAAGTAGTCATATGTCCAGTACCACTAGTTGGGTGCGTGCGACCTATACATGTCATCACTTTAGGTCTCCTTTCCGAACCGCAGCTAGGCCTCACTGTACATATTTTTTCATGCATTTATCCTCCTATATGTACTCCTAGGCTATTTCCACGTGCTTCCTTTCGCCGACATGTGGGACATAGAGCATCTGGGTTGTAGTGCATGCACGACTCGGAGCATGTGTCGGGGTACTTTACATGTCAGATCTCATGAATTACATGCAAACCCCCCGCAGAAGAATAAATAAATAAATGAATTACTACATGAAACCGAATTATTTTCAAAGAAACCGGAGCACGTTCATTAAATTTTGGACATAACACGTTTATAAAAAATGACCTGACCTAAACCAGTCTAAGGGCCTCTTTGATTTGCAGGATACTGAAAACACAGGAATGGGGAAAGTATGATGGCGATGAACGGAGATGAGGAGAACTCTAACTCAGTTAGAGGTTAGAGTTAGATTCTAACCCGGAACTAACTCTAACCAAAGAGGTGTATGGATGGGTTACATTGACAATAAATGCTCTTTCTCAATCATTTGACTACTTTGGACCATATTTCCTGCTAGATTTGGTGTGGACGGCTCTTGTGTGGCCACCTCCCGCTCACAATTGACATAAACGAACCATCTTTACAAATCAAGCATGCAAAATATGATAAATTTTACTTTGTCCATACAAATGAGATATCCCACTTAAACATACAAGTTGTCAATCAAGCTTCAAAAATAAATACACTCCACGAAACAAAGCATGAGCCGACTCATCACGGAAGTCATTCACGATAGGGAGGGAGCCCGGAGCCCCTCACGCACCCAGGGAGGAGCTCTTCATCGTCGCTCTGGAGGAAGGCTCTGTAGAGCTCAAGCCCCGGGAACCCTTCCGACGCCGGTGCTTGTGAGTTGAGGTCGACATCGGCATGGGTAGCAGGGCCGCTTGGCGATGACTGCGAACCGAATCTTTGGGCCTCTAGAAATAATGCTAGCCTGAAACTGAAATACCTAGAAAGGTGAACTGAATCTTTGGGCCTCTAGAAATAATGCAAGCCTGAAACTGAAATACCTAGAAAGGTGAACTGAATCTTTGAGCCTCTAGAAAGATTTATTACCCCCTCAAGCAGCATCAAACAATTCCATGCGTGCACCACAAATCTATACCAAGATTAATCAGGATCTACTTTTCCAAATCAGAATTAGCGCTAAAGAGAGCAAGATCAATGATATGGCTGTGAGACAGAGAAGGAACGAACAAACTCACCCCTCTCGCCCTCCCTGGTAGATGCTGTCGGATCACGGGTTCCAGCAAAACCCTTAAGGTCCGAACTCTGGGGTTCACGCGAAGTTCTCTCCCTCCTACGGATCCGCGTCCTAACTAGCTAAGATCTCAAGAACGAGCTCGACGAACTCACAATCACAAAGACACAAGGTTTATACTGGTTCGGGCCACCGTTGTGGTGTAATACCCTACTCCAGTGTGGTGGTGGTGGATTGCCTCTTGGGCTAATGATGAACAGTACAAGGGGAAGAACAGCCTCCTGAGGTTGAGGTGTTCTTGTGCTTGGTGTGTGGCTAAGGATCGGGCGAGATGCCCCTGGATCAGATGCCTCTACTGTGGTGGCTAGTTCTACTTATATAAGCCCTGGTCCTCTTCCCAAATATTGTGCGGGAAGGGAGCCAACAACGGCCAATTTGGAAGGGGACAACTAGTACAGCTTATCCTGACAAAAGCGGTCTTCGCCTGCAAAAGGCTCTGGCGGTGACGCCGCCTTGGGCTCCATGGTGACCTCCGTCTTGTCGTCCTGCTGGTCTTGGTCTCATTGCACCAATATGGAAACCTTTGCTTGATGCCTCGGTAGTCCGCGCCTGCGCCCGCTCCCTTAGCACCAAAGGGGAAACAAGGACACTGCGCGGGCTGGCGCCCGCCTGGTGCCAGCCTGATCTTGATCGTCATGGCTCACGTCACGAGAGCCTCGCGAGGTTTGCCCTGCCTTGATCTCTCCGCCCCTTGCGAGCCTGCCTGGTGAGGCCGCTCTTGAGGAGGTCTTGTGTCGTCCGCCTCGCGAGGCTTGGCCCCTCGCGAGGGTCTTGAATGCCTTGTTGGTGAAGATGGGCCGTACAGGCCTGCTAGCACAGCCACGCCGTGGGCCGCAGGTAGGCAAGTGTGGGGACCCCCATTCCCAGAACGCCGATAGTAGCCCCCGGGCCCAAGGCACGCTCGGGCTTGGCTTCGAGGCGAAGCCAAAGGTCAAGTACGGAGCACCGCAGGCTCCAAAAGCCTGCGGCCTTGGTCGACGCGTGGCGGTTGATTGGACGTGGGCGTCTCCGCTTCCCCACGTTGCCTCGGCAACTGCCTGACTTAACAAAAGGCTAGCGCGGATAGCGCTTGCCTTCATTGCTCCCATTCGCCTCGCTCCAGATCCCCTTTCTCTCTCCTCGCTGCCGAAACCTCCAGATCTGCTCCAACCTTGCTCCGCATCTGCGACCGATGGCGCCGCGCAAGGTTAAGGCCTCCTTGGCGCCGGCTTGGTACGAGCCAGCCTTAAAGCACCCAACGTCACGGAGAAGAGCCTAGCCGCCATGCGCTTGCTGACGGCGGGGGAGAGCAACGCGAGGGAGAAGACAGAGCTCCGGCTTGCCTCTGATGTGCCAGAGCCTGAGAGGAGCACCTTCTTCCCCTTCTTCACGAGCAGCATCGCCGCCGGGTTGGTTCCCCCCTTCTCTGACTTCTTCTATGAGGTCCTCGACCACTACGGGTTGCAGGTGCTGCATCTTCATCCCAAATCCATCCTCCTCCTGTCCATCTTCGCCTACTATTGCGAGGCGTATCTGGGCGTGATGTCGTCCATGGCTCTTCTGCGCCACTTCTTCTTACTTCGCGTCAGCGAGGTCCACGTCTCCGGGTGCGCCAATTTCGTCGCAGCCGGCAAGGCCAACTCGATCTCGAACACCGGGAAGAGAGCCGACAACATCCGGGCCAAATGGGTCATGATGGACGCCAAGGGCGTCCACCCGCACTTGGCATTACCGACGGAGGCGCCCCAGTCCAACAAGGGGTGGCCTCGTGCAAAGCTCACCGACGAGCGGGCATTGTTGTCGTTGGAGCAAATGAAGATTGACTTGAAGCCGGGCAACGCGAAGGCGGCCAAAGTGACTGGGGCTATGCTCCTGAGGGAATTCTTGACGCTATGTGTTGCCCCACTTCAGGCGCGCGTGCGCCCTTTGTGGAAGCTTGGAGATGAAGAAGACGAGATTCGCCTGAGGCCGGAGGCCCTGCCCGACGATGAGCGGGCTGCTGTCCTGCACCTCTTGGTTGGGGACAACCAGGAGTACCCGCCGAGCGCCTTTGTTCCCTTGTTCCACCGCAAGGACTGGGAGCCGATCGTGGCCTCCAGGCCGACCTTTGACGCGTGCGGGCTGGTGCCGCCCACGCCCCATGGAGGCCCTGCAGCGTCGAAGCCGGTGGAGCTGTCTTCTGACGAGTCCCGTGCGGAGGAAAAAGAGGAGGTGGACTCGGAGGCGACCCCCGAGGAAATGGGGGAAACTTCTCCCTTGAGCAAGGCCGACCTCCTCCGCACCCTGCCAGACGACGCCGAGATCAACGCCCGCCAGGAGGACGGGGGGCTGCCCCTCATCCCGACAAGGGGCAGATCATCACTGGTCTCTCGAGATGCCGCCCCCGTCTTGACGCCGCCTGGAGCTGCCTCCGGCCCTTCTGCTGCGCCGTCTTCTGTTCCCGGAGCCCGTGTGCCCACTTCTCAGGCTCCGAAGCTTTCGGGTTTCAGGCTCCCCAGGCGGAAGGTGGACTATGTCACGGTGGACCAGTAAGTGCTTCGAGCTTCATCTTGTTCCCGCCTGTGCTTGCTATTTTCTAACGTTCACCTTTGGTTGATCAGGCCGATGTCTTCAGCGAAGAAAAGGAAGGAGGATGCAGCGGCCGTGCCCCCTTCTGCGGAGAAAGGAGGCGATGACACTTGCACTTCCCCGGCCCGGTCGCCCTCACGAGGCCAAGAGGAGCATCGTCGGGAGGAGTCAGCCCCCGCGGCCCCGCTGGTTTCGGAAGCGCCGATGCCTGGCTCGGCTGGTGAGGTCCCAAAGGCCCTGGAGCCCTTGATCTCCCAGGCCCTGGTAACGACGTCGCCTCCTCCTCCTGCTGTGCCTCTGGCCCCAGGCTCTTCTACTTCCTCTGCCGCCTTGGAGCGCGTCCTTTCGGAGATGGCCCAGCTGCGGGAAGATCTCCTGGGCGCGGACCCGCGCTTGGTGGCCGGCGCCTGGAGCTGGCCTCCGACAGGCTTCATTCTGACGCGGCGGTCCGAGCGACACTGAACCAGGCCGTGACGTCCTCCGAGGAGGAGAAGTGGGCCACCGCACAAGCTGCATCCGATCGTGAGACGGCGCTGAAGGACGCCAAGGCCGCTCGTGACCGCTGCCGAGTGCTGGAGGACGAGTTGAAGAGTCTGTGTGACCAGCACGCCGAAGAAACCCGTGGCCGCCAGGCGAAGGAGGAGGAGATGAAGGCCCGGGAGGACGCCGTCAGGGACCGCGACGCCGAGCTGAGGGAGTTGGCGAGGGCGCAGGCCGCGGAGCGTGACCGGCTGGAAGAGCTGGAGCGGAAGGCGAAGGCGAGGGAGGCCGATCTCGACGCCAAGGCGAAGGTCCTGGCCGAAGACCGCGTGGCCTTCTTGCTTCTTGAGAAGAGGTCCAGCATGGCGCTGAAATCACTGTACGAGAAGGGCTTGGAGAAGCCGCTGACCACCGACGAGGATGGCCCTGCTTAGCTGCTTCCCCACTTGGTGAAGGCGCTTGCGGAAGTCATGGAGGGCATCGGTCCCATGGCTGAAGCAGAGGCTCGTGTCCTTTCTTCAGCTGCGCTGACGCGTGTCTTCAGCCATCTGTACCTTCGCGACCCCCACACTCGTCTCGACGAGCTGCTGGAGCCTGTAGCTGAGGAACACTGCACGGCTGCCGCCGCAGCCGTGAAAGGCCAAGTGGAGGCCCTGCTGAAAAAGTTCCGCGGTTTCGTCCTCGCGCCCTCGACCAGCGATGCCACCGATCCTGCAGCTGGCGGTCCAGGTGAAGGCGACGCTACCAAGGTAGGAGCACCTTCTGCGGGCGATGGCGGTGTCCGGGAGTGACCTGCGGCTGCTTTCCTATTTCGTTCCTGCCGCATGCATCAGGCCTTGTGGAGGCGTTAAACTTTCGTTTGATATTGTGAGAACAATATGCCTTGTAATGTTTGCTTTTGGGATTTTGCGATTTTCTTCCTATTTGCTTTGTGTTCTGCGTCGGCAGAGCCCGGCCCCGCGCATACCTTAACCGCCGTTGGACCGGCCGGAGACCAGGACAGACCAAGGAGTGAGGGGCTACGTGACCAGTTGGGCTCCTGAGTCGCGATGCTCAGGAGTCCCCCTTGACGCGCAAACAGCTAATAGGAAGAATAGGCG